>NC_136264.1:182517990-182637591 GCF_964187855.1 Myxine glutinosa | reverse complement strand
CGTCCGGCAATGCCGGGTACTTCCCATGGCCAGCTGTACGTGGGCTGCTCGAGGGTTGGAAAACCAAGCAATCTTTATGTCTTGGCACCAAGTAAGAAAACCAGAAATGCAGTATACCAAGAGGTTTTGAGAAATTGACAATTGACAAAACGTCATGTAGGAAATGTACTGTGATATTGCTCTAAAATATACATGTTCTTTTCATCATATATTTGTCTTATTCTTATTCAACCCGGGCGAAGCCGGGTACCTCAGCTAGTATATATACTGTATAAACAGGGTGAATCAAAAGTAGAGCCCGATTTCTGTTTTTTCGGCTGTCAGATTCTTTCTGGGATGTCATGTTGTTAATAATTGTCGGGTATAATTGTTGTTAATAATGTTGTTGTTAATAATTGTTAATAATAAATATTGTTAATATTGTTAATAAAAAATAATTGTTAATAAATAGAAATCGGGCGCTACTTTTGACTCACCCTGTGTATATATATATATATATATATACATATATATATATATATATATATATATATATATAAAATCGGGAGATTAAATCAGACGCAGACGTAGCTTCAGGACGTCGATCTTTAATTTGACAAGCTTTCGACCAACAAAGGTCTTCTTCTGAGTCGGCCCCAAGTTCAACTTTACTTTTACTTTATTTAAGTTTACTTTTCTTACACTGCCAAATATATATATATAAGTTTACTTTTCTTACACTGCAAAACATATATAGGTTTTGTAATGTAATGTTATATGATATTCGACTTAATAATGTTAAAATGAGTTTTGCGATTGACAAAGATGAATTTGATATGCTTGTTTCTAAGATAATATTTAAAGTTTAATTAGTAAATATATATAAAGTTTTTTGTAGTTACATTCACATGAAGTGAATGACTTTACATGTTCTTGAAAATCTCCAAGCAGAATTGGGAGAATCTTGGTGCTGTAGAGCCTGGTGCAAACAAAGGAAGGACATATCTTCCTCATTAAGGATATTTTAATATGCATTTCTCAATCTCTCCTCACTCAGCGGGATATCCCTCTCACTCGAACATTTCACTTGACCAATCACATTGTATCCCTCGATCCTTGCCCCTCCCACCCCAATATTTCATTCCACCAATCCCCACCTCCCTCATCCCTCCTACCTACACTTTGCTCAACCAATCCTACTGCTCTCCTCCCCTTTTATTGTTGCAACCAATCCCATCTTCGCTCCTCCCTCTCCACTTTCTCCTCCCACTTTGCATTAGTATAAAGGTCAGGACTGACGTCAAATATTGGGATGTTTCACTTGGTTGGTCGATTCTGTATGTTTACACTGTATGTTGACTGTATACTATGCATGTTAAGTGATTTGGTATGACAATTCCTTTGTACATCTCTGTTGTACCAGGATTTTCACTTAGGACTTTGATCTAGGATTTTGTTGTGTATCTTGCAATGTGCTTTTCGTGAATTGCAGTATGTTCTTCTTGGTTTGATAAGGGTTATTGTTTGCTTGCTGTGTATTTCCTTGTAAATAAAAGTGACATCCTCCTCGGGAATTAAAATTTGTGATTCTTCTTCTGACAAACGTTTTTGGACTGTTACAGGGTCCTCTGCAATCTCCTGGTATCGGTAACCTCCGAACCCCGAGAGGAACCACGGCAGAAAAATATAGATGTTATTCCGTGTCGAAATCAATCACTAATGAAACCATCCACGAAACCCTCAAAGGAAACAATCCAAATCAATAAGGAAACCACACCCTTGGTTGTCAATGCACAAATATTATATTAAAAGCACACAAAAAGAACCATACAACCTTGGTGGCAATCAACCCTACAATCAATATCTTATGATGGTAACCCCAAACCCACGGCACTCCCAGGAAATGGAACCAAGCCCTCTTCAATGTCTCTATAACCCTCCAAGGCGAAGTTGATGCACTACGGCGATCGTTGAAACAATGTCCGATCAAGAGCAACTGAGGCGTAGACGGTCGAAGCGACACAGAAATCACGTGGTCCAACACCCAGCAAACTCGCGGTAGAAAGGCGACTCCCAAAGACGCGATCCAGATGTGCACCTGCACCATTCAATCAGCGAACCGCAGTGCAATCTTCAGACGCCGCTTTATTGCACAGCTGTCCCCGGCAAACCACCGGAGAATAAGCCCAACCGACGCGACAAAAACCTTTTCCGATGAAGGTAGCACGCGGGGCGAAATGGCGGACGGCCCTCACTCGAGCCAGAGCTTCTAGGCAAGGATTCTCCGGAATTTCAATGCCGATACTCGTCTACGCAGGCTCCACAATACTCCGGCGATATCACCTATCGCTCGAGCTTCCTTTCAAGGACTCAAAGTCCACTCGCAATGTTCGCTCAACCACGCTCCGTATAGAGCTTCAAGGCAAGTCTTTTCACTGTCCTCTGCCTACTTCTTCTTCCACGCCTTTTTCTTCCGGGTCACGATCCGATTTCCTGTCTCATTTTTACCATGAGCACTTTTAACCTTTTAACCACAATAACCATTTCCCTTTAACAACAATACCCATAATACTTAGAACCCACAATAATAATAATAACAGCAATAATAATAATAAGTGCCGAATCCATAACACTTCCCCCCCCCTCAAGAAAGAAAGTTTGAACACAGCGGAAACTTTCTTTGCCGGCAAACTCTTTAAACAAACAAAAGTAAACTCACAACCCCAAATCACCAATTCCCGTGAGCAGCAATTAATATCTCCCAAAAATAAAGCAACAAACTTCGAACAACCCACAGAGATTTCCACATTAATTGACTCTGGACAAAGCGTCAGCCACGACATTGTCCCTGCCCTTTTCATGTTCAATTTCCCCGTTGGACTCCTGCAAAACCAAACTCCATCTCATCACCCTCTGATTTTACTTTTCGTTTCTTTTGAATGAAGGTTAAGGGGTAGTACTCAAAAACCCAAAGTCAAGCAAATCTAAAGCACTTTTCCCCGGGAGGCCGAGCTGAAAGCCAGGTTCCATGGTGGTTGGGTGGTGAGGCCTGGAAGTATTCACTACATGGACGCCTTTAGGAACGTGGAGTTCACGGTTAGTCCATGCAGGAAAGTTCACTACATGGACGCCTTTAGGAACGTGGTGTTCACGGTTAATCCGTGTAGGAATCTTGGCTCGGCTGCTCCGCAGCATTCAGTGCTTCAACCCGTTCTAACTTTCCTAACAATCACGGTTGGACCACTTGTCACGGTAGTCACATTAGCGGTCTCCTTCTCGGCCACTGCTCGGATAATCCTTCCTTCGGGGGCTGCCGTAACTCTGGGAGCCTCCATAATAATATCGATTGCGGCCACCACCAAAACTACGACTCCGTGGTCCTCTTCTGTAGATCCCACGACACCTATGAAATGCCTTCCCTACTGTTATGGTCCGACCCTCCAACTCCTTGCTATTCAGATCCTTTTCTGCCCCTCTGGCGTCCTTTGAGTTTTCAAACGTGACAAAGCCAAACCCTCTTGGCTTTTGTGTCTCCCTGTCTTTTATCAGCAGCACTTCCAAAAGCGGTCCATATTTGCTGAAGGCAGATTCCAGAACATCTTCCTTTGTTTTGAGGTTCAGTCCACCGACAAATAACTTGCTAACTTTGTCGCCATTCCTAACTGGTGTGGTGTTATTTTCCCTACTGGGCTTTTTAACAACCATCGGGTTACCATAAACTTGCCCACCGGCCAAATCATTCCCGATAACAACAGATACTCCCTCTACAGGAAGCGTGGCTTGTAAACCGACGGTGACCGGTCCTGACACCAAATCGGACTCCAAATGGATGACATGAAGTGGAGCACTAACACAGCCACCAATCCCCTGAAAACGAACACTACCACCAGATGCTGTCTCCTCTGACAATGGCAAGATGCCTTCAAGCATTAAAGATTGATGTGCTCCTGTGTCCCTCAATGCCCTCACAGGTCTCCGGTTAGTCGAGGCTCCATCCAGTGACACAAACCCCTCTGAAATAAATGGTTGGTAACCCTTTTGATGGCGATTTCTCACAATGGCCATTGCATTTGGAGTTGTACTAGTCGAACTCCGTTCCTGATTTTCCCTTTTCTTGGTGTAACACTGGGATATCAAGTGTCCAGGTTTATGGCAAAAAGCGCAAGTAGGCCCGGAGGAGAACCTTGTGGTCTGCCTCGAGCCCCCCGGAGGATACGTCTGCCTTGGAACTGTTGTCTTCTGATTTCTAGAAGTCGTGGTATCAGTGGTCCTCATAGTCATCTCGAGGCCGCCCCCATGAATTTTCGTTCTCCGCCCCTGAGGTACCATAGCTCCCCTGGCTCGGTCTAGGCGAGACGTTAGGCTTGTTGAACCCCATCCTGTGGGTTAAGGCAGAGTCATCTGCCATAGTTGCTGCCTCATACAAGTTTGGTACTTTCCTTTCCTCCAGATGTACTTTAATGTCCTCGTGGACACACTGCTGGAATTCCTCCACCAGGATCAATTGTCGCAATAGTTCGAAGTCTTTTCCAACCCCTTTTGAATCACACCACCGATCAAACATGGTCTCTTTTATTCTGGCAAACTCCACATGGGTCTCAGTCTCCCTATTCCTGGCATTCCGGAATTTTTGCCGGTAAGCTTCCGGGACCAATTCATAGGCCTTGAGAATGTTTTTCTTCAAAATCTCATAATCTGCACCTTGGTCAATCTGTAAAGCCGAATAAATATCTTGAGCTTTACCCACCAGAACACTTTGCACTAATATGGTCCAGGTCTCCTCAGGCCAGTGTAGCAGTTGAGCCACCTTCTCAAAGTGTGAAAAAAATTGGCTACCTCCTTTTCATTGAAGGGTGGAACCAGCCGCACATGTCTGCCAACATCCCAGGTGTTCTGACTAGGTGTAAAACCAGTCGGCATGGATGGTACCTCTCCCCGCTCTCTCATTAAGTCCAGCTCCCTGACTTTAATTTCCTGCTGACGCGCCATTTCACGGTCCTTGAACTCCCTTTCGGCTTTTCTCTCCTCTGCTTCGAGTTCCCTTGCAGCTCTCCTTTCCTCTGCTTGTTTCTCTTCTAACCTTTCCTGGAGTTCTCGTTCCTGTGCTGCGCTTTCTTTTTCTGCTTTCCTTTCCTCTGCTTTTAACCTTTCCTGGAGTTCTCGTTCCTGTTCTGCTCTTCTTTCCTCGAGTTCTCATTCCACTCTCCTTTCCTCTGCTTTTCTTTCTTCGAGTTCTCTTGCAGCTCTCCTTTCCTCTGCTTTTCCCCGTTCCTGGCTCAGTAATTGCAACTCCAGTTTCCGGAACTCCACATCTTCTGGTTCCTCGGGTATCCACTCCCAGGCTACCTCTTCCCATGTTCCTGATCCCACCATAGATTGTATCACCACTGTCTGCATCTCTGCCTTCCTCATATTAGTTCTGACCTCCAAGCTAAAATGTTTGGCCAATTTCAAGAGGTCCGATTTTACTAACGCTCTGAACTGTGCTTCACTAGGGGTCACTGCAATCTTCTCTGCGTCAAACTCCATGGTGACTATTGTTAACACCTGTTAACCTTCACAGAAGAATTAAAAAAAAAAATTTGTTGTTTTTGGAAAAATTTGGGAATGTTGGAACAAGTTCCAAATTTGGGAATTCTGGGAATGTTAGGGAATTCTTTCCCGGACTAAATTTAGGGAATTTTAGATCCCGGACGCAGACCCAATTTCGAGCGCACGAGTCAATTGGACGAGCCCCCAATTTCTGTTACGGGGTCCTCTGCAATCTCCTGGTCTCAGTAACCTCCGAACCCCGAGAGGAACCCCGGCAGAAAGATATAGATGTTATTCCGTGTCGAAATCAATCATTAATGAAACCACCCATGAAACCCTCAAAGGAAACTATCCAAATCAATAAGGAAACCACACCCTTGGTTGTCAATGCACAAATATTATATTAAAAGCACACAAAAAGAACCATACAACCATGGTGGCAATCAACCCTACAATCAATATCTTACGATGGTAACCCCAAACTCACGGCACTCCCAGGAAATGGAACCGAGCCCTCTTCAATGTCTCTATAACCCTCCAAGGCGAAGTTGATGCGCTCCGGTGATCATTGGAACAATGTCCGATCAAGAGCAACTGAGGCGTAGACGGTCGGAGCGACACAGAAGTCACGTGGTCCAACACCCAGCAAACTCGCGGTAGAAAGGCAACTCCCAAAGACGCAATCCAGACATGCACCTGCACCGTTCAATCAGCGAACCGCAGTGCAATCTTCAGACGCCGCTTTATTGCACAGCTGTCCCCGGCAAACCACCGGATGATAAGCCCAACCGACGCGACAAAAACCTTTTCCGATGAAGGTAGCGCGCGGGGCGAAATGGCGGACGTCCCTCACTCGAGCCAGAGCTTCTAGGCAAGGATTCTCTGGAATCTGAATGCCAATACCCGTCTACGCAGACTCCACAATACTCCGGCGATATCACCTATCGCTCGAGCTTCCTTTCAAGGACTCAAAGTCCACTCGCAACGTTCGCTCAACCATGCTCCGTACAAAGCTTCAAGGCAAGTCTTTTCACTGTCCTCTGCCTTCTTCTTCTTCCACGCCTTTTTCTTCCGGGTCACGATCCGATTTCCTGTCTCATTTTTACCATGAGCGCTTTTAACCACAATAACCATTTCCTTTAAACAACAATACCCATAATACATAGAACCCACAATAATAATAATAACAGCAATAATAATAACAAGTGCCGAATCCATAGCAGGACATTGAATTCTTGATTCATCTATTACATAGTCTAAAAAATCCACGACAGTGACCTTCAAAGGTCAAAGGTCGAGGATTCTGAAATTTGTTGGAAAACTGGTCTTTCATTATGTATGTGATAATATAAGATCATGTACGATATTTCACCCTATCAGGAAGCGAACATTGTAATAAAACCATCAAAAATCGACTTTTCTAAATTTTGTGACCTTGTGACCTTGACATTGGGGCGAAAATGAAAAATCGAGCTCTGTGGGGCTAGACACATGACATTGGCCTAACCAAATGCCGAAACCCCTCTCAGATTCCACCAATCCCCACAGAGAAGATGTAGCTTGAAACCAATATCCCCATAAAAAGACATCTTTTTCGGGCGTGGCTCCGCCCACAATGGGCGCAATATGCCCACTATACGCAGGACACAACTAGATCATGCTATCAACCTCCCACCCAAGTTTCATCAAGATCAGATGATATAATCGGGTAGTTATGCTGCGGACAGACAGACACACACACAGACACACACACAGACAGACGCACACACATGACGAATATGGTGGTCACTTGATAACTCGTGAACCAATAAGTAGCAGTTTTTCATTAATAAAGTGATAACAGCAACAATAACATAAGAACAATAATAGTAAGTAGAGAATAATAATGGTAAATAGCAGCAATAATAATAATAAGTAGCAGTAATAATAAAGTGATGAACAGTGATAATAAAATGATAACAGCAGCAGTAATAGAAATATAAGTAGTGTGTAGCAGTCAGACAGGCAACAGGTCACTGGCAATCAGTGTTCATTGTTCATGAGCCTGGATGCCTGATGAAAAAAACTGTCTCTTAGCCTGTTAGTTCGGGCCTTGAGGCTGCGATACCACTTGCCAGACGGTAGCAGCTGAAACAGTCTGTGGTTGGGGTGGTTGGGGTCTTTTATAATCCTACGGGCTTTTCTGACACACTGTCCATTGTATATATCCTGGATGGAGGGAAGCTCACATCCACTGATGCGCTGGGCTGACCGTACGACCCTCAGCGCTTTGCGGTTGAGGGAATTGCAGTTCCCATACCAGTCAGGATGCTCTCTATTGTGCCTCTTTAGAAGGCCCTTAGGATATTCGGCCCCATGCCGAACTTCTTCAGCCGTCTGAGGTGGAAGAGGCATTGCTGAGCCTTTTTCACCACTTGATTAGTGTGCTCATTCCAAGTGAGGTTCTCGGTGATGTGGACGCCGAGGAACTTGAAGCTGCTGACTCTCTCAACAGCAGACCCATTAATGGCGATGGGGTCCAGCCTCTCTCCTCTCTTCCTGAAGTCCACGATCAGCTCCTTTGTTTTCTCGACGTTGAGAGAGAGGTTGTTTTCCTGGCACCACTGTGTTAGGTTGTTGACCTCTCTCCTGTTGGCCGTCTCATCCCTGTCGGTGATCAGGCCTATCACTGTTGTGTCGTCGGCGAACTTAATCACTGAGTTGGAGCTGTGCGTGGCTACGCCATCATGGGTGTACAGGGAGTAGAGGATGGGGCTCAGTACACAACCCTGCGGGGCTCCTGTGTTGAGGGTCAGAGGGGCAGAGGTGTTGGAGCCCATCCTCACCACCTGGCGTCGACCCAACAGAAAGTTCATGATCCAGCTCCACAGGCTGGGGTTAAATCCTAGGCCCCTTAGCTTGGTGTCGAGTCTGGAGGGGACTATTGTATTGAATGCTGAACTGTAATCTGCAAACAGCATCCTCACATAGGAGTTCCTCTTCTCCAGGTGGGTGAGGGCGGTGTGGAGTGTTGTGGCTATGGCGTCGTCTGTGGATCTGTTTTGCCGGTAAGCAAATTGGTGGGGTCTAGGGTGGGTGGTAACATGCTACAGATAAGATCCTTAACCAGCTTCTAAAAGCATTTGCTCACTATGGGAGTGAGGGCAACAGGACGTCAGTCATTTAAGCACGTTACCTTGCTTTTCTTTTGGCACTGGAACAATGATGGATGACTTAAAGCAGGAGGGGACTATACACATAGAAAGGGAGAGGTTGAATATGTCCATAAACACACCAGCCAGCTGTGCTGCGCACTCTCTAAACACTCGGCCTGGGATGCCGTCTGGTCCGGCCGCCTTGTGGATGTTGATGTGCCTAAATGCCATGCGCACGTCGGCCTCGGTGACGGACAGAGTGTGCTGCACGGGTCGGCGGTGGTGGTGACTCCCTCCGGGAGGTTGGTGTTATGAACCTCAAAATTGGCGTAAAAACCATTTAGCTCGTCTGGGAGGGCGGCTGCAACGTTACCTACACAGCTGGGTCTCCCTTTTAAAGTCCGATATTAAGTGTAGTCCCTGCCACATACTACGTGAGTCGTTACCACTTAGCTGTGTCTCAATCTTTTCTCTGTATTTTCGCTTTGCTGCCTTGATTGCTCTGCGAAGGTCGTAGCGGGTATTCTTTACTTCCGCTTCGTCTCCCGAGGTGAAGGCGGTGTTTCTTGCTTTGAGGGCAGCTCGCACAGAACTGTTGATCCATGGCTTTTGGTTTGGATACACCCGGACTGTTTTTGTGAGGACAACGTCCTCTGTACACTTCCGAATGAATCCAATGACTGTTTCCACGTACTCGTCACTGTTGTTCTCTGACGCATCACAAAACATCTTCCAGTCCGCATGATCAAAAAACAGTCCTGTAATATGGTGAGCGATTGGTCAGGCCAGCAGTGGATCGTCCTCATGGAGGGCACTGCTTGCTTCAGCTTCTGTCTATAGGCGGGCAGGAGCAGGATGGAGGAGTGATCCGATTTGCCGAACAGTGGGTGGAGGAGGGGTTTGAAGGCATTGCGGAAGGGAGAGTAGCAATGGTCGAGTACGCTGTTTCCCCGTGTGTTTACATCGATGTGTTTAAAGTATTTAGGTAATACCTTCCTCAGAGACGCTTGGTTGAAGTCCCCAACCACGATGAAAGCGGCCTCTGGGTGCTTGTCTTTCAGGTTACTGATTGACCCATACAGTTCCTTGAGTGCCAGGTCCGTGTCGGCGTAGGGCGGGATGTACACAGCTATCACAACAATAGCCGTGAACTCCCTGGACAGCCAGAATGGCCGACACAGGAGCACAAGATATTCCAGGTCTGGGGAGCAAAAATATTTGAGGGAATGAACGTTCTTAGGATCACACCAAGCGTTGTTAACCATGAAACATACACCCCCTCCCTTGCACTTACCAGAGAGTTAATTTGACCTGTCTACGCGGAACACTGAGAATCCCGAGGGTACGATGGCCTGGTCCGGAATATCTTGCGACAACCAAGTTTCTGTAAGGCAGATGATGTTACAATCCCTGGTTTCCCGCTGGAAGGAGATCCTTGCTCTCAACTCGCACAGCTTGTTGTCCAGGGACTGTACATTGGCTAGCAGAATGCTGGGAAGCGGAGGGCGTTTGGCACGCCGCCTCAGCCTCACCAGCACCCCGGCTCTTGTTCCTCTCCTTCGGCGATGCTTCCGACACCTCCCCCCTGGTAACGCCGCTATTGTGTGTGGGTCCTCTGTGTCGCGAATGAAAACAGGGTCCCGGTGGAAAAACTCTGGCTTAATGTGCATGATCGCCGAGTTTTTTAAATTCAACAATGTGTCTCTGTCATATCTAATGTAACTGGCTGCTTTAGATATAACAAGCGTTACGCCTAGGTCCCACGTCGGTGAAGTGATGTGAGTTGACAAAGTGGAAGACGCAAGGCGGCCATCTTGGATTTTGACGTGGCGACCCAATTTTCAATAGCGTTCTCCCATATGCATAGATACTCCCACACGCCAGATTAGAAGTTAGTAGTTCGTTTATTTTTCAAGATATTTCGCTCACAAGGTTCAGACATATATATGGTGGCGGCCATCTTGGATTTTGATGTGGCGACCCAATTTTAAATAGCGTTCTCCCATATGCGTAGATACTCCCACACACCAGATTAGAAGTTAGTACTTCGTTTATTTTTCAAGATATTCCGCTCACAAGGTTCAGACATACATGGCGGCGGCCATCTTGGATTTTGACGTGGGTTGCACCCACACACCAAATTAGAATTCGGTCCTTCGCTTACGCACGCACGCATGCACGCACGCACGTACGCACGCACGCACGGACGGACGCACAAACGGATGCACACACGTACGGAGGGGAAAACCATAGTCCCCATTTCGCTCCGCAGTGCGACGGGGGACAAAAATAACACTTAAAAACAGTAACATAAGCAAAAGGCTGCAAAGTCGGCGAGGAGCGCAATACGTGGCGACCATAAGCGGCGCCATCTTCCGTACAGCCGTGGCTGTCTTGTTTCTCACAGTCTGAGAGTCCTTGAGGTGCTTTTTTGCAAACTCCAAGTGGGCTTTCATGTGTCTTTCACTGAGGAGAGGCCTCCGACTGGCCACTCTGCCATAAAGCCCAGATCGGTGGAGTGTTGCAGTGATGGTTGTCCTTCTGGAAGTTTCTCCCATCTCCACACAGGATCTCTGGAGCTCAGCCAGAGTGACCATCGGGTTCTTGGTCACCTCTCTTACCAAGGCCCTTCTCCTCCGATTGCTCAGTTCGGCGGGCGGCCAGCTCTAGGAAGATTCCTGGTTGTTCCAAACTTCTTCCATTTAAGAATTATGGAGGCCACTTTGCTCTTGGGAACCTTCAATGCAACAGAATTATTTTTGTAGGCTTCCCCAGATCTGTGCCTCGACACAATCCTGTCTCTGAGCTCTGCAGGCAGTTCCTTCGACCACATGGCTTGGTTTTTGCTCTGATATGCATTGTCAACTGTGAGACCTTATATAGACAGGTGTGTGCCTTTCCCAATCATGTCCAATCAATTGAATTTACCACAGGTGGACTCCAATCAAGGTGTAGAAGCATCTCAAAGATGATCAAGAGAAATGGGAGGCACCTGAGCTAAATTTCAAGTGTCACCGCAAAAGGTCTGAATACTTATGTAAATGTTATATTTCAGTTTTTTATTTTTAATAAGTTTGTAAAGCTTTCTAAAATCCTGTTTTCTCTTTGTCATTATGCGGTATTGAGTGGAGATTGATGAGGGAAAAAATGAATTTTAACGATTTCAGCATAAGGCTGCAACATAACAAAATGTGAAAAAAGTGAAGGGGTCTGAATACTTTCTGAATGCATTGTATGTGTGAGGAAGGAGCACCAGCTCAGACGGAAGAGCAGTATTCCATCAAGCTGCGGGTGAAAGTTTTGTATGTGGTGAGGAGCTCAGACGTGCCAAGAAAGGACTTTACTTGACGGAGGATGCCCAGTCGACGACTGGCTTTGGAGGCCAGATTGAAAATGTGGTTGTCCCAAAAAGATCATGGCAGATAGTGAGACCCAAAAGCTTGAGGGACAGAACTTCTTCGAGAGGATTGTGGAGAAAGTAGATGGGAAGGTTTTCCAGACAGTGTTTTCGGAGAGACAACGTGAGAGTGTGAGATTTGTCAGGATTGAAAGACATTGGATACGAGTAAGTTCTCGACACTGCATTGACCCTCTTAAAATTAGTACAACAGTGGAAACTGCCATCTGGCCTGGGTGTGGAAGTCGAATTTAAATTCAAGAAGTTCTGTCACTCAAGCTTTTGGGTCTCACTATCTGCCATGATCTTTCCTGGGAAAACCACATTTCAATTCTGGCCTCCAAAGCCAGTCGCCGACTGGGCATCCTCCGTCGTGCGAAGTCCTTCCTTGGCACACCTGAGCTCCTCACCGCATACAAGGCTTTCATCCGCAGCTCAATGGAGTACTGTTCTCCCCTCTGGGCCGGTGCTCCTGCCTCACACCGAGCTTGGCTTCACGCTGTTGAAACCAAAGCTTTCAGAATCATTGGAATCTCCCGCGATGAAGCTAACTCCGAGGGCCTTTCACTTACTCACCGCAGGCAGGTTGGTGGCCTTTCTGTCTTCTACCGACTCCTCTCCGGCCTTGCTCCCCCAGCTCTCTCTGGGCTTTGTCCACCAAATATTCCAGCAGGTCGCACAAGATCTGCCTGCAACCCTCTTATGGTTAAACTGCCAAAATCAAGACTCTCTGCTCACCTTCACTCCTTCATTCCTCTTTTCTACCGCCTCTGGAACAAACTCCCTCACTCTCTTCAATCCCACTCCTCCCTCCAGGTCTTTAAAACAGCTGTTCACCACCATCTCTTATCTTCCCCCATCCAAAACCTTGATCTTTTCTACCCCCGCTAATTTCACCCCAGATCCACTTTTATGAAATACCAACTTCTTTCTTGGAAGTCTTTGCAGTGTCCTTGTGTTTTATACTTTTCCCACCCCCCCCCCCTTCCCACGCCTCCTCCCCCCTTCCCACGCCTCCTCCCCCCAAGCTCTCTCCCTCCCACAGTTCTCCCGATGTCCCTGCTCTCAAATGTTGTGTTTGTGTGCTTCCCCTTCTCTCCCCATCTTGTCTACCGCTCCCCTTATTGTATACTTTGTGTATCTGTTTGATTTTTTGTGTGATAAATGTTAGCTCTTTCATGAGCCTCGATCCTGTATACAAAAAGAAAAAAGGAAATGTACCGCTAGAGACAAAGCACCGCAGCTGTAGAGAAGTCCCAAATGCCTTCTTGCTCTCCTTTGCCTTTGTCTCTCTCTCACCTCCATTCCAAAATATTGTTGTTTTTCCACTGATCATGTTGTTGTTGCGACTCCCTTTGTCAAAGGAATTTAAACTTTTAAATAGCAATATGGAGAGAGGGAGAGGGAGAGGGAGGGGGAGGGGATGGAGAAGAGGAGGAAGTGGCAGAAGAGAGAGAAAGAGGGTGGGAGAGACAAAGAGGGGGTGTGGAGGAGAGAGAGGGGTGCAGGAGAGAGAGAGGTGGGGATGGCAGAGAGAGGGAGGGTGAGCGAGGGAGAGGAAGGGGAGGGTGGGGAGTTGAGGGAGAGAGAGGGATAGTGATGGGGGGGGGGGGGGAGGGGATAGAGAGAGGAACGGTGAGAGAAAGAGGGATGGGAGAGAGAGAGAGAGATCGAGAGAGATAGAGAGAGATGGGAGAAAGGAGGGTGGGAGAGTGAAGCCTCACCACATGTCGCTATAGTCTCCACTCCGGGAGGGAGGGGTGGTGTGAGGAGGGGAATGGGAGTGAGCGAAAGAGAAAGTGAGAGGAGGGGGAGGGTGAAGGCAGAGAGAGCAGGCAGGATGGGTGGGAGAGAAAGGGATGAGGAGGAGGAAGGTAGAGAGATAGGCAGGGGGTAAGGTGAGGAGGAGGAGGAGGAGTGGGAGGGATGAGTGAGAACTGAGGAGGGGGAGGGAAGAGTGATAAGTGGAGAGAGGGGGTTGAAAATCCGGCAGATGTGACGCCCAGTTTAACGTCCATCTGAGGGATGGTGCACACATTGACGAATCACCCTGCCTGTGAAACACCATGATGACAGTTTATAGCTGGGTTGGGATTTGAAACCAGGCTTGACGACTTAGAGCGAGTGTTGATTTCTTTCAGCCATCGTGCTTGTCCCGTTGCTTTTAATCCTCTCATTTATTTAGCCTTCCTAACTTGTGGGATGTCCCCACGGAGTATCCAGTCGAGCTACTGTACCACCATCGTCATGAAAGCCAAATGGCTTAATCACACAAGCAAGCACTCCAACGAAGTGGTTAAATTATTACACGTTAATTTTATCACCTTAACATTGTCTTATCTTTTTATCACCTTATTTCAAAAACGACGTCCACTGTGCTAAACAGTCAATTACACTGCTTGTGACTGTATCCCCATGGCTTACAAACATTGGTCGATAAGGAACGGCTTGCTTTTATGGCATTATTTTGCAAGGCTTTGTATATGCCACGTGGCCAGACATAACAGTTGTGAATGATTGAGCCTTTATCTTATGGAATCTGTAATAATGTATAGATTTTCCACTCTCAAGAGCATAATAATGCATTACGCTGTTCTCAGATTGAATGACTGTGTACTTAAAATTAAATCAAAACACAACGGGATCCAGTTCCACTATTACTGCTGAACATACATTTCGTAATTCCGTAGTTAATACAAAACACCAAGTGTCTGATTAAGTCATCCATTTGAATGGGCAGGCTGGCATCGAATAGTTCTGAAGTCGAGCCTCCCACTCCTCTACCCATCAGATGACTAAAACATTGCGATTAATCTGGGTCTTTTCATTGCAGGGGGGCATGTACGTGTTTCAGCTGTTTGACTATTATGCAGTCAGCGGAGCCTGTTTATTGTGGCTCACATTCTTCGAATCCATTGCTATAGGTTGGTTGTATGGTGAGTCCAAACTGTAAACCTATAATAATGATTAAAATCAAATACCTGGGAGGGCAGGAGGTAGTTATGTGAGTTCCTTCATTTGAGTTAATTTATGTGAATGAAGTTGGTCAAGTCTTGCACTCAATTCCAGTAATTATAGACTTATGTATACATGGTGACTGAAAAAAGAAAAAGAAAAAGCAAAACAGTGTTATCTGTACATGGAACTGAAAGTATCCTGAAAGATCGTCATTGACAAAAATTGCAAGGCTCAATGAGATCGACATTATCTGGTCTGGTTAACCTTGTCATTGAGTAATTTAATTCTTGGGGAAAATGTCAGGGGCATAGAAAAGGTCCCTTTATATGGTATGTGCCATTTGCAAACTACTCATATGTAAAAGAAGGGACATTCCATGGCTTGTGGAAAATGCCAGAAGACAGAAAATAAGGGACATTCAAAAAATCACGTGTGCATGCTGTACAACCCTTCTGTTCTCAGGAGGAACCAAGTAATGCTCTAGAAAAGTTCATATGAAGGGGTGCCAATTTGATTCATACAGCCGCATGAAGAAGTAAATGTATTTTAACCTATATATGTAGAGCGCCCCTTTATATTAACTTTTCTAGAGCATTACTTGGTTCCTGCTAAAAACACAAGGGTAGTCCAGCATGCACACGAGATTTTTTGAATGCCTCTTATTTTCTATCGTCTGGCATATTCCACAAGCCTTGGAATGTCCCTTCTTTTACATATGAGTAGTTTGCAAATGGCACATACCATATAAAGGGGCCTTTTCTATGCCCTTGGTATTTTTCCCAAGAATGTCTTTCGTTTTCTATGGCCACTACAAGTGGCCATCACGACGGATGAAAAAATATGTGGAGACCTCACATACAGTACATCAATTAAATTACACTAATTAAAAAACAACCTAATTTTTGCAGTCTGTATGGGGGTGTTGCCTGATACTGTAAACCATCTCTCCCATTGCTCGTCATGAAATACAGTATCAATCCAATCATGGACAAAGAAAAAAAATTGTCGCCATTCTTTTTTGTGCCTTTTTCATTCTCTCGGCACGCAACATCATTACCTCCGCCACCAAAGGTGGATGAAGGTTATGTTTTCACCCCTGTCCGTCTGTTTGTTTGTGAACAAGATATCTCAAAAAGTTGTGGACGCATTCAGCTGAAACTTGGTGGACAGGTTCGGTGTGTGACAAGGACGATTCGATTTTGGTGAAAATCTGAATATGGATTTGGATATGAGAATTATTTAATTTTTCAAGTGATTCTTAACCATTGGGAGATGGGGCTAAAACCAACACAAAGCAGGATATCTCAAAAAGTTATGGATGGATTTGGCCGAAATTTGCCAGAGAGGTAGTGTATATGACACCGACAAAATGATTACATTTTGGTGAAGATCCGGATTCGGATCCGGCTACTAGAATTTTTAAAGTGATTCTTCACCATTGAGAGATCGGGCCAAAAGCGATATATAACATGATATTTAAAAAAGGTATGGACGAGTTATGACTAATCTTGGTAGATGAGTTGGTGAGCTGACAAGAACAAGCCGATTAGATTTTGGTTCAGGTCCGAATCCAGATCCGGCCTATCAGTGGGATACAAAACAAACTGTTCTAGTAGGGTCAATATACGAAAAAAACTCACCTAACCCCAAAAAAATTGATACAAAAGGTTTTTCAATGGATTCTGGTACCATTGGGCATGCTAAATAACATACTAAAAATCTAGTAACATCTGACTTCCAGAAAGGGGTCATTTTCAAGATGGCGTCCAAGATGGCCACCAGGAGCTTAGAATGGCCATATCTCAATTATTATTCAACCTAGAAAGGTGGTTTTGGTGTCTAACCCTATGTTTTAGGGCCCAAGGAATCCAATTGAATCAATAAAATTACCATCAGTTAATTCTTTATTGACAAGTCCAAGATGGCATCCCAAGGTGACATCCTGATCCACTAAAATGGCTCTGTCGAATAGTAGTCAACCTAGAGAGATTTTTTCAGTGTGTATACCTAGGTTTAAGGCACCCAGGAAATCATAAAAATTACTTAAATAAGCACAAAGTAATCAGGTAATCCAGTAAGCCAGGTTTACCAGCCCATTAGGCATTTTTTGTCTTATACAGTTAGTCGCTATTCATCGTCATCCTCCGACTCCTCTGGAAGAAACTTGTTATGTGGATTGTCACATTCTTCAAGTTGGCACGGTCCACAGGCAGTAGTACATGGTAGCCAAAAAGCCACCCTTATGGGTGGCACAGTCCTACTACCCTGAACACATGGAGTGCCCTCCTCCCTCACCCCCCAAGCTATAGCTGGGAAAAGTTGTGCACATTTCTTTTGGAAATGTCTAAAAAATATGGATTTTGTTTATGCATACATGTACCAAATAATATACTTATTCCTTTTGAGATGAAAATTAATTGTTTGTCAGATTTTTCAGTCCCCCCCCCCCCCCTCCCCAATATAAAATAGTCTGTCCCTTGCCATAACCTCTCAAGCTTTGTACAAACCGTTGTCTGTAATGATCACTGAATACTGTGGACTGGAGTCACAGGTGGCAGTGGTGTAGACACATTACACTCTTATCTCCAATCTGAAACACACACTTGGTTCATTAACTGGTGAGTAGGAGGATGACGATGAATAGCGACTAACTGTATAAGACAACAAATGCCTAATGGGCTGGTAAACCTGGCTTACTGGATTACCTGATTACTTTGTGCTTATTTAAGTAATTTTAATGATTTCCTGGGTGCCTTAAACCTAGGTATACACACTGAAAAAATCTCTCTAGGTTGACTACTATTCGACAGAGCCATTTTAGTGGATCAGGATGTCACCTTGGGATGCCATCTTGGACTTGTCAATAAATAATTAACTGATGGTAATTTTATTGATTCAATTGGATTCCTTGGGCTCTAAAACCTAGGGTTAGACACCAAAACCACCTTTCTAGGTTGAATAATAATTGAGATATGGCCATTTTAAGCTCCTGGTGGCCATCTTGGACGCCATCTTGAAAATGACCCCTTTCCGGAAGTCAGATGTCACTAGATTTTTAGTATTGTAGCGGTTACCGCTGGGTGTACACAATCGCCTTGCACCTGCCAGGACGCGGCCAGGGCGCAATCGCCATGCCGGGCTCGTCCGGACGGGCCCAGACGCACCTCTCCCGGGCATGCCTGAACTCGCTGTTCCCGGGCTCGCCCGAACCTCCCGGGCACGCCCGGTCTCGTCTTTCCCGGGCTCGCCCAGAGCGTCCGGGCATGCCCGCTCTCGCCTTTCCAGGGCTCGCCCAGAACGCCCGGGCATGCCCGCTCTCGCCTTTCCAGGGCTCGTCCAGGACACCCGGGCATGCCCGCTCTCGACTTGCCAGGCCTCGTCCAGGATGCCCGGGCAGGTCCAGACTCGCCTTTCCAGGGCTCGCCCTTGACACCCGGGCATGCCCGGTCTCGCTTTTCCCGGGCAAACGCTCCGGCATAAATGTGTATATATATTGCTGCCCGATAAACGGGCTTTTCAGAGTACCCGAGTTTGATACGTGCAATAAAGCAACTCGGACGAATTTCCATCTTTGGTCGCGTCAATCCTTTCGACTCGCGTTGGAGCACAGCTCCTTCATTGGTGACCCCGAACATGGACACGGCAGTGGCTCTTAAACTGCCTACCTTCTGGGAGGCTCACGTGGCTGTTTGGTTCGCCCAGGCAGACTCCCAGTTCGCCCTGCGAGGCATCACCGCTGACGACACCCGCTTCCACCATGTCGTGGCAGCGCTCGGCTCCGCCACCGCGGCCCGCGCCCTGAGCCTCCTCGAGCGCCCGCCAGCTGCTGACAAGTATGACGCGATTAAGACGCTCCTCCTCGACGCTTTCGCCCTCTCACGGGCGGCACGCGCACGGCGCCTGCTCGACCTGCCCAAGCTCGGCGACACGCGCCCGTCCGAGCGCATGGACTACATGCTCTCGTTGCTCGGTGAGCACTCTCCGGATTTTCTGTTCCGCGAGCTGTTCCTTCGCCAGCTGCCTAACCCGGTATGCCTCGCCCTGGCTGGCACGTCGATCACAGATCCCCGCGCCCTCGCCAGGGAAGCCGACAAAATCTCCTCGGCGGGCCAGCACATCGGAGCGGCTACCTGGAGCCCGCCGCCGTCCGAGGCGACGCCCACGACGCCCGAGCGCCCTGCGCGGTTGGAGGCCGAACTGCCGGTGCAACTGGCGGCCGCCACGCTGCGCCGACCGCTTCCAACACGACGGCCGGGGCCTCCACCTGACCAGGCGTGGTGTAAAAACCACGCCAGGTTCGGACACAAGGCTCGGACATGCCGACCCCCGGGCACTTTCGGCAAGTCGGGAAACGGCCGGGCCGGCATTCCTTGCAAGCCATGAGCGCCGGCCACTCAGGCAACTTGCTTTTTATTAAGGACAAAGCGTCCGGGCGGCGTTTCCTTTGTGATACCGGCGCCCAACTGAGCGTCATACCCGCCTCCGAGCAGGACAGGCGGAACGCCGTTTGCGGCCCCTCTTTGGTCGCTGATAATGGGTCGGCCATACGCACTTTCGGCCCGCGCACCGTCACCGTCTGCTTCGGCAGCCAGCGCTTTCAATGGACCTTTGTGACCGCCAGTGTCCCCATGGCTTTGCTGGGCGCCGACTTCCTCTGCGAGCACGAGCTGCTGGTCGACGTCAAACGACGTTGCCTTGTCAACGCCGAGACCTTCAGCTCCCTGGCGTGTATGATGAGCAGCTCCGCGCCGACCGAACTGCCATGCGCCCTCCCGACGGCGAACGAGTTCGCTCGCCTGCTCACAGAATTCCCGGCCCTCACACGGCCGACGTTTTCGGCCGTCGCAGTGCGACATGGGATCGAGCACCACATACCCACTACGGGCCCGCTGGTCTACGCCAGGGCCCGCCGCCTCGACCCGGCCAAGCTCGCCATGGCAAAGGCCGCGTTCGACGCATTGGAGCGCCTCGGCATCGTGCGGCGCTCCGATAGCGCGTGGGCCTCACCACTGCACATCGTGCCAAAGCCGGGGGGCGGATGGCGCCCGTGTGGCGACTACCGCCGCCTCAACGACGCTACCACCCCCGACAGGTACCCGATCCCGCACATCCAGGACTTTTCCGCCCGTTTGGCGGGACCGGTCATATTTTCAAAAATTGACCTGATACGGGGATACCACCAGATACCTGTCCGGGCGGCCGACGTCCCGAAGACGGCCGTCATCACGCCGTTCCGCCTGTTCGAATTTTTGAGGATGCCGTTTGGCCTCAAGAACGCGGCCCAGGCATTCCAACGCTTGAAGGACGGCGTGCTGCGCGACCTGCCATTTCTTTTTTTTTATCTGGACGACATCCTCGTCGCCAGCACGTACCGCGCCGAGCACCTCCTCCACCTCCGAACACTGTTCGGTTGCCTCAGCGAGCACGGCTCAATTGTCAACCCGGCCAAATGCCACTTCGGCACGACGACCGTTGACTTTTTGGGCCACCGCATCACCAAGACCGGGGCCGTGCTGCTTCCGACCAAGGTCGAGGCCATCACCATGTTCCCGCGTCCCCGCTCCATCAAGGCCCTACAAGAGTTCCTCGGCATGGTGAATTGTTATCACCGATTCGTGCCCCGCGCTGCTCAGCTCATGCGGCCCCTTTACGAGGCCCTCCGGGGCAAGCCGGCCAAGCATGACATCGTCTGGTCCGCGGCCATGGACGCGGCATTCGCGAGCGCAAAGCGGGCCCTCGCCGACGCAACGCTGCTGGCTCACCCGGTGCTCAACGCGCCCATCGCCCTCACTACGGACGCCTCCAACTACGCGGTGGGCGCCGTCCATGAACAATGGGTGGACGGGGTTTGGCAGCCACTCGCTTTTTTCAGCCGGCAACTCCGGCCGAACGAGTTAAAATACAGCACGTTCGACCGCGAGCTCCTCGGTCTATTCCTGGCCGTTCGCCATTTCCGACACCTCCTGGAGGGCCGCCCGTTCACGGCTTTCGTCGACCACAAGCCATTGGTTTACACAATGGCCAAAGTCACGGAGCCGTGGTCGGCCTACCAGCAGCGCCACCTCTCCGCCGTGTCGGAATTCACCACGGACATCCGGCACGTCGCCGGCAAAGACAATGCCGTGGCCGACTGTCTTTCTCGGGCCAGCGCGAACGCGGTCCACCTTGGCGTGGACTTCGCGCTCATGGCGGCCGACCAGACCACCGACACCACGGTGCAGGCCCTCCAGGCGGCGGACACGGGCCTCCGCCTGGCCAACATCCCCTTCGCGGACACTGTCCTGCTCTGCGACGTCTCCCAGGGCCGGCCTCGCCCCATCGTGCCCGTTACCTGGCAGCGCCGCAACTTCGCCTCCATCCACGGCCTTTCTCACCCGGGCCTGAAAGCTTCTCAGAAGCTGGTGTCGGCGCATTTCGTCTGGCACGGCCTTCGACGGGACGTCCGCGACTGGGCCAATGCCTGCACGGCCTGCCAGTGCGCCAAGGTCCACCGCCACACCCAGACCCCCGCTGGCACCTTTCACCGTGCCTGAACGGCGTTTCGACCACGTCCACGTGGACCTGGTGGGTCCCCTGCCCCCATCGCGGGGGTTCACCCACCTGCTCACCATGGTGGACAGGACCACCAGGTGGCCGGAGGCCGTGCCCCTCACCTCCACCACCACCGCCGACGTGGCGCAGGCGTTCATCGCCACCTGGGTCGCGCGCTTCGGCGCACCGGCGGACATCTCGTCCGACCCCGACCCACAGTTCACATCCGAACTTTGGGGCGCGGCCGCCCGCTCGTTAGGAGTCACTCTGCACAGCACCACGGCCTACCACCCCCAAGCCAACGGGTTGTGCGAGCGGTTTCACCGCTCCATGAAGGCCGCACTCACGGCCGGCCTTCAGGACGACGGTTGGGCCGACCGGCTGCCCTGGGTCCTTTTGGGCCTCTGCACGGCCCCCAAGGAGGACCTCCGGCCGTCCGCCGCCGAGCTCGTCTACGGCCAGCCGCTCCGCGTCCCGGGCGAGTTCGTGCCCGACGCTACCAGTCCCTGGTCTGCCGCACGCCAGCGCTCGGACCTCCAGGAGGCCGCCCGACGATTTGCCCCCGTGCCAACGTCCCGCCATGGTGGCCCCCAGTCCAACGTCCCCCCGGCGCTTCACACAGCGGAGTACGTCTTTGTGCGTCATGACGCACACCGGGGGCCACTCCGGCCGCCGTACGACGGGCCCTTCCGGGTCCTGCGACGGGGTGACAAGTCATTCGTCGTCGACTTCGGCGGCCGGTCGAACCGGATTTCTGTGGACCGCCTCAAACCGGCGCACGTGGACGTCGACCGACCACCACGGTTGGCCCTTCCTCCGCGGCGAGGCCGCCCCCCGTCCACAGTTCCCCCCGCTCGACCACCCACCACCACATCAGACCCCCCCCCCCACCCACGACCCTCCAGGGGTCGCTTCGGCCGGGTCATCCGGACCCCCCTTAAATTGACCCTGCCGGTGCAGGTCGATTCTGGAGGGGCATGTGTAGCGGTTACCGCTGGGTGTACACAATCGCCTTGCACCTGCCAGGACGCGGCCAGGGCGCAATCGCCATGCCGGGCTCATCCGGACGGGCCCAGACGCGCCTCTCCTGGGCATGCCCGAACTCGCTGTTCCCGGGCTCGCCCGAACCTCCCGGGCACGCCCGGTCTCGTCTTTCCCGGGCATGCCCGCTCTCGCCTTTCCAGGGCTCGCCCAGAACGCCCGGGCATGCCCGCTCTCGCCTTTCCAGGGCTCGCCCAGAGCGTCCGGGCATGCCCGCTCTCGCCTTTCCAGGGCTCGCCCAGAACGCCCGGGCATGCCCGCTCTCGCCTTTCCAGGGCTCGTCCAGGATGCCCGGGCATGCCCGCTCTCGACTTGCCAGGCCTCGTCCAGGACGCCCGGGCAGGTCCAGACTCGCCTTTCCAGGGCTCGCCCTTGACACCCGGGCATGCCCGGTCTCGCTTTTCCCGGGCAAACGCTCCGGCATAAATGTGTATATATATTGCTGCCCGATAAACGGGCTTTTCAGAGTACCCGAGTTTGATACGTGCAATAAAGCAACTCGGACGAATTTCCGTCTTTGGTCGCGTCAATCCTTTCGACTCGCGTTGGAGCACAGCAGCTCCTTCAGTATGTTATTTAGCATGCCCAATGGTACCAGAATCCATTGAAAAACCTTTTGTATCAATGTTTTGGGGGTTCAACCATATATTGACCCCTCTATTCAGCCTGGCGGAGGTTTGCTCTCTACCGAGTGCCATTCTAGTTCTATATTGATTACTTACGGAGTCGAAATTTTTATATCTCCACCTCTTTGGGGTTTGCCCCTATGAGCCAAGCAAAAACTCTGGCACTTCGGTGGAATTTGTTTTGAAAGCTATTAGATGTATTGGCCGACGTATATTCCAAGTTTCAGATAGTTTCAGCGGGCGGGTGGACGGACGGACACACGGACACAAAGACAGACTGACAGACTCCAACATTGATTCGAGGGTTTTCCTTAATAAGACTCAAAAATGTGGAAACGAACATTGCTGAAGTTTGGAACATACTGCCTTGACGTGCAAAGCATTTACTTCTGAAATTTGTAGCCAGTTTCGTTCAATGGAAACCGAGAAACTAATTTTCAGTCCCTATGTTAAAGTTGCATACAGAGAAACGATCCCACATAAAGGGAGGGACGCTTTGCACCTCCCTTGATAATTAGAGTATTTTTTTCGAACCAACAACTACGAAAAAATAAATTTATTCACTACTACCAACAACGACTAAAAAATACATTCATCACTTCTACCAACAACTACGAAAAACACATTTATTCACCACTATCACCAACTACTAAAAATACTTTTAATCAACACCATCACCAACTACCAAAAGTACATTTATTCACTACTACCAACAACAACTAAAAAAACATTTATTCACCACTATCACCAACTACCAAAAAAGCATTTAATCAGTGTGCCCCGAAATTTGTACAATTTTCAATCCAAATGCATTGCATTGTGTTAGCGGAAACGACATTAAACATTGAACAATGTGCACAATTTTTGTATCCACAAACAACTTTTTGAACCTGTATGTTGACCTATTTGTGATGTAGCTTTTGATTAAAAATAATTGGTGACGATATTTATGGCAGGAGCAAACAAGTTCTACAATGCTTTGGAGGACATGATCGGATTTCGGCCCAATCCCTGGATGAAGTTGTGCTGGAAATTCTTAACTCCGACCCTTTGCATGGTTGGTGTCCGCTCATTGACTGCAAAACCTTCCCTTTGACCCCCGTGAATTTTACCCATCATGCATTGTTATTACCCTCATCAGATGAGAGGATATTTCATTTGAGTCAGTTTTTTTGTCTGTCTGTCTGTCTGTCTGTTTGTCCGCACAGAATAAGTATGCTTTTCTCTGCAACCGGTCCGATTGACCGTGCGTCACGTCCTGTAGAATTTTTTAATGATAAATATAACGTCATAGGTCACGTGGTACACGTGCCATCTTGGAATAACCGAAAAATTTTGCACATCTATGTATCCGAAAGTGCTGCCTAGGAAAAAATTGAGACATGGCTCATTGTAAAGAATTCTCCATGGGGAATAACATATGTCAATATATTGACAATATCTTGAAATGATGACGTCACATGTCATAAGAGCTTCAATTATGACGGCATAATTCGACAAGTACAAAACTTCATCCGATCAGGATGAAATTTATTGAGCCTCATGTAGGGATAAATTGGTGGAGAAAAAAAATAATAATAATGACGTCATCGGTCACGTGGTTCGGCTGCCATTTTTTTTAACACGAATGCCTTAAACAGCACTAAAAACCCTTTTTCTCCAAAACGGCTAAACAGATCGAGGCAAAATTTTACACGCATTATCGCATACCCATGACGAGCAAAAAGTTCCACAACCATGACGTCATAGGTCATATATCACACCAAAGAACCGCTTCATTGATCGATGTGAAACTTCAAAGTAATGTAGTAGTCGTAAAGTGGACCACGTGTTTAAAATTTCAACATGATTGGTCTTGCGGTCTGGCAACCAGAAGTTATTGTTTGAAGAAGGAGAACTCTACTACATTATCTTCTCCAGCCATGTGAGTTTTTAATATATCTACTAGTACCCTACTGCAAAGCTGCAATGAGCCGGCGAAGCCAAAGCCTTTTGCCACTATTTTACCCATCACTATGACATCAGTAGGTTAGGTAGTTGGTAGTAGGTAGGTGTAGTAGGTACCATACCTAGTTCAAAATGACACCATTTGCATTCTGGATGAGATTAAAATTTATGAAATTTCCTTCTTGATTAATTCGGTGAATTCCGTCTCAACTTCGGATATTTCCGGCCGTGAAAAACTATCCCCTACGGCCGCGAGATTTCTAAAAAATAATTCTTCGTCAATTTTAGAATATTTGATGCCGTTTTCAGCCTCCGAAATGCGGTAATAAGCTTTTTTGAAATATTTTTTTCAAATGCTCGAATCTCATTGGTTCCGGTGTTTGGTGACGATTTTCGTTGAAGATAACCAGGCCCGTGCGGGCCGAGGTTGGTCTTAAAGTATTTTAATTACAAATTAGAGGTGCATAAGATTGTGAATCTAAAAAAGACGGGTGAAACAAACTCCTATTGAACTTTTTCTCAATTTTTTATGCATACTTCCGCATCCGCAAGATGGCGGCCTCCATGGAGCGATTTGGTTTTTGAAATATTTTTTCAAATGCTCGAATCTCCTTGGTTCCGGTGTTTGGTGACGATTTTCGTTGAAGATAACCAGGGCCCATGTGGTCCCGGGGAACGAGGTTCGTCTTAAAGTATTTTAATTACAAATTAGAGGTGCATAAGATTGTGAATCAAAAAAAGACGGGTGAAACAAACTCCTATTGAACTTGTTCGCAATTTTATATGCATACTTCCGCATCCGCAAGATGGCGGCCTCCATGGAGTGATTTGGTGCGTCAAAGCTTTGAAATTCTCAAAGGATTCAGCAAAATCTGGCTTTTCAACATAATACGTACGCGTTCATTCACAACACCGGCTTCGCTGGCGATTAATTATGTACTCTTTGAAGTCAGTGGCATCCTGTCTATTAATTATGTACTATCGGAATGTACCTTCGACACTTTGGACTGCTGAGACCCACTGGACCTTTGAAGAACCTTTAAGATCCTCCAAGACCCTTAAGTCCACCAAGACCCCCAAGGATCATTAAATACCATGAAGAACCAGAGGACCCAAAATACCCTGAGGACTCAGAAGACCCAAAAGGCCCTGAGAACCCAAAGAGATGCAAAAGGCCCCGAGGGCCCAAAAAGACCTAAAAGACCCTGAGGACTCTGAAGACCCAAAAGACCCCGAGGACTCAAAACACGCCAATGATTCAAAAGGCCCCGAAGAGCCATAGGATCCCGATGACTCAAAAGACCCCGAGGACTCAAAATACCCAGAGGACAGCCTCATTTAAAAAATGTTTTTTTTATATACAATACTGAATTCAGTTTTATAAACAGGATGTCACATGTCACACGTGTCTGATGAAAGTAGGGTTATATCAAAGCGGGGTTGTATCACAGCAGGATGGCGTGTGGTACCCGGTCATCACTGCCAGCAGTTATAAAGTAGCGGTTCTAGTTACCCTCGCTAGGGGAGAGGGTAATGTATTTGGGTCTGTTTGCTTGTTTGTCTGTTGTTTGTCCACACAGAACGTGATTATGCTTTTCTCTGCAACCTTTGGTCCTATTGCAAAGAAATTTTCACCATAGGAGCGCCTTCTCCTGTATAATTTTTAATGATAATTATGACGTCATAGGTCACATGGTACAAGCACTATCTTGGAAAAACCCAACAAAATTGTACATCTGTATCTCCAAAACGGCTCCATGAAAAAAATTGAAGCATGTTTCATTGTCAAGTACTCCCCTTGGGGAACAAAAGATTCTTGATGATGTCATCGTTGCCTTCATTATGACGTTATAATTAGACAAATAGAGCACTTGATCCGATCAGCTTGAAATTTGTTGAGCATGATGTACTCAAAAATATGGGAGAATTTAATTGATGACGTCATTGGTCACGTGTTTTAGCAGTCATATTGGATTGAGCATAAATCTACATCGTCAATAAACCACACAAACACAGCAGACAGTAGCTAATAAACACCTCTCAAAATACACCCCACAAACACGTCCTGGCGAGAGTCTGCAATCTCTGATTGCTCTTTCTTGTTTATTTGTTTGCTGTCAATTAGGTTTATTGAAGCATGAGAAAAGTCATGCTAAGATTTATATCCCAAATGGAGGAAGCATTGAATATTGACCACATTAGTTGCCTAGATTTGACCTTTTTTTCATTACCTGCAAAGGTATTCCCCAAAAGTTTTGGAGGTTACTTGTCCAAACGTTTTAACATCATGGCTGTGTGATGATCTTTCAGCAAACTTATTTTGGCATAAAAATGAAACTACTGTGTAAAGAGAAAACTCCACTGTCCACTGTGCTGTTATCTTTGTGCTCATGCAAGGTATTGTAATGGTCACCTGCCTTGTCCTACCATACTCAAATATGCTGTCACCTGAGTTAACACTGAACGATAGCCTGTACATGGTGGATTTAATTTAAACTGGAGTGCCAAGTGGTCGCTCAAACAATATAATCCTCAATTTGGTTGCACACAGAACTGGAAGGGTGGCCTGGAGGTGCGAGCACTCACTTTAAGCTGTCTTTTCTGGATTTGAATCTCGACCCAGCTATAAACTGCCATCCTGGTGTTTCACAGGCTAGGTGATTCATCGATGTGTGTTCCGTCCCATCGATGGACGTCAAACTAGGTGTCCTGTCCGCATAAGTTGGTGGAAGTAAAAGATCCCAATGCTGTCCTTTACGAAGAGTAGGTGAGCTATCAATATGCTCTTTCCATGCTTTGACATACAACAAAATGGGATACAACTATGCGGTTTGATGCATGTGAAAGAACAAAGTTTTATTTCTCAAAGTTTTATCGTCCAGGTCGTTCTAGATCATCATATATATTTATCATCATTTTATCTCTATAAACCAGGCAACATTGCTCTTTCTTGTGGGGATGCCCTTTGTAGTAAATGTGATGTGAGGCGTCAAAGGTGACACGTGGAAACGAAAAAGTCAAAAAAACTTTGATAAACGTTCTTGCACATGCATCAGAACTGCACCATAATATCCCATTTCATCACCATCGCCATCGATGGTGGGCGGAGGTTATGTTTTCACACGTTTGTTTGGTCGGTTGGCTTTGTTACTTGTAAAATCGAAGTTTTTCAAGTATATTGATCGGTCGACTTTGTTAGTCTGTCTGTCTGTTTGTTTGTCTATTTGTCACTCACCTACACGTCACAATTCTAAACCGATCGTCATGAAACTTTGCCAAGTTGTAGAGGTAGTCACAACTGAGAAGCCTCTTGATTTTTTTTTTTTTTTTTTTTGTATACACGATCGAGGCTCGTGAAAGAGCGAACATTAATCACACAGAAAGACAAACAGACAAACCGACACATAAAACAAATAACATCGGGAGCGGTAGACAAGATGGGGAGAGAGGGGGAAGGACACAAACACAACATCTGAGAGCAGGGACCGAGAGACATGGAGACATCGAGAGATCTGTGGGAGGGAGAGGGCTTTGGGGGGGAGGCATGGGAAGGGGGGGTGGGAGAGGTATAAAACATATGGACACTGCCAGGACCTCCAGGAAAGAAGTTGGAATTTCAAACAAGGTGGATCTGGGGTGAATTAGTGGGGGTAGAAAAGATCAAGGTTTTGGATGGGGGAAGATAAGACATGGTGGTGAACAGCTGTTTTAAAGACCTGGAGGGAGGAGTGGGATTGAAGGGAGTGTGGGAGTTTGTTCCAGAGGCGGGAGAAAAGAGGAATGAAAGAGTGAAGGTGAGCAGAGAGCCGAGATTTCGGCAGTTTAACCATCAGAGGGTTGCTGGCAGATCTTGTGCGACCTGTAGGAATATTTGGGGGACAGAGCACAGAGAGAGCTGGGGGAGCAAGGCCGGAGAGGAGTCGGTAGAAGACAGAAAGACCACCTACCTGGCTGCGGTGAGTGAGTGAAAGGCCCTCAGTGATAGTTTCAGCGCGGCAGATTCCAATGATTCTGAAAGCTTTGGATTCAACAGCGTGAAGCCGAGCAAGGTGTGAGGCAGGAGCACCAGCCCATTGGGGATAACAGTATTCCATTGAGCTGCGGATGAAAGCCTTGTATGTGGTGAGGAGCTCAGGTTTGCCTAGGAAGGACTTCGCACGACGGAGGATGCCCAGTCGGCGACTGGCTTTGGAGGCCAGCTTGGAAATGTGATTTTCCCAAGAAAGATCATGGCAGATAGTGAGACCCAAAAGCTTGAGCGACAGAACTTCTTGGAGAGGATGGTTGAGAAAGTAGATGGGAGGGTTGTCCAGTCGATCTTTTCAGAGAGACATAGTAAGAGTGTGAGATTTGTCAGGATTGAAAGACATGTTCCACTTGTTTGACCAGTCTGTGATTTTGTCCAGGTCTTCAGAGAGTGAGGTGGCTGCAGACTGCCGATCTGAGGGAAGAGGAATGGAGCGGCAGAGAGTGGAGTCATCAGGAAAGAGATAGAGAGGATTTTCCAGAGAGTCGGAGAGATCATTGATAAAGACCAGAAAAAGCACAGGGCCCAGCACACTGCCTTGGGGAACTCCAGCCTGAACAGGAAGGGGAGATGAGAGAAATCCATTCAGGGCCACACGTTGACTACGACCAGAGAGGAAGTCCGCAAGCCATGCATGGAGATTTCCATGGATACCATAGGAGGAGAGTTTGGTGAGCAGAGCTGGGTGCCAGACCGTATCGAAGGCACGTGATATGTCAAGGGAGACAGCTCTGATTTCCTGTTTGGCATTGAGGACCTCCATCCATTGTTGAGACAGCAGAAGCAGCATGTCCATAGTAGAGTGACCTGGTCTGAAACCAAATTGATGATCAGAGATCAAGCCATTGGAGAAGAGGAAAGATTTCATATCCGAAGCAATGATGGATTCCATGACTTTGTTGATAATTGGGAGCAGGCTGATTGGTCTGTAGTTGCAAGGATCTGTTTTTGCACCTTTTTGTGTAAAGCGGTCATGTTTGCTGATTTCCAGGATGCTGGCAGATGACCTTGAGCAAAAGATAGGGTGAAAAGAACAGAGAGAGGGTGAGATAGAGCGGCAGAGCAGGATTTTAGGACCCGTGGGCTGATGCCGTCTGGTCCAGTTGCAGAATCAGAGTCGAGGTTTGAAAAAAACTCCTCCACCTTGTCAGGAGAGAAGGACACAGAGTCCAGGAGCAGTTGGGTTCGACTGGGAAAGGTGGGAACAGAGAGAGATGGGTTTGGGGCTAAGGATTTTGAGGCAAACACAGAGTTGAGGCATTCGGCTTTGTCACGTGCGATGTCAACTGTGTGGCCATTTGAGGTAAGGGAGGGGATGGAGGGGGAACAAACACCAGAAACGGATTTGACCAGATGCCACCAGGATTTGGAGGAAGGAGACAGGTTTGAGAGTTCATTCTTGAGTGAGGAGAGATAGTGCTTCCTGGCACTCCTGAGGGTAGACACACACTTGTTCCGAGCTTGGTGGAAGGAACTGAGATTGCCTTCAGTTGGATTAGCCTTCTAAGAGGCAAAGGCAAGTTGTTTCAGGGCAACTGCCTCACCACAAGATTCAGTGTACCATGGACGGGAGGAAGGGTAAGACAACTGAAGGCGAGATGGGATAAATCTGTGCATGAGAGAGATCAGTTTGCTTTGGAAGAATTCCCAGGAAGAATTGATGTCAGAGGCAGTGGAGATGGGAGACCAATCCAGACGATTGATGGCTGCTTGAAGACCATCCCAGTCGGCCTGAGTGAAATGCCAGACTCGTCGACGCTGAGGAGGCTCTCTGAGAATGGCCAGAGAGATGTCCACTTTGACAAGCACATGATCAGAAGAACCGATTGGAGCAGAAGAAGAGCAGCAGACATTAGCAGGGAAGTTTGTCATAACCAAGTCTAGAAGAGAAGATACTCCATTGGCTGAGTTCCGGGTCGGGAAATTGACAGATTGTGTCAATCCCAGTGAGTCACAGAAGTCCTTTGCTGAGGTGCCATGACTGGTGAGAGAGGAACCCACACCCAACAAGGTGGCATGATGACAGTTGAAGTCACCACATATGAGGAAGAGAGAGTTGGGATGAGTGGATAGAAGTTGTTCCATGTTGTCAGACAGTGAAATGTAGATGGAGTCATCACTGTTTGGGGGACGGTACAGAACACATATGAACAAAAGGTGGGAGCAGAGAGGAAGCCGTAGCCAGAGGTACTCCTGGGGTGAGGATGAGAGAGGGCAGTGCAAGGAGAGTGAGGAAGAGAGTTTTTGATAAAGATAGCCACCCCACCACCAGGACGAGGCTCAGGTCTATCATACCGGAGGAGGGAGTAACCAGGAAGAGATATTAAGGAATCAGAGACATCTTGAAGGAGGAAAGTCTCTGTTAAGCAGATCAAGTCTGGATTGTCAGAAGCAACCTGTATGGACAGATCAGTTCGGTTTGAGCGAAGGCCCCGGATGTTTGAAGTCCATACCGTTAATGAAGAGAGAGGGGGAGCATCAGGTACAGGACAGGGGAGGGGAGGAGTAGGGTAAGATGAAGGATGAGAGGGGGCGGTAGGGAGAGCAGTTGATAGTGTGTCAGAGATTGCAGAAGAGTTCCAAGAAAGGGAAGGATGAGGAGGATGAAAGGTTTGATGGTGAAGGGATGAGGCACAGTGAGGGGTTGGTTGAGGGGGGGGGCAGAGGAAAGTATAAGGTTGGGTGGGGGGGTGGAGGTATGAGATAGAAAGGAGATGAAGTGGGGAGGAGCAGCTTTGAGGAGGAGGGGGGAGGAGGGAGAATTGGAGAGGAATGGTATGGGGGGAGATTTGAATGGGAGGGGTTGGGGGGAGTTTTGAAGGGGAGGAGTGAGGGGGGAGTTTAGGAGGGGAGGGGCAAGGGGGGAGTTTAGGAGGGAAGGGGAAAGGGGGAAGTTTAGAAGTGGAGGGGCAAGGGGGGAGTTTAAGAGTGGAGGGGCAAGGGGGGAGTTTAGGAGTGTAGGTGCAAGGGGGGGGGGGGGGATTTGGATGGGAGGGGCAAGAGGGGAGTTTAGAAAGTGGATGATTAATGAAAGACGAACATTGATAACAAATTGGGTTTGTTGTGATTTTCAAGTTAGCAATCCGATTCAGAACGATGGAGGAGGGATGGAATGATTGTGAATTTAGACCATGTAGTGAGGGAGACGTTTCAGATATTGAATTTCTTTTATTTTGAAGTGGAATGGGTTGGAGAGGAAATTGAGAAAAGCCTTTTAAATAGGAAGAAAAACAGCGTGTTGTAATATACCACTGAATAAAACACTGAAGGGGAAAGGTTAAACATATTTAAATAATATTTAAACAGAACCGCGAACAATCTTATATGCACAAAATACCAACGGGGGGAGAGCCGAGAGGGACCACCACGAGTCACGTGAACAGGGCAAAAGGTGGATGGCAAGGAGATAATGTGGGCGGGGCGAACAGCACACCTGGACAGAAAATACAGGATGAGACAACAGTACACGTGGAGAAAGGAAAATAAATGTTTTTGGTTTTTTTTTTGGGGGGGGGGGGTTGCGGGGGGGGGTGGGGATTTAGAATGTTATACAGAGTATTATGTTCGGGGTAGAAGGGAAAAAACTAAGAGCCAAGCAAAACACGCTTAAGTTAACAAACACCAACAGGGGTACAACTACAAGGCCGCACACGAGGAGCAGAACACGATTAATTAATTACGAGTTGCAGGAAATTCAAACCAAAACTAACTATAATCAAACAATAATGCATGGATGATAAAATAACGAGTTGAAATTTGACAAACACACGAATGAAAAAATAACCGCTTTGGATGCCCGGAGAGAACCAGGCCTCAAGGGCGGAAGCTTCAACAACTAGGCCGCGTGGCACGAAATACTCGACTATTTTTTACAGGTATGAAAGATTAACACCGATAAATCTTCCGAGGGACACACAAAAGGTACATACACGTAAGATAAATACAGTTTCGACAAAAATACAAATGTGACAATTACTTAACTTCGAGCATGCGTGAAGATCGTGGAACAGCTTCGAAAAACCGTGACCGCCCCCCCGTGACTGATTTTGAGGTCAAAGGACATCTTTAGGTTAAATTTCATTAGATTGACTTTAATTAAAGTCGAATGACATTTGCATATTGAGTCACTGAATTGAGAAACCAACTATTTTTAGGTCAAAAGGTCAAAGGTCAACTCAAGGTCAAACTTCTAAAATCATCAATTTTCATCTGTAAAATCGTCAATTTTCATCCTATTAACTTGAAAATTAAACAGAAATTGTGTTACGTGCTCCTCCCCAAACCCCGGTCACGGTGTACCTCCAAGCCCCGAGAGGAGTCACGGCAGAAAAATGTGTTATTCTGTATGTCAAAGATCAATGGTGAAACCACACCAATTGTTACCAACAAACAAGTATTGTATTAAGGTCACACAAGAATAACAGTACAATAACAATAGTAATCAATTGTACAACCAATATATCCTTTTCCTATGATGGTACCATCAGTTCATACAAGGTAACTCACTGTGCTCCTACTGAGTGAAACAAGAACATTCCCAATGTCTCTATCCCGGCATCAAGCCAAAGTCGATCCGCTCCAGTGATCGTCAGAACGATGTCGTATCGAAACCAGAATCCCGCTCGGTTGACAGTCACACTGCCAAAGATGGGCGAAGGCACCCTCCCAAAGCGACGGGGAAATCACACCTTCTGGTATGGACGTTCAACAGCCCCCACTCAGTGAACCGCAATTTCCCATTCAAAATCCACGTTTCACACACACACCAGATTAACATCTGGATGTGGTGAAAATGGTTGAAGCGAGGTGAAAAACTTGGAGCTATGCGAAAATCGGGCGCGAGTCAAAATGGCCAACGGCCCGTTCTCGAGACGTAATGGCACTCCAACGATTCTCTTCGGAATCGACTGCAAAACCTGTCACGCGATCTGTCACAAAACCTGTTATCTGTCACAGCGATGACAACTCTGTCGCAGGAATCCCTTTCCCGGGAAACCCCAAGTTCACTCGTGACCCTCGTTCACCAACGTTTGCTCCAGACCTCGAAGCAGCTCGGCTTCTTGTCCGACTCACTCGCTCCGCCTTCTTTTTCTCCTCTTCTTCCTCTTTGTCGTCGTCCGGTTCCGGTTTCATTTAAAACATGAACTTTTTTTAACCTTTTGAAAATGATCGGCAGTCTGCTGCCTCCTCACTCTCTGAAGACCTGGACAAAATCACAGACTGGTCAAACAAGTGGAACATGTCTTTCAATCCTGACAAATCTCACACTCTTACTATGTCTCTCCGAAAAGATCGACTGGACAACCCTCCCATCTACTTTCTCAACAATCCTCTCCAAGAAGTTCTGTCGCTCAAGATTTTGGGTCTCACTATCTGCCATGATCTTTCTTGGGAAAACCACATTTCCAAGCTGGCCTCCAAAGCCAGTCGCCGACTGGGCATCCTCCGTCGTGCGAAGTCCTTCCTCGGCACACCTGAGCTCCTCACCACATACAAGGCTTTCATCCGCAGCTCAATGGAATACTGTTCTCCCCTATGGGCCGGTGCTCCTGCCTCACACCTAGCTCGGCTTCACGCTGTTGAAACCAAAGCTTTCAGAATTATTGGAATCTCCCGCGATGAAGCTATCTCTGAGGGCCTTTCACTCACTCACCGCAGGCAGGTAGGTGGTCTTTCTGTCTTCTACCGACTCCTCTCCGGCCTTGCACCCCCAGCTCTCTCTGTGCTCTGTCCCCCAAATATTCCTACAGGTCGCACAAGATCTGCCAGCAACCCTCTGATGGTTAAACTGCCGAAATCTCGGCTCTCTGCTCACCTTCACTCTTTCATTCCTCTTTTCTCCCGCCTCTGGAACAAACTCCCTCACTCCCTTCAATCCCACTCCTCCCTCCAGGTCTTTAAAACAGCTGTTCACCACCATCTCTTATCTTCCCCCATCCAAAACCTTGATCTTTTCTACCCCCGCTAATTCACCCCAGATCCACCTTGTTTGAAATTCCAACTTCTTTCCTGGAAGTCCTGGCAGTGTCCATATGTTTTATACCTCTCCCACCGCCCCCTTCCCATGCCCCCCCCCCAAAGCCCTCGCCCTCTCTCAGATCTCTCGATGTCTCCATGTCTCTCGGTCCCTGCTCTCAAATGTTGTGTTTGTGTCCTTCCCCCTCTCTCCCCATCTTGTCTACCGCTCCCGATGTTATATGTTTTATGTGTCGGTTTGTCTTTCTGTGTGATTAATGTTCGCTCTTTCACGAGCCTCGATCTTGTATACAAAAAAAAAAAAAAAAAAAAAAAATAGTAAACTCTATTTCACTTAAACGATAACAATAATAGTACATGGAACCAAAAATGTTTACAGTGGATGAAAACCACAACAACGGAAGTGACGAATCCATAACAATTGCATAATGCATCACTGAATTGGGAAACCAAACATTTTTGAGGTCAAAAGGTCAAAGGTCAACTCAATGTCAAACTTCTAAAATCATCAATTTTAATCTGAAAAATGGCCATTTTTAATATTATTTTATGTTGAAGGCTCCAGTCACGGACTATATAGTCCTCGTAAAAATCTACTTTTTGAAAAGGGAAAGGTCATAATTGTTTGGAAAGACCTGAGAAGGTAAAGAGTTCCAGAGTTTGGAAGGGGCGGGAAAGAAACAAACGGACAACCCTTATAACGGCCCACCCTTGAGTTGCCAATGGCCACACAATAATCATCAGATGTAGTGGCTTGTCGAGTATTCCGTGGTCTCGCTAATGGTGGAGGTACACAAGCAGCAAGTTCTTGGGAGCAGAAACCGTAGCAATATCTGTAGAAAAGAGAAAGAGAGCCAACTTTGCGGCGTAATTCGAGCGGGTCGAGTTTTGAGGTCAGATTGGGAGAGTTGATAAGTCGGATTACTTTGGATTAAATTCTGTCCAGTAAGTATGTGGAGCTAGAACCTCCCCAGATGTGAGAGCAGTACACTATATACAAGCAGGGGCGTATCTATGGAAAATAGCGCCGATAGCAAGCAATGAAATTGCGCCCCTGTCCAAACATCTGACACCCATCTTTTAGATAACTTTACCATAAAATCAGCTCAAAAATACAAGTCGAGCTCGTTAATCTTTTAATTAACAAATTATGGCACTACATGAAAATTGCAACTGCACTTTCCTTGCTTTCACTGATGCAAATTGGTCTATGATGTGCTCAAAGTCAGTTTTTTTTCAGTTTCTTCTCTTTCTACACTCAGCAAAGCAAGATCACAGAGTCTGCCTTGACCCATGGAGGCTCTCAAATACGAAAGTATTCGTTTTAACTTGCTGAATGATCTCTCACAGCTGGCGATGGAAACTGCGATGGTTAGCATTATCTGAATAGCAATGCGAAGATTGGGGAAGACGCTCTCATCTCCATACTGAACAATTAATTTGAGAAGCTCTTCAGGTCTTCATATTTTCATGTTGGCCCGACTTGATAGCAACATTCTGCAATCCAAAATTTCTTCAAATAGCTGCTGTCCATCAACATCAGAGCTGTACAATCGCCCAAATTTTCGCACTTCTTCATTAGGTCGTTACTGTCGACAGTCCCTCGACATCAAGAGTCCCTCGACATCGAGAAGGAACCCAAACTTGGCGTCAGTGTCGTGCAAACGAGCGAACCTTTCATCCATTTCTCTGTGAAGACGGTCGAGTGTTCCCTTCATGACTCTTTCCATTTCCTCCTTGGCTGTTAACCCAGCGTCTCTCGAGTTCTCATCAGCCATTCGTTTCTTTCGTCTCTGACGTCTTTCAACTTCAATATTCCATTCTTGACAGAGACTGAGTCGTCTTCGAGTGACTCACTGACCAACACTTCTCTTTCATCATCAAAATGATCTCGTAGGGCTTTCAAATCCAGGGCAGCATCGTGGAGGTTCATGCTAGGATCCTGCAGCCTCGTTTGAATACGGTCAATGTGAATGAGTACTTTGTTCCAAAATCCTAACAAAATCAGAAAATCGTAACTCAACATGCGGTTATACAGCTGCCTTGCGTCACTTCTTGTTTCACTGGTCTCGTTTTCATTGTCTATCATGTCCTGGAGAACTTGAAGTATCTCCTCAAGGTACTTGTTGACGGGCTTCACTGCTCCTGTCCTTGCACTCCACCTGGTTTCGGACTCCGACTGAACAACGACAGGCACGGCGTTTTTGAGTTTCTCCCAGCACTGTGTTGAACGAGAGAAGAACACGTAGAGAGCTTCGATGGTTCCAAAAAACGTGACCATCATTGTATCCTGCTTGGCTGCATGTACACCCACCAAGTTGAGTGAGTGATTGTCGCAATTCCCAAAACTGCCAGGTTGTTTTTCTCACTTATTCTTTGATGAACACCACTTCTGTGTCCAGCCATCACAGCAGCGTTGTCATAGCACTATGACCGACAATCTTGTAGCTCCATTTCATCCTTCTCTAGCTGTTTCGAGATGTCTTCAACCAAGCTCTCAGCATCCTTCTGGCTTATCTGGATAAAACCAAGGAAGGACTCTCTAACATGGACTGTTTTCCGCTCAAAATCAACTTCCACGTACCTCACTACTTCTGACATCTGCTCACGGTGTGCCTGATCAGGAGTCGAGTCAAACATGAGACCATAGTACTTGGCTTTACGAATGCTTCTCAGTAAACTCTGGTGAACAGTGGATGCCATCATATGGATGAATTCGTTCTGGACACCCGGTGAAAGATAAGACGTGGATCCAGGATGACTTTCCACACGAGTGAGGTGTTCTTTCATGACAGGGTCAAAGATGGCCAGTAGTTTCAGTAAACCAAGGAAATTTCCCACATTGGAGTCATCGTCCAGCTGAAGTGACTCCCTGTGTCCTCGCAAAGCCAGGTTCTGAGTCGCAAGGAATTTTATGCAGTGAAGGATTCTCGTCAAGATATCACGCCACTTCTGCTTTTCCTTCTCAATCTGTGACTGAAGGTCCGCATCAATAACTCCTCTGTTTTCAGCTAAATTTCTTTCCATTTCTTTCCACTGTGTGAAGCACTCCCGATGATTCTTAGCATTTTCATGAATACTAATCCTTTCAGGTGCTTTCCGCTGGTTGAATTCACTTTCCTGCTCCAATGAGGATTGATGGTCTGACCAGGAACGGGAATAGAGAAGACAACAGATACAAAATGCAGACTTTTTAGAAGGGGAATAGACCAGCCATGAGCGAGTCACTTCCTCACCATGACCATTTCCCAATTCCTCTTGAACCAAGTTTTGTTCATTGAGCTATTTGTTGGTAGTAAAGGCACCTCACTGTTCTGGAAATACTTTGAACCCAGATTTATTATTTCTGTTCTCAATGCGTCAGGCAGAATTGCTTTTCCAGTATCCTTGTCGAACTTCAGAAGTCCAATGTCATGCTGTTCAATCACTTCTGGTATGACAGTTCAAGGCTCTCCGACACCATCCAGTTCACTAGGTTCAGTGTCGTCAGGTTCAATCTCGTCAGGAAAAATCTCGTCAATAAACTCAACATCACCACCACCACCATCGTCTTCCCTTCCTGTCATGTCCACGTTCTCTCTGGCAGCCTCACTTTTAATCCCATCATACTCGGATTTATCTGACTTGACTTCCTCCTCGGCTTGTGACGCATTTGTACTTGATCCACCTTCGGATTCTTACAAACTTGTAGCAGGTGCAGGCGACTCCATGGACCGTGTCGAACAACTTGTTCCGGGCTTTTCAAAGAAGGGCATGAAGAACTTGCTCGACTTCTTGGCTTCCTCCATCTCCAACTTTCGTCTCTTCCGTCCTTCAGCTCCACTTTCCTTCTTCTTCGTGAAGAAACGTTTCATGGTCTTCTTACACAAGGCTCTGAAATAAGGAAATGGCACTTTTAATAAGAACATTAAATTTCACAGATTTTGCACAAAATTCTAGACTACCTCCCTAGTTTGCGCAGCACAATGGTCTTACTGCCAGTTGGCACTGAGCAGTGGTACTGTGAGGTATGTGGTCATGTAGCTCCCAGCACTGTATTTTTACCTAATAATATATATAAGTGGTTTAACAATCTAGCCATCCTAATGCTTCTCACCCATGACAATCAAAGACAGATCATACATCTGAAGAAAATTCTTTTTTCACTATCTGAGGATGGCTTGTCTGACTTTAATAGAAACTGCTCAGTGGCGCCCGCCTTCAAGTGGCGCTCAGGGCACGTGCCATACCTGCCATACCTTAGGTACGCCACTGTATACAAGGACGAATCAATCCTTCATATAGTTGAAGCAACTGTTGAGAGGAGAAGAATCTTCAACATCTGAACAGGACTCCCATTTTTTTCGAAGCAGACTTAACTATTTGTATAATGTGTGGATTCCAGGATAAATTTGGTGTTAGGGTAATACCAAGTTGGTTTATTGTATACAAATTAAATTTTGCATCCGATTAACTTAAGAATTAAAGAGCAATTGCAATGTGCATCACTGAATTGGGAAACCAACTATTCTGAGGTCAAAAGGTCAAAGGTCACCTCAAGGTCAAACTTCTAAAGGTCATCAATTTTAATCTTAATGAAATTGACAATTTCATGTATCGATGGCAACATTCTTTTGGGGAGGAAAGTGGATTTTGCAAGTATCGTGCTGCTCACGATTACTTTCTTGTTTATTTATTTTCTATTTCTCTGGTACTTTTTATTCTGAAACACTCAAAAGTACAGACTAGACGCTGACCATTTCTCCGCAATGGAGGTAGCTTGGGCAATTACTCAATAACTAACCACAACTGTTTTTAAACTAGGAACATAAATATAAAGATTCCTTGGTAATATACAATGGACCATGGCCTCACTTGTGGACTCCAGAGCAGCCCAATCTGTGCTACCAGGGGCAGTTTTAACAACCAAAACATAGGCCTAAGTTGTTGTGAACTGGAAAGGAATCTTTACCCCTGCCAATGAAGGTGGATGGAGGTTATGTTTTCACCCCTGTTTGTCTACATGTGCTTGTTACTTGCTTATAGTACAATTTTCAAGTATATTGCTCAGTCGACATTGTTATTCTGTCCGTCTCTGTCTGTGTCTGTCAATCGCTCACAGATCACAATTCTAAATCGATTGTCAGGAAAATTTACTAGGTTGTAGACGTAGTCACAACTGACATGCCTATAGATTTTGAAGTCTAAGGCCATCTTGAGGTCAACTTTCTAAAATTGTCAATTTTCATCACATTGTCTTGAAAGTTAGGGAGGATTTACATAATGGGTCAATGCATTTGTAAACCAACTATTTTTGAGGTCAAAAGGTTAAAGATCAACTTGAGGTCAGACTTCTAAAATCATCAATTTTCATCTGAAAAATAACCTATTTTCATCCTATTGACCTGAGCTTTGATTAAGATTGTCAATTTTAATATTAATGAAATGGATAATTTAATGTCTCCATGGAAACTTTTTTTGGGAGAAAGGGTGGGGTAAATTTCCATGGGGTGGGGGGGGGGGAATTTTGCATGTGTCATGCTCTGCATGACATCTTTGTTGTTTGTTTGTCTGTGCGTTCACCGATAATCGCCTACAGGTCACAATTTTAAACCGATCTTCAAAAAACTTCACCAAACGTTCGAGTTGGTGGTCCAAACTAAGACAATTTATTTTTGAGGTCAAAAGGTGAACGTAGGCCAAAAGTAAACAACTTTTTCAAATTTCTAAAACTCTCAATTATCACCCGATTGACTTGAAATTTGAAGAGGATTTACATATCAGGCCAGTGAGTTCAACCACCCACCATATTTGAGGTCAACATAGGCCTAATTGCTAAAATTGAGAGATAGGGCCAAAAACGATATACAGTCAGGTGAAAAAGTAAGTACACCCCATGTAAAGTTTTGACTTTTTCAACATATTTCAACATACAGCTATTTGATCTTCATTTCAATAATATTGACAGATAAAGGTGATATAATATAACAAATATCATGAAACATTTACATTTTGTAGTCCATTGTATAATTTAAATAAATATCAATGCAAATTTCGCATGTGGAAAAAGTAAGTACACCCTTGGCTCTAATAGGTGGTATTGCCTTCTTTGGCAGAAACAACCTCAAGTAGGCGTTTCTTATAACTGTCTACCAGTCTCTGAAATCGACTGGGAGAAATTTTTGCCCACTCCTCCATGCAGAATTCTTTCAGCTGTGCGATGTTTGAGGGGTTTCTTGCAGCACAGCTCGTTTCAAATCCCCCCACATCTCGATGGGATTTAGATCCGGGCTTTGACATGGCCATTCCAGAACCCTCCATTTCTTTCTTTTCAGCCATTCCTTGGTGGATTTACTGGTATGTTTAGGGTCATTGTCATGTTGCAAGGTCCACCTTCGGTTGACCTTCAACATTCCGACAGATGGCCTCACATTATCCTCAAGCACCCTCTGGTACAATGAAGAATTCATAGTGGATTCTATGATGGTGAGCTGCCCAGGCCCTGATGCAGCAAAGCTGCCCCAAACCATAATATTTCCACCACCATGCTTTACAGTTGGTATCAGGTTCTTGTGGTCAAATGCTGTCTTTGGTTTTCGCCAAACATGTCTTCTGGTACTGTGGCCAAATAGCTCTACCGTTGACTCATCTGTCCAGAGCACATTGTTCCAGAAGTGCTGGTCTTTCCCTAGGTGTTCATTGGCAAACTTTAGTCTTGCCATGATGTTCTTTCTGGACAGCAAAGGTTTCCTCCTGGCACACCTCACATGTAGATCAAATTTGTGCAGCCTCTTTCCAATGGTAGACTCGTGCACTTTGACATCAACAGTGGCAAGAGCTACCTGCAGGTCCCGTGATGACATTCTGGGGTTCTTAGAGACTTCTTTCAGCATCTTGCGGTCTGCTCTCGGGCTGAACTTGCTGGGTCGGCCTGGCCTGAACGAGTTGGCAGTTGTTTGGAATCTTCTCCACTTGTAGATGATCTTCCGGACAGTCGAATGATTGATTTCAAATTGTTTGGAGATCTTTTTAAATCCCTTCCCAGACTCGTAGGCATCTATAACCTTCTTTCTGAAGGCCTCAGAGAGCTCTTTTGATCTAGGCATGGTGATGCCGCACACTTCAACAACAAAGAGCAAACCAAACGAAATGTCTGAGGTTTAAATAAGACAGGTTCCTCCAGGATCCTCTCTAACGATGTTATCATCATTTGCACCTGAGCTGGTGCACCTGATTCTAATTTTAGGTATTTGAAGTAGTGATAAATGTAGGGGTGTACTTACTTTTTCCACATGCGAAATTTGCATTTATGTTTATTTAAATTATACAATGGATGACAAAATGTAAATGTTTCATGATATTTGTTGTATTATATCACCTTTATCTATCAATATTGTTGAAATGAAGATCAAATAGCTGTATGTTGAAATATGTTGACAAATTCAAAACTTTACATAGGGTGTACTTACTTCTTCACGTGACTGTATTTTTAGTTTTGGTTTTCTTTTTGCACTTGATACGATAACTCATTTTTATTATTAGATTAATTTCTTTTTTATTATGTACATGTTCCCATTAGTTCCCACAATTCCATTGTTTAATATAAACCTTTTATCATCATAAGCTTCCAGGGCCTTCTTGTTCACCTCCTCCATATATAATTGATGTGCATAACTTCTTATCGTATTCATTTTTCTAAACTCCTCTTTCTTTAAAGTTAAACAATTATAATAATGTTTAAGTTCTATTTCTTCTTTGATAACACCTTTCTTTATTCCTTTTAACTTATTATCACATCTTTCAATATTATTAGCATCAATATATTTATAAGCATAAGCCTTAGTTCTCAATTCAACATATTCAGTCATTACCTTTCCTCCTAATTCATCCTTAAACTTTCCAATAACCTTTTTATTCTTTGAGGAAAACAACTTATCAGTTAACTTATAATTGCTCGTATCATACGAGTCACTATCCTCAAACATATCTGAATAAGCATCTTCCGTTTTAATTTCTAAAATGAAACTATCCGTATCCGTATAAAGTAGAGAAACATTATTTTGATATTTCTTCTTCAAGTTATTGTAAAGGTAATCATACATTAGTAATTTTGATAAATCAAGAACCGTCGTTCCTATATAAATAGGTTTATCCATTTTAATACTCTCTTTTTGCAAATTAATAGCAACAAAGTTCTCTGAAAACACCACTTCTCTTTGAAAACTAGGTTTATTAATTAATTTTGCTGCTTGCTCTGAAGATGTAGTAAGTCTTATGTTTTCTCTATTTCTAAGATTTTCCATCGTCTTTCCAAATACAGAATTATTCATCAATTTATATAAGTCCTTCTCAAAATCGGTTTTTGCTTCGGTTCTCCTTTGAGTATTAAAATCAATATACTCCTTCATCCAATGACTTTGATTAAACTGTATAACTCTATGGACTTTCTTTACTATCAATCCTGCCGATACATATTGTTTTAAGTTTCTTTGGTGTAAAACATAATTTTCTTTATCATATAATGTAGTAAGTAATTTTTCTGTTGGTTTACCTTTTATATTAAATGTTCGTTGATAATCACTTAGCCATTCTTCTTTCGAACATTCTTTGGTCGGGGCATATGGTAGAGCAAAGTGTTTATTATGGAGTTCTTCAGGATATTTCAAATCAACCTCAAAATAATATCCAACTTCCAAATCGTCCAATTCTTTTTGCGAGGATGTAACGATGTTTTGTAAAACCTTTTCGTAATCTTTCTCTTCAACCCATTTGAGTCCTCCATAAGGTAGAGCTTGAGGCATAGCCCATCCATACAAATTATTAGCATCATGATACATCAGGTAAGAACTATCTTTCATCTCATCATAATTAAGAAGATACTTATTGTTAGCCTTAGCATATCTCTTAGAACATACAGGGTCCGGCTGGGAGGTGTGACGATTTTCAGAAAACTTGTACACAGTTATTTTTAGTCGAATTTCAATTTATATATTTTTTAAAGACTGCATATATAATGCCATTTAATACACTGTAACAAAGACATTTTAAAAATGTAATTCATGTTTGAATTGGGTATAACAATGCAAGTGGGGGGTCCAGCGCATGCATGATGGCTGTTGGTTACTCGTTGTTAGGCGCCATTTCAGTAGCCATGGAGCTGTGGACGATTGAATATCACGTCTTTGTTGTTGAGACGTTTATTCAAACGGGTAGTTCGGTGGTGCTTACACAGCGCAGATTTCGTACTCACTTCAATGTTGGTCGACGTGGCGCCGTTCCATCTCGAAACACAATATTGAAGTGGGTAAAAAACTTCAGGACAACTGGATCTGTGAGGCCGGGAGCAGCTCGGGGAGGTGATCGAACCATTAGGACCCCGGAAAACATCGAAAGGGTTCGACAAGCTGTGGAGGCCAGCCCTCGTCGGTCAGTGGTATGGCACGCTCGCGCTCTACGGATGTCAGACAGATCAGTTCGTCGAATTTTGCACTTGGACCTTCATTATCACGCCTACAAAATCATGGTGGTTCAAGAACTGCAGCAGAACGATTTCGTACGGCGGTTTACATTCACAGAAAGAATGCTGGAACTGCTGAGGGATGCTGCTGTGCTGAGAAATGCTGGAACTTTTCCGCGCGTCTGCAAGAATGCTTGGACAAGAACGGCCGCCATTTAGATGATGTCATTTTTCAAACATGAATTACATTTTTTTAATGTCTTTGTTACAGTGTATTTATTACATGGCATTATATATGTAGTCTTTAAAAAAAATAAAAATTGAAATTCGACTAAAAATAACTGTGTACGAGTTTTCTGAAAATCGTCGCACCTCCCTGTACTTATGATATTCCTCCTCTTTTAGCCTCTTCTCTCATCAAAAGCATATCTTCATCACTGATTAAATCCAACTTCTGTTTCGTCATTTTTAACATGGCACTCCAAGCTAATCCGGGAGCAGTGTAGTAGTGGACGGGATCTAACCCATATGATTGTTTATTATGACAAACTGTTCTAAAGGTTTCAAAGACGTCGGCTAGTAGTAAGACGTCGGTTTTAAGATACAAATCATGATACTCTCCAAGGTTATTTATGTTAAATGTTTTCCAAATATTTTGTGCTTGAGTATATTCTTTATCGGTTATATGACATTTATTTAACTGGTTATAGAAACATTATTTAGGGGGATGTTGTGTTTCTTTAAATCTCTCAAATGAATCCATGCAATCATACCAGTATATACCCTTTTGTGATAAGAGTTCAATTTCTTTTTGATCTGATATATACTCTGAAAGACACAGAAAGTTTTTAATATTTGATGCCTAGGTAGATAATGGACTTGCTGTAAATTTAAATGAATCAAGAAACCTGATGTGAGTCGTATCATATATAATATATATCTTTACCTTTTTCTTTGTTAAATCCTATTTTTGTACTATTGTTTTAGTGAATGAAATGTAGTCCTGATCTGTGGTAGGAATTGCCAAAATACTCCCATATGTTTTTGAAAGCTCCTTAATAAAGAGATGTGTGTCATAATGAGCGTTGTTGTGAAAAAAGACCGGAATGAAATTGGGGGATTTATAATTAAGATTACATTCATATTATGAGCCGGGCCTCTATATTTACCGGTGAGATGACAATGGTCTCTAACATTTGGTCCCCCAGTATCTTCCTTCCCATCAATTTTCTTTCCACAGATATGACAGATGCTATTTGGTTGCTTAAATTATGTTTCTTCTGCTTTTGTTAGGGGGTTCATCGGTTTATTGGTTAATCTCATTATCTTTCTTAAGCGTACACAGTCCTTTTCTAATCGTTTTATAAACTCAGAAGCCATATCTTCTCCTCTATAAAGTTCTTGTTTGTTGTATTTGTCGCCAACGGATGATTTGATATAATAACAGAAACCACAAGGAGTATGTTTTTGATATTTATTCGTAGATGTTTCGTTTGGTTTTGAAGAAGCGTCATTTATCTTTTCAAGAATACATTCAAAGTCAGCATGTATCACGAACGGATGTTTTATAGTTTTATTGAAATCTTTGAATGTTATGTTTGAACCTTCTTCAGGTGTAGTAATTCTGACGGCTTTATGTTTACCACAGAATTCCAAGTGTTTGTTTAATGCTTCTTGGCTCCTGTGGGTGAGGGAGTGACATCGCAAACAGGGGTACATTTTGCCATGATGTTTACTTGCTTGTGAAGAAATTAATCTTGAAATTTTTTTGATGTAAGCATAATGTGAATTTTCTCCTGATTTATAATATAGAAGGTTAATATGAGTTTCATCATTTTTATAGTTATCACAAATATACAAATTCTGAACGTTGTTTTTATCTGTTAGTCCATAAACATTAATAGATAGATTATTCATTTTCTCAAATTTATGAATATCAGATAATGGCATTGCAAATGGTAAACCAGTAACATTTAACTCATTTTCATATTTCTCATAATGTGATACTCTTTGGACATTATATTCAGCGGGATGTAGGCGTGCAATAACACCCCATAAAAAACATTTATGATCTTTGTTTTGAATATTAATAACCGCATTTTTATTTTTTATAACCGTCGGCAATTCAATGTAAGAAGAAGCTTTTAGGGGGTTTGATTTTAGAACATGTATATCGATGAAAAGTATTGTAGTAATAGTAAATCCACTACCCGCAAGCGAATGATCCACCTGTTCTTCTTGTTCTGTACGTTTATCACAAACGTCCGTTAATAAAAACCCCTGGAGTGATGCGATAAAGTAAGGTTTTGTTCTCATATAACGTTTCATAATAAGATCCCCTATTCCAGTGTTCGATTTTTTCAATTCCATTTTTACCCCCATATAAAATTTAAGGGGGTTAATCTCTGCCAACGTATTCTTTACATAGTTTTTAACGGCGGGTTTGACTGTTTCAACCACCTCAGCTATTGATTTTGGTTCTGGGGGTGGTAAATTAAAAATCCTTATTTTAATATGTCCATTAAATGCCCCATCAGTGTCCTTAATAGTGTATCCCCTCAACTTTATGTGTTTTTTTATTTAAGATGAGTAGGAAAGCTCCTCTTCAAGACTGTCTTATCACAAACGCGGCAATATTTTGTTTCTCGTTCGGGCGGAGCTACCATATGTAAAAGTTTGAGTGTGTGTTTGCATGATTTAAGATGTCTTTTACGTTCACTTTTATAATCACGTTTACAAACATCACAATACCATGTTTTTGGTTTTTCTTGTTCAAGTGGAGCCATCATCTGTGAAAGTTTGGCTTTGTGTTTGTCGGATTGAAGGTGTTGTTTATAATTGTTTTTATAATCGCAATCACAAACATTACAATATATTGTGACCCGCTTTTTATATGTCCTCATATTGTTCATTTTATATAAGAAAAAGTTCTTAAACTAAAAATCAATTTTGTTTTCTACACCACAAAATGAATAAAATTAAAATGTTGGTGTAAATGTCCACCCAAATGTGTTAAATAAGTTATGACAAATCTTATCATGAAATTGTTTAGGCTCAATTGTTTTTAAACCAGTAAAATCTTCAAGATTACATTTATGATTATGTTTATGCAATAACTGAAATAATAAATATTGTATATTCAGAAAAAAAATTCTATCTCGTGCTTTAACCTTATCTCTACCATGTTTTTCATAGTATAGGTTTAATAATGTTTTAAAAATCGGTAATTAACGCTTGTTCTAAATGAGAAATATCATCCAATTTCTTCTTGGTTAATGTTACATATATTAGATTAATATTACCATAATGTTTAGTATATTTTAATTATTTTAGAAACATGGTGATATGAGTTTTCGTGATATTGGAATATTTTATAACCTCGTCTTCATGGTCGATCAAAAGTCTATATGCTTTAAACTTTTCATTCAGATCGTTATAAACCTTTTCTGGTATTTTACAATACTAGCAACGGTACCCGCCCCATGGCCGGGGCTCCAATTGGGAGGCCCAAATGAAAAGGCTAAATATCACAAATTGAAGGCTTTTTTTCTTTTAAACGATTTATATAAACACCCGTTAAAGCTCGATCGGTGCAGCCCTTTTGCTTGGAGAAGGTCTTTGTCCGAGGTCACCGAGTTCCATCCGTGCAGCGATCGGTGCAGCCGTATTGTGCGGCACCCGGGAAAACAACATCGTCACAATGAGAACAATGAACATTATGTGAACGTGAATGTTATGCGGGAGTCCACACCTGAGAATGCTGGAGACTAAAGCTGAAATTGGGAAAACTAAATAGCCTATTTAACTCCTGGAGATCCCAGGATTATCCACCCAAAATATATTTGCGATCGGTTCAGCAGTTTTTACGGTACCTTCGAACAGACAGACAGACAGACAGATGGACATTTGGTGAATTATAGTAAGGTTGTTTACCTTGATATTGAGTAATACATTTTTGAAAATGAGAAACTCTATTGTAAATATATTTCCCTATTATATTTACTCATATAATCATTATAAGTCATATTAGTGTTAAAACTTAATTGTTGGTTATTACACCACAAACATGTTTTTATATTTGTGTTAGTTATTTCAAAATCAGATAAGATTTGATTTTTACAAAATGTACAAGTAATATTAGCGATGGGTTTAATTTCATATAAAATGGGTATATTCCATAATTTTAACCTTATTATTTCTCTAACAATATTTAAAAACTCATTTATAATAGATACTTTCTTTTTAAAGATTGAATTATATGTATTCATCGGTGATAATGGTTAAGATAAAATTGATTGATATTCATGTATTAATAATCCTGTCCTCACAACGTAGAACATTTTATCACGATTAATATTCTGTAATGTTTATTCAATATTTGCAATATTTGTTTTAATATCAACTGACGTTTCATTATAAGTTACAATTAAATCTTTTATTCTATTTAATTTTCCATGAAGTATATCAAATTCCATGTAAAATTTATGAATTATTTCATTATCAATGTTAATAATATCTATATTTTCATTTAAGTTATTCATTTGTATTTATAATTATCATCCTGTTAAGAAAAAAATTCAATATTTTTATTTTTATAATTATTTTTGTGAAAATCGGATATTTTGGATATTTTAGAAATTTTGGGAAATTTTAGAAAATTCGAGAAAATCGTGAAAATCTGAAGAATAAATAATTAATTGGTCACTTCATGTTTGTGGTGAATCACTTCCTGTTTTGGGTTGAGCTCGTTTTGGTTTGGGGGCAAGGGGGATGTGGGGAATGTGGGGAATGTGGGGAGTGTTTTGTTGTGGGGAGTGGGGAATGTGGGGAGTAGTTTTGACATAGCCTGGAGGTGTGTTTAGGGTCATTATCTTGCTGTAGGATGAACCCCTGACCAACTAGGCATATACCAGAGGGTATTGCATGGCGCTGCAAAATGCTATGGTAGCCCTTTTGGTTCAGGGTGCCAGTCACTCTGTGCAAGTTGCCGACTCTGGATCCAGCAAAAGAGCCCCAGACCATCACGCTTCCTCCTCCATGTTTGACAGTTGGTGTCACACACTGAGGAACCATCCTTTCGCCTACTCGATGGCGTACAAAAACCCTGCGTGATGAACCAAAGATTGAAAATTTTGATTAATCTGTCCATAAGACCTTCTTACAGTCTTCAGTAGTCCACTGGCGGTGCTTCATGACCCAGGCAAGCCTCTTTTTCTTATTTTGACATCTTAGCAATGGCTTTCTTACTGCCACTCGACCTGTCAAACCTGCACTCAAAGTCTTCTCTTCACAGTTGAAACTGAGACTTGCTTACTTCGACCAGTGTTAAGCTGTGCTTGAAGCTGTTGTCCTGTGAGCCACCTATCACGCAAGCAGTTGACTCTCAGAAACTTGTCTTCTGATTCTGTTGTGGCTTTGGGTCTGCCAGACCTCTTCCTGTCAGAGTTTCCTCCAGTTTCCAAGTGCCTTTTGATGGTGTAGGAAACTGTACTCACTGACACCTTGGCTTTCTTTGCAATTTCTCTGAAGGAAAGACGTACACTTTTAAGTGTTATAATAATTGGCTGTCTGTCTTCCTTTGTTAATTTCCTTTTTCTCGCCATTATGACAGCAAAATACTACTTACTGCAGTGCAATATTGTCCAAATAATGCTTCAGAGGGTGTAATAACAGACTTTTCCAATGCTGCTTTTATACAGATAGGGGGTTTGTAATCAAGTAATCAGCAGAGGTTGGGACACCTGTAGGAATTGTTTGCATCAATTTTCAAGGCTTAATTTACTTACATTGCTGTAAAACAGCTGTAAGTTGTTAACCCATTACTTGTTCCCTGAAGCACGCTTTTTTTTTTTACAATATAACTGTGCAATTTACACTATTTCCCCGTTTTGGCTAACCTAAACTTTTTTTTTTAACCTCGAGCAGTTTACTGCTTACCTTTGCACCATTTCAGATTATTCACTGGACTTGAATTGCTTAAATTTCAATAAAAACTGGAAAAATTGAGGTGTTCTAAAACTTTTGACTGGTAGTGTACGTATGTATATATTATTTATTTATATATATATATATATATATATATATATATATATATATATATATATATATATTTATATATATATATATATCTATATATTTATATATATATTTTTTTTTTTATATATATTTATATTTTTATATATATATATATATATATATATATATATATATATATATATATATATATATATATATATACATATGTATAAATAATATATATATATTATAAAATATATATTTATATTTATATTTATATACATATATACAGTATATATATACAGGGTGAGTCAAAAGTAGCGCCAGATTTCTGTTTATATATATATATATATATATTTTGGTCAGTTGATTGTTTGTTTGCCATTTGTATTGCAGTGTACAAGGAGGTAGAAATAAATGAATGACATGTTTATCTAACCATTTATTCGGGGGAAAATTATTACGGAAAATTATTACGGGGTAAACCCTCAGCTACATTCGTTGCCGTTTTCGGACGACCGGACTTCTTTGCAGTGGCTACCGACCCTGTTGCTTCAAATTTCTCGACAATCAATCGTATGTTTCTTCCCTGGGGTGGGTTAATATCGAATTCCTGTGCCAAACGGCGTGCCGCCATCATTGGTTGTTCATTACATTGGTAGTAATGTTTCACGGCCGCAATGCGTTGATTCATTGAAAGGTAATTCATGGTTCAATTTGGAGCAACTTCAGTAACTTTCCAAACTCTCAGCAATAACCTGCAAAAAAAAAAAAAAAATTTAGAAAATTAATAATCTGCAAGACAATTATTAACAACATGACATCCCAGAAAGAATATGACAGCCGAAAAAACAGAAATTGGGCGCTACTTTTGACTCACCCTGTATATATATATGTATATATATATATATATATATATATATATATATATATATATATATATATATATATATATATATATATATATATATATATATATATATATACACAAAGAATTAAGTTAAGCACCCCCCCCCGTTTTTTTACAACCTCGCACATTACAAGTTTGTTGTCGTCAAAACAGTGTAATATACCCATGTTATTGCTATATTTTCTGGAGAAGTGATATTATGGTCACATAAAAACATAACAATCATGCCGTTTTCAATATTTTATTCTGAATAATTTAAGGTGAAATTTTTTGGGAATTTTAGGCATATTTTCACCTCAATTTAAGTATGGAGCTATAGGTCCATCACGGACAGTGTGGATGACGTTTATGTTTTCTAACGTACAGTCATTGTTCTGAGAGGACCTCTAGCGATCTTTGCGTCAATAACGTGTGTAGGACCCATGTGATCGGATCACTGACTCAACCCTACGTCTCATAGACCCTGTAAGCCGTCGTATGCGTTGCTGTGGCAGGTTGTTCCATTCCCGATGTAATGCACGTTCCAATTCATCCAGATTGGCTATTGGAGGGACCATCTTCGCAATTTGTCGTCCCAACATGTCCCGAACGTGCATTACATCGGGAATGGAACAACCTGCCACAGCAACGCATACGACGGCTTACAGGGTCTATGAGACGTAGGGTTGAGTCAGTGATCCGATCACGTGGGTCCTACACACGTTATTGACGCAAAGATCGCTAGAGGTCTTCTCAGAACAATGACTGTACGTTAGAAAACATAAACGTCATCCACACTGTCCGTGATGGACCTATAGCTCCATACTTAAATTGAGGTGAAAATATGCCTAAAATTCCCAAAAAATGTCACCTTAAATTATTCAGAATAAAAAATTGAAAACGGCATGATTGTTATGTTTTTATGTGACCATAATATCACTTCTCCAGAAAATATAGCAATAACATGGGTATATTACACTGTTTTGACGACAACAAACTTGTAATGTGCGAGGTTGTAAAAAAACGGGGGGGGGGGGGGGTGCTTAACTTAATTCTTTGTGTATATAATAATTATAATAATTCATTTATTTTGTATAGCGCTTTTCATGAAGCCCAAAGGTGCTTTGACAGAGTGCAAAACATAATGCATAACAAAACATGAAAACAACAATTGCAAAAAGACAAGAATCAATAGGGAAATATTTAAAGCAAAAGGAGGGAGAAGGAGAAGTGATAGTCAGGGGTTAAATGCTGTGGGTTGAATGTTGAATGCAGTGCTGAACAGGTGGGTCTTGAGTGATGTTTTGAATGTGGTGAGTGAGGAGGAGTCTCTGATGGTGTGAGGTAGTGAGTTCCAGAGGGTGGGAGCAGCGATGGAGAAGGCCCTGTCCCCCCAGGATCTGAATTTGGTCCAGATGGGGGGGGGGGGGTCAGGAGGTTGGTACCAGCAGAGCGGAGGTTGCGGGTGGGAGTGTGTCTGGAGAGGAGGTCAGCCAGGTAGGATGGGGCCAGGTTATGGAGGGCTTTGTAGGTCAAGAGGAGGATTTTGTACTGGATTCTCTGGGAGATGGGGAGCCAGTGAAGCTTGTAAAGGACGGGGGTGATGTGGTCACGGGTCCGGGAATGGGTGAGTAGACGGGCAGCGGAGTTCTGAATGTATTGGAGTTTAATGGTGATTGTTGAGGGTGAACCATAGAGGAGGCTATTGCAGTAGTCCAGACGGGAGGTGATGAAGGCATGGATCAGGGTTTCTGCAGCCGTGGAGGAGAGGGATGAGCGGAGACGGGCGATGTTTTTCAGGTGAAAGAAGGCTGTCTTTGTGATCTGTTTAGTGTATTTGTCGAAGGAGAGGGTTTGGTCAAAGAGGACGCCAAGATGCCGGATGAGAGGGGAGGTGGATACTGGGATACCGTCGATGTTGAGGGCAAAGTTATGGGTGGATTTTGTGAGCGTTTTTGGGCCAATGATGATTATTTCAGATTTATCACAGTTTATTTGAGGAAGTCGATTTGAAGCCAGGATTTTATTTCAGAGATGCAGTTTGTCAGGATAGAGTGGGTGTCGGTGGAGACGGACTTGGTGGAGATGAAAAGCTGGATGTCGTCGGCGAAGCAGTGGAATTGGAGACCATGACGGTGGATTAAGTGACCGAGGGGGGACAGGTAAAGGATGAAGAGGAGGGGGCCAAGAACTGAACCTTGGGGGACACCTTGGGGGAGGGGAGCAGTGGGGGATTTGCAGTTATTGATGGAGATGAACTGGCGTCTGTCAGAGAGGTATGATTTAATCCAAGAGAGGGCAGTGCCAGTAACGTTAAAGGTGGATTCAAGTCGGGTGAGGAGGATGGTGTGATCGATGGTGTCAAAGGCGGCGCTGAGGTCGAGGAGGACGAGAATTTTGAGGTTGCCAGCGTCAGAGGAGAGGAGAAGGTCGTTGGTGATTTTGAGGAGAGCAGTTTCAGTACTGTGGTTGGAGCGGAATCCGGATTGGAATGTTTCATACAGGTTATTGGCAGAGAGGTGATGTTTGAGTTGAGTGGCTACAGCGCGTTCCAAAACTTTCGACAGAAAGGGTAGGTTGGAGATGGGTCTGAAGTTGTTTAGGGTGTCAGGGTTTAGACCAGGTTTTTTTAGAATGGGGGTAACAGCAGCAATTTTGAGGGATGGTGGGACGATGCCTGTAGACAGGGAGGAGTTTATTGTTGCAATGATAAGTGGAGAGAGGGCAGGGAGGGAGGCCTTGACAAAGCTGGAGGGGATGGGGTCAAGAGTGCAGGTGGCAGTTTTCATTCCTATGAGGAGTTCAGAGAGTTCAGTAGGGGAGACCGGGGAGAATTGAGACAGGGGAAGGCAGGATAAGGGGGGGCAGGTGGTTGGAGGGGGAGCGGGTGCGGCGGTGGTCAAGCTGTTGTAGATGTTGTCAATTTTGCGTTGGAAGAAAGAAAGGAAGGAGATGCAGTTGTCTACTGTGAATGACTGGGTGGTGGTGTCCAGGGGGCGGAGGAGTTTGTTTATTGTCGAGAAGAGTGCTTTTGGGTTTCCGGAGCCAGAGTGGATAATTTGAGAGTAGTAGGCGGAGCGGGCGTGGAAGAGGGCATCTTTGTAGTGTTGTAGGTGGTCCTTGTAGGCTTGGGAGTGAACTGTGAGACCTGTTTTGTTGCGGAGTCTTTCAAGTTGGCGAGCACGAGTTTTCATCAGGTGGAGTTCAGGGGTAAACCAGGGAGCAGAATGGGTGAAAGAAACTGTTTTGGTTTTTACAGGCGCAAGCTGGTCAAGGCAGGAGGAGAGAGTGTGGTTGTAGTAGACAGTGAGGTCGGAAGGGGTGTGGAGGTCAATAAAGGGAGAAGTGGACATTTTTTCAGAGAGGGTGGATGAGAATGAGGTAGGTGAAAGAGCGTTTAGCTTACGGAAGTTGATAGTGCGATAATGTCTTGGTGTTGGGGTGGGGATGTTGATGGTCATAGTGATGGCTAAGTGGTCAGAGAGGGTGAGGTCGGAGCCAGAGAGATGGTGCAAAATTAATCCAGTGGAGCAGACAAGGTCCAAAATGTGACCACGGATATGCGTAGGAAAGTTGACATGTTGAGTGAGGTTAAAGCAGGTGAGTAAATCAGTGAAGTCAGTGGTTATTGTGGAGTCAGTGGAGTCCATGTGGATATTGAAATCACCAAGGAGGAGGATTGAGGGGGAGAGGGAGCATAGCTGGGTCAGAAAGTAGGAGAAGTGTATATATAGGAGTAGGAGAAGTAGGAGATATATATATATATATATATATATATATATATATATATATATATATATATATATATATATATATATATATATATATATATATATTAGGTAACTAACATGATAAACCTAATGGAAATGGAGGCAAGTGATATCAGTGGGATACATTCAAACACTGGACAAATTGATTCCACTTTGTTGAAGATCTGGATCTAGATACGAGAATCTTTTTTATTTTTTTGAAGTGATTCTTCACAATTGAGAGATGGGGCCAGAGATGATATTGTTATGAATTAGGGGTAGAGGAATATCTAGGTCCAGGTAGATCTGCATAGGTAGGTGTCCGGCTGTCGTGGTAGCGAATCTAGATGTAATAAGTTCTGTCGCCCGAATGTCGGATTGAGCTTGTAGCTTCGTCCCTGTTACGAGGGGGCGGGGCATGCTAATTATTTCAGGGATTATGGGTAAAATTCCCTCATGTGTTGTTCCCTCTGTGAGCATCCCAGTGTCCCTTATGGCAATACATCCCATAGACACTTAGATTGGCCCTTAGTGCACCACATTAATTAAATCCGCTCCCTTACAATAAAACAAACCGGAAAGACCAACAGGCAGCAGCCACGCAGTATGCCACCATGGGCGACAGACATCGTGCCAGGCAGGCTGGGAGCCACGCCCAGGAGAATGTGTAATTGGTCGGGGAAGGGACAAAAAGCTTCACCGTGATTAGAGGGTAAGAAAGGTAAAGGAGCGGCACACTGATTGGCCACCGACCGTTGACACCTCGGCCAATCAGTGCGGAAGGCGCGAACATTCGACCAATCAATGCAGAAGGCGCAAAACAACTACTTAGAAGCAGGTCGCTGATTGAAGGACAAGCGCCGGTGACGTCGGAAGGCGTGAAAGACCACCAAGAAACAAGGCACTGGTTGGGAGAGAGGAGGGCCGACGTCACACTGCGAATGACGAAACGACTCGCTCGCCGGCATTTTGGGTTTTCTTCGGTCTCTCTTCTCTCACTTCTCTTCCCTTGGCCTCTTGCTCCTGATGTTCCCTTCGTGCTGGGCCTTCTCTTGCTTCGGACCTGGTGGAGGAACGAGCAGTACGAAAGACGGTGGAGAGAAGGAATGCCGTCAATTCTCTTCCTTGCGTTGGTGTGCGAACAACGAACGACGAGTGGGGCTTGCGTTGGAGCACTGACGAGCGGGCACGCCGAGGGCCAGGCAGTTCGCGCCAACCAGAGCTGCGTCGGAGGACGCGCTCGACCCAGACGATCCCTCACACTGCTAGACGCAGATAAGCTCGCATCCACAAATGCACAAACAACGTTTCTTTTATTTACTGATTTCCCTTGTCTTGTATGTGAAGTGAGGTGTGCGGGATCCCGATTTAGGATTTAGTTTTTATCGTCGCGTTTCCCTGTCCCGATATTTATTTTGCAGAAACCCTTGTATTATTTTCCCTTTCTATTCAAAACCCCGTTTTGGTTTGATTCATTAATTTGCAGGGTTGAAGACTGCTCGGAACGCGTCAGGTAAGAGATCGCCGCTTCTTCCTCTTCCTTCTTCCTCCCGTGCTTGCATAGTCAAGTCGGCAATTGATCGTCGCCTCGGAGTTAAAGCTTGTTCAGGCTATCCGCGATCCCACGGTCTTAACCAAGGGGCAATCGTGCAACAATATATAGCTTGATGTTTCAAAAAGTTGTGGACAGATTGTGACAAAACTTGGAGGATGAGTTGGGTAGATGACAAGAACAAACCAATTCGATTTTGGTTAAGGTCCGGTTTCAGATCCTGCCTATCAGTGGGATACAAAACTGAAACTTTTCAGCCATAGCCGGAGGTATGCGCTCTACTGAGTGCCATTTGATTTTTTTTTTATCGGTTTAAATCCGCAAGTGTTGACACATGGTTAGAAAAACGACTGAAATCCACACTTGTCTTTCTGTAGCTTCTTAGTTTATATCTTTAACCTGACTTGACATTTTGTCTACACACAGACACAGGAACACACTAAATCAGAACTTTGGAAATATCATTGTAACACCAAATATGAAACTCGTGCTGTTTTCATTTATAAGGATTACAAAACCACCGCTTCCCCTGCCGCTTCTGACACTTCCAAAACTGACACTACCGCTTCCGGTCTTGCCGGCGAGGTTTCGTTTATTCGCAGCTGTCCACGCTCTCCATCGAAATCGAAGTTAAGTAATTGTTCCCATTTGTATTTTCGTTATAACTGTATTTATTTTATGGTGTGTGTACGTATAGTGTGTCCCGAGGAAGATTTTCAGTGCAAATCCTTCATACCTGTATAGAAAATCATGTTAATTCGTGTCGTGTCTTTTGAGGCCTTGTACAGTGTCCAACCTTGAGGCTTTGTTTTTCTCTCAGCGGTCCGTCGTTTGTGCTCCAATAACTTTCGTTCTCTCTTTTTCACAGTCTTTTCACCCCATAGCCTACTTCCTTGTTTAAATCTCAACTAAAAAAAAAACAAAAAAAACATTTCCTTCTCTGTTCTTATTCGTTGCCCTCATTCGTTTAATCGTTCTTATTCGTTCGTTCGTTCTTTGACCACGTGTTTCTCCCCCATTTCCCCCAGATAGTTTTCACTGTTAAACTTTAAAATGTTTACACTTTCCCCTCAAGTTCTGTATTCCGTCGTATATTATAACACCTTTTTCTTCTTCTTCTTTAAAAGGTTGCTTTCGACTTGCTCACCAAATCTATTCATCCCCAAAAAAAATTCCATCTCTTACACTGCCTCTTTTCTACATTCCCTAAACTCTCCTGCACTCCATCCTCCCTCCAGCGTCCTTAAACGTATTTTTTACTCGAAGGTCACAAGAAACTCATTTTGCAATAAATGTTCGTTTCCCATAAATCGTACACTTTCTAAAATCCAATCTCACCCCTCCCCTCAAAATCTTCCCCACAACCCATCCCCTCCAAATCTTCCCCATCACCACCCCCCTCAAAATCTTCCCCATCACCAATCCCTTTCAAATCTTCCCCCTTGCCCCTCCCCTCCAAATCCTCCCCATCACCCATCCCTTTCAAATCTCCCCCCTTGCCCCTTCCCTCCTAAACTCCCCCCACACCCCTCCCCTCCAAGACTCCCCCTCACCCCTCCCCTCCTAGACTCCCCCCTCACCCCTCCCCTCCAAATCTCCCCCATATCCCATCCCTTTCAAATCCCTCCCCTTGTCCCTTCCCTCCCAAACTCCCCCCTCGCCCCTGCCCTTCAAATCTCCACACCCTCATTTCTTCTCAATTTCCCCCCTCTCACTCCCCCTCCTCAAAGCGTCCTCCCCACTTCTTCCCCCTTCCAACTCTCACCTCCATCTCCCCCAACCTTCTGCCTCGCTCTTCCCCCTCCTCAAATAACACCTCATTGTGCCTCACTTAATCACCATCAAACCTTTTGTCCGCCCCATCTTTCCCTTTCTCCGAGCTATTCTGAAATCTCTGTCACACCTTCAACAGCTCTCCCTACCTCTTCCACCTCTTCCACATCTTACCCTACCCCTCCTCCCCCCCTGTTCTGTATCCAATGCTCCCCCTTCCTCTTCATTAACGGTATGGACCTCAAACATCCGGGGCCTTCGTTCAAACTTAACTGATCTCTCCATACAGGTTGCTTCTGACAAACCAGACGTGATCTGCTTAACAGAAACTTTCCTCGTTCATGATGTCTCTGATTCCTTAGTATCTCTCCCGGGTTAATCCCTCCTCCGGTATGATAGACCTGAGCCTCGTCCTGGAGGTGGGGTTGCTATCTTTATCAAAAACACTCTTCCTCACTCGCCCTGCACTGCACTCTCTCCACCTCACCAACACACAAGCATAGATTGTGATTTTTTTTTTTTTTTTTTTTTTTTTTTAATATACTGAATCGAGGCTCGTGAAAGAGCTAACATTTATCAAACAAACAAATGAAACAAACAAGCTGATCAATGTATAGTTGAGAATTGTATCCCAACTGGAAAGAAAAACATCTGCACGTGTCGATGTAATGACAACTGAATTCGACGTTTCTCCCACAGGGAACTCTTATCTACCTTCTGGTGGATTTCAAACCACTTTTCTACAATGGCTACGAATATCCCCAATGGGCACAGGGTGTAGGTTGGTGTTTGGCTTTGGCATCCATGCTATGTGTCCCTCTCTATGCCCTGCTGAGGTTACTGCTTGCTGATGGTCCCTTATACATGGTAAGAAACTTTGTTATCAACACTTCTTGCACATTAAACCTGTTAGGGATAAGTGGTATCATTACTTTATATGCTCTAGAGTCTAGACTCTAGAGAATTATCAGTATTAATAGAAACAAGGGAAGAAACTGTTCTTTTGGATGGGATAATTAATTATTCTTTTTTTTCTTTCAGATTGCATGAACATGGGTGCGAAAGCTCAGCTAACACCAGAAAAAGACAGGCAATTGTAACTTTGAGAAAAGAAGGCCAATTCTTGAGGCAAGTTGCAAAAAAATTACAAGTCAGTAAATGCCGTTGCTTTTGCCATTAAACGACATAACGAAACTGGTAAAAATGCGGATAGAAAACGTTCTGCTCGACCAGGAATCACAACAGAATCGCAGGACAAGTAATCTGAGTCACCAGTCTGCGCAACAGACGTCGACGTACAGCACCAGAAATTAGAGCCCAGCTGAACATCTGCAGCATTGCAACTGTTTCAAGGCCTTTTTTGTTGTTTGCAACTTTTTCAAGTTACAATTGCCTGTCTTTTATCTGGCATTAGCTGACCTTTGGCACCCATGTTCATGCAATCTGAAACACAAAAAACTCTCATTAGATTGTATGGCTGGCCTTTATGTGAACATTTTTTGCAACGCCTGGCAATTATAGACATTGCACGTGATGAAGGAACAAAGCACAAACATTCATTCCACTGAGCAGAGTATTTCGAAACAGTTTTTGCTCCTGAGATGAAATGTTAATAACATAAAATTCGTGTTTTAGTTTGGATTCGTATTTAACTTTTCGACCTATTTTCAAAAATTGCTTTGATTATTTGAAAAGATGCATTGAAGCACAACATATTATCGGTAGATAAGCAGATATATATTTGGTTCAATTCACAGCATCCACTGCCAACTCAATGAAAGGGGGTTCTATGGAGGGCCCCACCACTGAGAAAGACATAAGAAAGCCTGACTGAAGTTTGCCAACACACACATGAACAAACCAAAATCATTCTGGGAGAATGTCCTGTGGACAGATGAGACCAAATTACAGCTTTTTGGTAAAGCACATCATCTCTATGTTTATAGAAAACAAAATAAAGCCTTCAAAGAAAAGAAGACCTTCCCTACAGTCAAACATGAAGGAGGTTCAGTGATGTTTTGGGGTTGCTGTGCTGCCTCTGGCACTGGGTGCCTTGAATGTGTGCATGGAATCATGAAATCAGGAGATTACCAAGGCATTTTGGAGCGCATTGTTCAACCCAGTGTCAGAAAGCTGGGTCTCCATCAAAGATCATGGGTCTTGCAGCAGAACAATGACCACAAACACACTCCAAAAAGCACCCAGTAATGGTTCAATACAAAACGCTGGACCTGTTCTGAAGTGGCCAGCAATGAGTCCACATCTAAATCCCATTGAACATGTGTGGGGAGATCTTGAAAACAGCAGTTTGGAGAAGGCACCCTTCAAATCTGGGAGAACTGGAGCAGTTTGCACAAGAGTGGGCCAAACTGCCAGTAGAGAGGTGTAGGAAGCTCAATCATGGCTATAGGAAGCGCTTGACTGCAGTTATTTTGTCCAAAGGCTGTGATACCAAATATTAAGTCTCGGGTGTCAATAATTTTGTCAATGCCATTTCTTTTTCTTTTCTGATTTAAAAGGATATATTAAGATCTGAATCAAAAACAAAGGTTCTGTAATATAAACAGTAAAATAAAGAATTGTGGAGAACAAATACTTTTGTCAATTTCAACTTCTTTTTAGAGGAAATTATACGCTGTTTGAAAAAAGTGCAAGGGCGCCAATATTTTTGGCCACGACGGTGTATATATTGTTACGGAAACGGGGGACGGCTCTCCCGTTAGCAAGGGGGGGGGGTTAATCCCCTTGTCCTGTTAAGCTGGCCGTCTCCACCGGTCGTGGTACTTGTAACGCTCTCCCGCGGGATAGAACGGATCAGGGTTATGGGTCCAGGGTTTATCCAGAATACCTTTATCCATCCCTCCGCAGAACAGGGAGACAAGTACCGCTCAAACCCCGGTTTTAGATGTTCTCGTTGCCAAGCGGTTTTAGCAACACGACATTCGAGCCATTCACAAAGACTAAACCCGATTCATAAAGCGTTGGCCAAAATCTCACCACAGGTACTCAATGGGGAAATCACAAAGACGATCGGATGTGAAGGAAAAAGAAACCAAAGGTAAGAAATAACAGGATTTATTATTATTTACACCAAAAAAAACCAAAGAGGAAGAAGAAACGAAGTAATTTACAAGGAGATAGACACAGAGCAACTTATACTTATACAAACTTAACTTAAAACCCCAGACAACACAGAGGACAGACGACGAGCAGACTCACACGAATGGGGGATGAAAGGAATGGCAGAAGGTTCATTCAGCTGGCGAGGTCCCGTTCCGACCCACGACTCTCTCTCTCTCTCTCTCTCTCTCTCTGTCGGTAACACTGGGATTTTCCTCTCCAGATCCTCTTCCTCCTCGTACGTCGATCCCAGCTCCAGCCTTGAACCAACTCAGCAGCACGTACCCAGCTCTCGTACCAGCTCTGAACCAAAATCCAGCTCTTGAACCAACGCAGCAGCACGTACCAGCCTTTTTTGTGCATGATCGTCGCACGCATATATCAAGCGGGGTGCGTGGTGCGAGAAATTGTGCGTACCTCCTCCACACTCCATGTAATCCACACAACCATTCTCCATACCCCTGCAGTTGCACACCTGTGCAATCTCACCTGGTGCCACCTGCACCCTCCTTCCTTCCTGGACCATTTGGTCAACACAGCACACATCACCATCACTCACTCATACACTGCTCCATACACCTGTTCAGTTGCACACCTGTGCAATCTCACTTGTTCCTCACTCACTGCTCCATACACTTCCATGCTCAATACACTTTCGATCCTCAAACACTCGGCATCATCTCATCTAACTACTCCCCTCTGGAACTTGCGCTTCCCAGTCGCCCCTTTAAACTATTGCGCTACCTCGTCATTATTATCCAAACTAATCTACCTGCGTCCCCACTACAGGTATCATTGTCACTACCTAACCTTACCGTTACCTATTGTCAATCTCTAGATCCCTACACACTATATCCTAACCCTCCCGGGCTAGTTTTCACTGCCAACCCCATAACTAGTGCTCCTTTGCCCCCGCTGTGAGGGATGGCAGAGTTGCCATCCCACCACATCGGGCATCTCTCACTACCAATTTGGCTCATCCAATTGCAACCAATCAAAAATTTTCCAATTACTGCCAATTCTATTCTCTTTTTTTTAATTTCGGGTCCAAAACACTATCATCATCACCGTTCATTAAACTTGAGCCTCGGTGCGTAGTTACATTCTCAAAGCCCGGCTTCGCACAGCCGAGCAATGAACGCGGGTGGTTTGGTCGCCTGCAGGTTGAATCCGTCCGGCTTTCGGTTCAAGGGAGGTGGTTTGGTCGGGCCGAGATTCCACGCACCATCTCGGCGCGGTACCTTGCGGTCCCGGGCCCGATGGCTCAATCTCGCCCGGTCGGAACCCCACCCCCACCAGGGGGCACCGTGCTGCTTCCTCCTACTCGCCCTTGAACCGGACCGGTCGCCTCGCCCGACAAGGCCCGGACTCGACCGTGCGGGGCGGGGCCAGGCCCGAATCATGCGCGACGCTCCGAAGCGGGGCGACGCAGCATCGATCCGCGCGAGGCTTCACATCCAACAAAGCGTTCCCCGCGCGAGGCTTCGCATCCAACAAAGCGCTCCGCGCACCGAGCGCCCGCTATCCGTCGCCCTAGCTGCTAACCCGGTCAACGTCGATGCTTCACTTGCATGCTCACACCACGCGACCCGTTTCACACTCACAAAGCCCCGCGTTCCAACGCCATCTGTAAATTCCACACACTCCATCCATTCCACCAACGAACTCCCTGTTACACACCACACCTCCCGCGCACCTCCTTGCGCACTCTCCTCACTCGGTACGTACTCCGTACCACTCACCATGGGCGTGCACTCTTGCATCCACCCACTCACGCGCTCCGATGGGCTCTCCCACACTCGCGCCACCACCAACTCACTCTCTGTGTCACACTCCATACACCCCGACGTGCATTCTTGCTCGCACTCGGTTTCACACTCGCACTGCGATGTGCTCTCTCGCACTCGCGCTGCGATGTGCTCTCTCGCACTCGCGCCACCATCAACTCAGGTGTGCTTCCTCGCACACGTTTCACCACCACTTTACTCTCCATGTCACACTCACCCTCGCACGTACACTCCGTATCGCTTTCACTCCCTGTGTCACACTCCGTACACCCCGACGTGCATTCTCGCTCGCACTCGGCTTCACACTCGCGCTTTGTAACACGCTCATTCCCCGATGCACACTTTTTTCCCCCAAGCGTGCCATTTCCACTCACACGGGACCCTTCACCAACGCCCGGATGCTTCCTCGATCCCAATCGCGCGACAATTCTCTTGTCGTCAAACATCCTCCTGCAAAATCTCCCCGCACAATACACAGCACGACTCACCTGGGGGATTCCCTTCTCCACGCGCACCTGCAAATCTTTATAAGGATTAGCAAGTACGGCATCAGGATGTGCATTCAGACTTTGAGCAATTTCCATTCCTTCCTCCGACTGTTGCTCTTCTACGTCTGTCGTTTCTACAATTTCAATTATACCCACTACTGTTTTTTCTTTATTCTCCTCAACGACCGCTGGCTTTAATAAAATTTTCTCTCCAACCTCAGCGGTCGCCGGCTGCCCCATACCCCGGGTCGCGATCTCTATACCCGTCATTGTACCCGCGCTTTCCTCCGCCTCGCTCAACCAGCGCTTTTCGACCCGCGTTACCTCCTCATGCACCCCTGGGACCTGCTCGCTCAACCGCGGTCTCTGTCCCTCTCCGCTTCCCTTACTTCATATGCGACTCTGTCCCTCGCCAGTCCCTCATTATCGGCCCTCATTTCGTTCGTTATTGCTTCAATTTGGCCCCCCAATCGCTCACTATCAGCCCTCGCTTCATCCCTCATTCGCTCACTATCAGCCCTCGCTTCGTCCCTCATTCGCTCACTATCAGCCCTCGCTTTGTCCCTCATTCGCTCACCCATTTTTTTCATAAGGGCCTCCATTTGCACCATGAAGACGTACAAATTCACCGGTGCTGCTATGGTCACGGGCGCAGCTAAATTTGGTGCCGCTGCAACCACGTGCGCGAGGGCGCCATTTTGCGCACCTGAAACTCCCTCAACCACATCATCATTTCTCTCCTCCATTTCTTCCCTCTGGTCCTGGGTTAGTCCTACCCCTTTTCTAGTTCCCCCACCGGCATCCCGCCGCCTTGACCATCCATGGCACGATTTTCAAATTTGGAATTTTACAACAAAATTTCGGCCCACTCGTAATTTGAGCGCGCTAAGCGCTTCAGGTCCGTATCTCGCTCCCGACACCAAATGTTGCGGAACCCAACGTCGGCCTCGGATCCCCTTAGAGGGGGGATTAATCCCCTCTTCTATAACGGACCGACGTGGTCCCTGGCGCCGTACCGCGACCCCCGGAAAGGCCGGTGCACAGCCCCGTTCGTGCCGCGGACAGATGTTAATGGATTGCCGAGCCGTGTTTAGCAACCGCAGCACGAACCGTTAACAAAGACTAACCCGATTCTGAACGTTGGCCAAATCGTGCTACAGGTATTCAATTTGGAAAAGACAAAGACGACGGATGTGAAGAAGAAGAAGACAAGAGGTAGGAAATGCGAATATGATTTATTTACTATTTACACAATTGAAAGCAACCAAGGAGGAGGAAGAATAATAAAATAATGCAGAAAGAGGGACGGACCAGAAGGACACAGTGAAAATTCTAGCTTATCTATTACAGTCTTAATTAACCTAGGGACAGAACAAACAAAGACAGACTCACACGGGGAATTGCAGAGTGGATTGGCTGGAAGGAGGAATGGGAAGGCCCAGGCCACTGCAGGCGTCGAGGTCCCGCTCCAGGAGTCGACTCGCGTTCTTGGCGGGAAAGCCTTGGTGTGCAGCGGCGCGTATTGTTCACCGCGAGCGGATGGGCGCTTCGTGCTGGACTCCGGGCTCTTCAGCTCCACTTTAATGCCACTTAACGCCACACTCAACTCGTCCTCCTCCAACGCCACTCTTTCTTCATCAACCCTTCCTCCTTCAGCAACAACTGTACTTTCATCCAGCAACCACCAACCACTGTCCTGACGCATGCGCACGCGTTTTTATAGTGCGCCTCGACCTCTCCCCGCGAGCTCTCTGGGCACACCTACCGGGTTGCTTACTGTAGTGCCGGTTCGCTCACACGGCCTCTTTTGGCTCCGCCCTTGATGACGAGCGGCGGCCAACGCACTGGATTCGGCGGCTCCTCCCCCTTCTTCTCCAAGCCCACCTCGTGGCTAATGGAATCACGGTGAAAACCGCCAAGCAGGTGCGGCGAAAACCACAAACCCAAAGAAACAGCGGAATGCAGCAAACCACGCAGAGGAATTTGTAATGTGGCTGACAAAAGGGGCATCCCATGGAGGTTCTGGGGAAATTGAAAGGGGATACTACCTTGTTTCACTTCGGTGCAATGCAGTATTAGTTAAAGGACGACATAGCCTTAACTTAATACACACAATAAGGAAATAACTACCAACAAGGAGGAAATCTATGATTTGGCTACGTGATGGTATATGACCTAACTAAGGGACGCCCTTTGACCTTTATACACAGAATGGAGGCAGGAGGGTGGTCTTTACAATTCATTACACAATAAAAAAAAACAATTCTCATATCCACAACAATGTATATATATATATATATATATATATATATATATATATATATATATATATATATATATATATATATATATATATATATATATATATATATATATATATATATATATATATATATATATACATATAATATATACTGTCACGTGAAAAAGTAAGTACACCCCATGTAAAGTTTTGACTTTTTCAACATATTTCAACATACAGCTATTTGATCTTCATTTCAACAATATTGATAGATAAAGGTAATATAATATAACAAATTATATGAAACATTTACATTTTGTAGTCCATTGTATAATTTAAATAAACATCAATGCAAATTTCGCATGTGGAAAAAGTAAGTACACCCCGACATTTATCACTACTTCAAATACCTAAAATTAGAATCAGGTGCACCAGTTCAGGTGCAAATGATGAGAACATCGTTAGAGAGGATCTTGGAGGAACCTGTCTTATTTAAACCTGAGACATTTAGTTTGGTTTGCTCTTTGTTGTTGAAGTGTGTGGCGTCACCATGCCTAGATCAAAAGAGCTCTCTGAGGCCTTCAGAAAGAAGGTTATAGATGCCTACGAGTCTGGGAAGGGATTTAAAAAGATCTCCAAACAATTTGAAATCAATCATTCGACTGTCCGGAAGATCATCTACAAGCGGAGAAGATTCCAAACAACTGCCAACTTGTTCAGGCCAGGCCGCACCAGCAAGTTCAGCCTGAGAGCAGACCGCAAGATGCTGAAAGAAGTCTCTAAGAACCCCAGAATGTAATCACGGGACCTACAGGTAGCTCTTGCCACTGTTCATGTCAAAGTGCATGAGTCTACAATTAGAAAGAGGGTGCACAAATTTGATCTACATGGGAGGTATGCCAGGAGGAAACCTTTGCTGTCCAGAAAGAACATCAGGGCAAGACTAAAGTTTGCCAATGAACACCTTGGCAAAGACCAGCACTTCTGGAACAATGTGCTCTGGACAGACGAGTCAAAGGTAGAGCTATTTGGCCGCAGTACCAGAAGACATGCTTGGCGAAAACCAAAGACAGCATTTGACAACAAGAACCTGATACCAACTGTAAAGCATGGTGGTGGAAATATTGTGGTTTGGGGCAGCTTTGCTACATCAGGGCCTGGGAAGCTCACCATCATAGAATCCACTATGAATTCTTCATTGTACCAGAGGGTGCTTGAGGATAATGTGAGGCCATCTGTCGGAAAGTTGAAGCTCAACCAAAGGTGGACCTTGCAACATGACAATGACCCGAAACATACCAGTAAATCCACCAAGGAATGGCTGAAAAGAAAGAAATGGAGGGTTCTGGAATGGCCAAGTCAAAGCCCGGATCTAAATCCCTTCGAGATGTTGTGGGAGGATTTGAAACGATCTGTGCATGCAAGAAACCCCTCAAACATCGCACAGCTGAAAGAATTCTGCATGGAGGAGTGGGCAAAAATTTCTCCCAGTCGATGTCAGAGACTGGTAGACAGTTGTAAGAAACGCCTACTTGAGGTTGTTTCTGCCAAAGGGGGCAATACCACCTATTAGAGCCAAGGGTGTACTTACTTTTTCCACATGCGAATTTTGCATTTATGTTTATTTAAATTATACAATGGACTACAAAATGTAAATGTTTCATGATATTTGTTATATTATATCACCTTTATCTATCAATATTGTTGAAATGAAGATCAAATAGCTGTATGTTGAAATATGTTGAAAAAGTCAAACCAACACATGGGGTGTACTTACTTTTTGACGTAACTGTATATATAATATAAATATTGCCCTGCATTCGGTCGTTACCAAACTTGACAGGTGGACTAAGGGTCACACAATGAAGGTTGTAGCGGAATCATTCCTCCCCCCGCTCCAAGGGGGGTTTCTCCACCAAGAGGGGTTTCCCCACGTTGCGTGTTGAGGTGTATATCAATGTTAAATAGCTTTGTCGTCGCGTTTTTCCAAGGCCGCTTCTAATAGCAAAACAACTAGAACGGCACTCAGTAGAGAGCATACCTCTGCCTGGTGAACAGTTTATGTTTTGTATCCCACTGATAGGCCGGATCTAGATTCGAACCTGAACCAAAATGTAATAGGCTTGTTATTGTCACCAAACCAACTCATCCACCAAGTTTATTCATAACTCGTCCATAACTTTTTTAAATATCATGTTGTATATCGCTTTTCACCCGAACTCTCTCTCAATGGTGAAGAATCACTCTGAAAAATTAAATAATTATTGTAGCCAAATCCATATTCAGATCTTCACCAAAATCGAAACGATTAGTCCTTTTCACACACAAAAACCTCTCCACCAAGTTTCGTCCAAATCTGTCCACAACCTTTTGAGATATCCTGCTATATATAATTTAATTTTTGGCTGTATCGCTCAATCATGAAGAATCACTTTAAAACTTCTACTATTTGGATCCGGATCCGGATCTTCACCAAAATTGAATCGATTCTTCCTAGTCACACATACAACCTGTCCAACAAGTTTCGTCCAAATCCATCCATAACTTTTTGAGATGTCCCACTATGTATCCTTTTGGCCCCATCTGCCAATGGTGAAGAATCACTTGGAAAATTAAATAATTCTCATATCCGAATCCACACTCAGATCTTCACCAAAATCGAATCTGTTCATCGTTGTCAGACACCCAACCCCTCCACCAAGTTTCGTCCAAATCCATCCACAACTTTTTGAGATATCCTTCAATGTATCGTTTTTGACCCTATCTGCCAATGGTGAAGAATCACTTTAAAAATACTAGTAGCCGATTCCGAATCCGGATCTTCACCAAAATGTAATCATTTCGTCCTTGTCACACATGCAACCTCTCTGCCAAATTTCGTCCGAATCCGTCCACAACTTTTTGAGATATCTTGTTCGCAAACGGATAGATAAAACGGACAGAGAAACAGACAGACAGGGGGTGAAAACATAACCTCCATCCACCTTTGTTAGTGGAGGTAATGATAATAGCATAATATCAATGTTATTACTGAGTATGTCCGATCGAGATCGACCCGATGATGATGATGATTATGATGAATGTTATTACAAAACAATATTAATGATAACAAGTCAGGAGACGACGATGGTTCACGAGCGAGCGGTATTCAATGACAAAGGTCAAAACCGGCATTAAAAATATATAAATAGGAATGTATTATCTGTTATGAGACGGGTTAGCTGCACAATACCGAAAATTCGGTTCGATTCCGACAACTTTGAAAATTTGACCTTTGTGACCTTGAAATGTCAAAACGAAGGTTACTGACCTTGAAATGAGATAGAAAAGAATGCATAATCAGTTATGAGTTTAGTTAGCTACACAATACCAAAAATTCGGTTAGATTCCGACAACTTTGAAAATTTTACCTTTGTGGTCAAAGGTCGAAGATTCTGAAATTTGTTGGAAAACTTGTATTTCATGATGTATGTGATAATATAAGATCATGTATGACATTTCACCCTATCAGGAAGCAAACGATGTAATAAAACCATCAAAAATCGACTTTTCTAAATTTTGTGACCTTGTGACCTTGACCTTGGGGCGAAAATGAAAAATCGAGCTCTGTGGGGCTAGACACATGACATTGGCCTAACCAAATACCGAAACCCCTGTCAGATTCCACCAAACCCCTCGGATAAGATGTATCTTGAAATCGATTACCCCCTAAAAAGACATCTTTTTTGGGCGTGGCTCCGCCCACAATGAGCACAATACGCCCACTCTAGGCAGGACACAACTAGATCATGATATCAGCCTCCCACCCAAGTTTCATCAAGATCGGATGATATCATCGGGTAGTTATGCTGCGGACAGACAGACACACACCCATGACGTATATAGTGGTCACTCTGATAACTCGTGAACCAAAAATGTCCCACATCCCCAAGGGGTTTTTCCTCATTGCACAAACGCCGTGTTAACGTGTATATACATGTTATTGTGACATTTCCGTGGGAGCACCTCTACCAGAAGTAAAAAATATTATAAACCACAAACACTGATGATTAGCTTTTGAAACAGTTGCTAATGCTGTTTAACACATAACTGAAAGGGAGAAAACCCAGGGTATATTCAGTTACAAAGCAGCTAGCGAGTGCTTGCCAAGCCAGCTGTTCCTGATCAACGATTTTGAATTGAGTGCTTGCTTGGAGGATTTAAAAACTCCTAATCTACTATACAAAGCGTGCAAGCATGCTCACATATTCAGTGACATTTGCTCCCCTCCTGTTGCCTAACTCCGAACCGATTCATACCAATAACACAATGGGGAATCCGTTTTAAATTTAAATCTAAACAGACTCTCCTTAACGGCCTCCCCATTAACGGCCTCTGGATGACTAATGCAGTACGTGAAAAGTGCAACAGACTATTGAATCCAATTTGTAAGCAAACACTAAGACAGCAAACCAGAGAAGGTATCCCTAACCCACCGAGCAAAAAAATCCCAAAGACAGGTGCGAATGGAAGATGTCACACAAGAAACCGAAACAGCAGGCAAATACAGCCCCAATGAGAGCAAAAAAGACAAAAGGAAAATATAAAATGAAATATCAACAGTTATACACCAACAACTGGGAAAACAATAAAAGAGCGGGAAGGTATAAATAGAGTTGGATGAACTAGGCATAGACAAAGAAGGCTCATTGGAATGGCTAAGAGGAGGTCAGCTCCACTAGGATGGAGAACGAATCATAATAGACTAGCAAAGGTACCCAGTGTTGCCAGGCAATGCGGAGTCGCTTCGCTGATGGGAGTATTAAGAGAGGGAGGAAGAGAGATTAGAGAGAGGAGGGGGAGAGAGAGAGAGAGAGGAGGGGAGAGGTGAAAGGGTGAGGGAGTGGGGGAGGAAGGGCGGTATGAGGAGGGGAGAGGAGAAGGGGTGTAGGAGGAGGGGGGAATGGAAGGACGTAGAATAAATGCAGCTCCTTTTCTCACCTGTGAAAGTATAGCAAGTACAGAATCCTGAAAATTCCATGTATAATCAGAAATACTGTTTAATGGGGAAATATGTTGCTAGTAGGATAATAATGTTGTTCCTGGACCACCCTCATTTTCCCATTGACTTACATGTTAATTTTCCTCTCACCCTCATTTCCCATTAACACCTCTATTTCTCCCACCCTGTTCTTTACGAACATACTAGCTATAGTACCTATCCACAATGTTTTTCATTAGACCACTCAAACAATGACCCTACAAATATTTGTTCCCTCTCTCCCCCTTACGAACCTTCTGGCCTTTTGACATACTAGCTATAGCACCTATCCTCAATGTTGTTCATTAGACCACTCAAACAATGATCCTACGAATATTTGCTCCCCCTCACTCTCTTAATATCAATGATCCCGAGTAGACCACTCAAACAATGATCCTACAAATATTTGTTTATGTGTGGGAAATAATTTAATTATCTTACCACTACCATCACCATCACCATCTAATACATTAACAAAAAAGATGTTTGAGTTTGGTTCTTTATTAAGATATTTTAACTGAGCTAAGATAAAATGATAAACCTCCCTCAATGTTCTTGTTTGAGCGCCTCCAGTGCCACACACCATTTTTAAATTAACGTATATATTTTCCTGACAACCATCAAAGTTTTCCATCCACTCAAAAATATTTCCATCTTTTTTACCCAATTCACCGGTATTTAAATTAATTCTCTTATTTGTTTTGCGAACTTTTTTACCAGTTGCCTTTTCAATTATACCTATTTGGTATTTTTCACATTCGTTATGTTTACCATTGATATACCAAGGTTGATTACACCTCCACTCTTTAGTCTGGTTGATACTTGGTTATCTTATCACCAATATCAATGGTAAACCAAGTTGATACTTGGTTTACCATTGATATACCAAGGTTATCTTTTCACCGAACCCCTTTATCTTATCACTTATATCTTATCACTTTTATCTTATCACTTATATTATATATCTTATCACTTATATATATATCTTATCACTTATATATATTATCACTTATATACTTATATAACCATAAGGGAGACTATAAATTCCATTTTCTAAAATAAACCTCATCATCAAAAGCCCCTAATGCTTTCTTATTCACCTCTTCTGTATATAATTGATGTTTATAACTTCTTATTCCATTAATCTTTCTAAACTCTTCTTTCTTTGTTGTTAAACAGTTATAATAATCCTTAAAGTTTATTGTTTCTTTAATAACATTTTTCTTTACACCTTTTAACTTCTTATCAGTCTTTTCAATGTTATTCACAATGTATTTATAAGCATAAGCCTTTGACCTCAATCCCACAAATTCACTCATAACATTTCCTCCTAATTCATCCTTGAACTTTCCAATCACCTTTTTATTTTTAGAAGAGAACAACTCACTCTCTGGACTGTAATTACTTGTATCATAGATATTAATGTCCTTTTTCATGTCTGAATAAACATCATCAGTATTAATTTTCAAAATAAAGCTATCTGTATCCATATAAAGTAGATTAACATCATTTTGATATTTCTTCCTCAAGTTATTGTAAAAGTAATCATACATCAAGGACTTTGATAAATCAAGTGTTGAGGTACCAATGTAAATAGGTTTGTCCATCTCAACGCTTTCTCTCATCAAATGTATCGCACAAAAGTTTTCCGTAAAAACTTTTACTCTTGAGAAGCTTGGTCTGTTGATTAATTTTGATGCTCGTTTCCATGATGTTGATAGACGAATGTTTTGCCTCTTTCTAACATTCTCCATCGTTTTTCCAAATGCAGCGTTATTCATCAACTTATAAAAGTCTTTCTCAAAATCATTCTTTGATTCAACCCTGTGTTGTTTGTTAAAATCAATGTACTCTTTCAACCAATGACGCTGATTAAACTTGAGAATCCTATGTATCTTTTCAACACGGCGACCCTTTGAAAGACATTGTCTCAAATTTCTTTGATGGAGTACATTATTTTTCTTGTTGTATAGTGTTGTTAGAAGCTTCTCTGATGCTTTACCCTTTACATTAAATGATTGTTGATAATCACTTAACCACTCCTTCTTTGGAATTTCCTTTTCACAAGCAAATGGGAGATCTTTGTGTAGGTTATGGAGTTCCTCTGGATATTTCAAATCAACTTCAAAATAATAACCAACTTTTTCTTCATCGAATTCAGCTTGTGCAGAGATACATACATCTTGTAAAACCTTTTTGTAGTCTTTTTCCTTTACCCATCTAAGTTTTCCATAAGGAAGAGCCTGAGACATTGCCCAGCCATAGAGGTTGTTCGCGTCATAGTACATCAAGTAAGAACTCTCTTTCGTTTAATCATAATTCGGAAGATATTTGTTATTTGCTTTTGCGTATCTGCTCGAGCATACTTGTGAAATTCCACCTCTTTTTGCCTTTTCAATCATTTTTTTTTTTTTTTTTTTTTTTTTTTTCTATACTGAATCGAGGCTCGTGAAAGAGCTGACAACCGCGAGGGAAAGACAAAGACAGTACATGGGGACCGCGAGGGAAAGACAGTACATGGGGACTGCGAGGGAAAGACAAAAACAGCACATGGGGACCGCGAGGGAAAGACAAAGACAGCACATAGGGACCGCGAGGGAAAGACAAAGACAGTACATGGGGACCGCGAGGGAAAGACAAAAACAGCACATGGGGACCGCGAGGGAAAGACAGTACATGGGGACCGCGAGGGAAAGACAAAAACAGCACATGGGGACCGCGAGGGAAAGACAAAGACAGTACATGGGGACCGCGAGGGAAAGACAGTACATGGGGACCGCGAGGGAAAGACAGTACATGGGGACCGCGAGGGAAAGACAAAAACAGCACATGGGGACCGCGAGGGAAAGACAAAGACAGTACATGGGGACCACGAGGGAAAGACAAAGACAGCACATGGGGACCGCGAGGGAAAGACAAAGACAGCACATAGGGACCGCGAGGGAAAGACAAAGACAGTACATGGGGACCGCGAGGGAAAGACAAAAACAGCACATGGGGACCGCGAGGGAAAGACAAAGACAGTACATGGGGACCACGAGGGAAAGACAGTACATGGGGACCGCGAGGGAAAGACAAAAACAGCACATGGGGACCGCGAGGGAAAGACAAAGACAGCACATAGGGACCGCGAGGGAAAGACAAAGACAGTACATGGGGACCGCGAGGGAAAGACCAAGACAGTACATGGGGACCGCGAGGGAAAGACAGTACATGGGGACCGCGAGGGAAAGACAAAAACAGCACATGGGGACCGCGAGGGAAAGACATTAAAAGCATATCGACATCGGTTATCAAATCCAAACCTTGTTTTGTCATTTTTAACATTGCACTCCAAGCCAATCCAGGAGCAGTGTAATAGTGAGGAGGATCCAATCCATATGCAGAATGACAGATTGTTCTGAAAGCCTCAAACACATCAGCCAACAAAAGCACATCAGTTTTGAGATACAAATCGTGATACTCACCAAGATTCTTGATGTTATATTTTCCCAAACATTTTGTGCGTGTACATAATCTTTATCAGATATATGACTATTATTTAATTTATTATAGAAATTTTCTTTTGAAGGAAGTTGTGTTTCATTGAATCTCTCAAATGAGTTCATATAGTCATAGGGATAAATTCCCTTTTGTGTTAGTAAATCTTTGTCTGAAAAATACTCTGAAAGACATGGGAACTCTTTTAGATTTTGAACCAAGTTAGCCAATGGACTTGTCATGAATTTAAATGTATCAAGAAATCTAATATTAGTTATATCATAAGTATTTTTATATTTTTTAATGTCAAATCCTGTTTTTATAAAGATTGTTTTTGTGAATGAAATGTATTTCTGATCTGTGTTTGGAATTGCTGAGATACTTCCAGAAGTCTTTGAGAGTTCCTTGATAAAAAGATGAGTGTCATAATTAGCATTGTTATGAAGAAAGACAGGAATGAAAGAGGGGAGTTTATAATTAATATTACAACTTTGATGAGCCGGACCTCTATATTTACCAGTGAGATGACAATGATCTCTAACCTTTAGACCTTCACCAATTTTCTCCTCACAAATATGACAGACATTGTTTTTTATAAATTCCCTTTTCTCTTCACTCGTGAAGGACATTGGTTTATTGGTTTCTCTCATTATCTTTCTTAATCGAACACAGTCTTTTTCAAGTCGTTTCACAAACTCCTCTGGGGTAGTTGAGCCTCTATACACCTCTAATTTGTTATATTCATCACCAACGGATGATTTGATATAATAACAAAAACCACAAGGAGTATGTTTTTGATATTTATTTGTGTATGAATCTTCTGGATCTGGAGAAGCAGTATCAATTTTTTCTAAAATACTTTCAAAATCAGCATATATAACAAATGGATGTTTTATTGTTTTCTTTTCATCTTTGAATGTGATCTTTGAGCCTTCTTTAGGCATATTGATTACCATTGATTTATGTTTACCACAATAATTTGAATGTTTATCTAATCTTTCTTGTGTATGGAAGAAGTTAAGACAACGCAAACAAATATATATTTTATTTGTTCTTTTACATACTTGTGGTTTTATTAATTTTGTAATATCTTTGATGTATGTATAATGTGAATTTTCCTCTGAATTAAAATAAAGAAGATTAATACGAGTTTGATTATAATTTTCAGAAAGCTTTAAAATCTGAATGTTGTTTGTTTCCGTCAGACCATAAACATTAACTGATAAATCATTCATCTTTTCAAATTTAGGAATATCATTAAAAGCCATTGGAAAAATTTAATCTTTTGTTTTCAACGTATTCTCATATTTTTTATAATGAGATACTCTTTCAACATGGCTATCTTGAGGATGTAGATGTGCAAGAATAGACCAGAGAAAACATTTATTGTCTTTATTTTTGATTTGTTAACTGCTTTTCTATTTTTGATAACACTTGGTAAATCAATGTAAGAAGAAGCGTTTAGAGGATCTGATTTAAGAATATGAATGTCAATAAATAGTATCTCATCTATATTCCAACCACTTCCAGGAATAGTATGCTCAAGTTCTTGTTCTTGCTGGATAAGTTCAACATAAGTGGGATTAATCTGATTGTATGTTGTTATAAAGTGTGTGCCTGTTCTCATGTAAGCTAAATCAGTGATGTTTTCACCAGTGAATGGATCTTCTTTTGAGATTTTTATTTTAATACCCATATAGAACTTGATTGATTTCAACTCAATAAGAGTCTTTTCAATAAAATCTTTCACAGAGGGTTTAATGATATCCACAGCCTCAACAATTGAGTTGGGGCCAGGAGGATGAAAGTCAAATATGCGTATTCTGATATGTCTTTTGAAAGCACCATCAGTGTTCTTAATAGTAAACAATTTTGACAAGTGTTTGTTTGTTTTAAGATGGGCTTTGAAACCCTTCTTTGGGATATCTCTATTACAGAGACTACAATGTTTTTTGTTCTTAGGAAGTGGTGATAATTGATTTAGAATGTTGTAAGTGTGTTTTGCGGTGAGAATATGTCATTTATAATATTTTACTTCCTTCTCGCAAGTATCACAATAAACCATATTTATAGCGTGAGAAAACGTGCTGTTTTATATATGAAACTATACTTAAAGTAAAACACTTTTTGAGCTTTTCAACTCTGTTTTATATATGAAACTATACTTAAAGTAAAACACTTATAAAAGAAAGTGCCTTTTTACAGGCTTTTTATATATGAAACTGTGCTTAAAATAAAACACTTTTTAATCACAAAATACAACACTAAAATCATCATCATCACTATCATCAAAGTTCAATGAGAGCACAGTATCATCTGTGTACACTGAATTATCATCACTAAAATTACTATCACTATCACTCATGGATTCACTATCATCATCAATAAAGCTACTCTCATAACTATCATTTGAGCACAAACTATTAGTATCATAATTATCATTAGATCCTAGACTCTCAGTATCACATTCAGATCCTGGACTCTCAGAGTATTGACTGTCAATATCACTCATTTACATACCATTAAACTTCCATCAATATCTATATATTTTCTTTCATTAGAACTAACTAGGGCATGCCCGTACTATATCTATATCTAAAATTATATCCCCCCCCCCTCTATTTACATGAAATGGTTTGGTCCAAAGCGAACGGCTTGCGAGTACGGTGACAATCCCCCCCCCCTCTATTTACATGAAATGGTTTGGTCCATTCGCAAAGCCAAAGCGAACGGCAGTTACGAATCGCAGTTACGATGAATCGCAAAGTAGTTTTAATTTGTTTTAAAACATAGTTTAACGCCAACATAGTTTGCCAACGTGAAATAAATGAATACGCTCTCAAATGTGCCGTCCGAGGCAGAGTCTGTTCGGCACGTTCGGCACACGTGATAGCTCGCTGCTCTCTGATTGGTTGAATCGTTTTTTGGACATAGCTCGGTAACTACTTGTCCGATTAATATGAAACCTTGAAAAGGCACATCCTCGGGTCCCCAGCAATATACCTGGCAAGTTTCAAGTATATCGGACCGGTAGTTGTCGAGAAACAGCGGTCGCATACACACACACACACACAGACAGAGATTAGTGGAATTATAGATAGATAACCACAATATTTTTTACATTAAATGTTATTTTCAAATAATCTCTAATAATCAGGGTACGGAATGATAGTTCACCACTAATATTCATATTATTAATTTCACCCACATCTTTGGGTCTATTAAAGAATATACAAATGTTTCCTCTAGAATCGTTGATGGTCTTATCATTCATTTTCAAAGCTTCTTTATCAATGATCTTTTCAAGCTTTGAGTAAATTGCCAGTAGTAGTGGAGAAACTTTTGTCAAATTTACTTTAATAGAGTTATAGCTTGTCCCATAAATTTAATAAAAGGACACATGTTATTCTCCATTATGGGTTTAATCCAAAAATTTCCATATTTATCTTTGTTCAATTTAACATCTATGACATATTTTTCTGCTGGTACCGAAGTAGAGATTGATTGAAATTTGTCTTTTGTGTTTTGAAACATTGTATTTATTAGCTAATAAACTTGTGTTTAGTTTAAGTAAAAATTTACTATATAAATATGATAGAAGGATATTTAGAATTTCCAGACTCTCCTTATGATAAATTAGAGAATTGTCCGGCTTGTGATAGAGTGGGGGGGGGGGGGGCTTAATGATGAGGATTCATATAAACAATGTTTATTCTGTGGTTATCTTCTAATTAATGATAATAAAAAATATATAAATATATATAACTCTTTTAAATTAGAACCAAAAATGAATTACTTTACAAGATTAATAAGAGAGATGAATGTTAAGTATTATGATGATAATAGACCATTTCTTTCAAGGGAAGAGACTCTTTGTATTGAGGAAATGTATAAGAGTTTAATGATATTTATTATTCAAAATAATTTTAATGGAAATGTTAATACAAGATACTATATAAATAAACTAATGAATTATTTTGAAATTAAACCTGAACTCTGGATAAAATATAGAGTTTCCAAAATAGCTCAAAAAAAGTTAGATGACTTGTTTTCCAAATATATAAATGAATGATCTTTTACCCGTTTGGGAAAATAAGATAAAATTTAATAACCATAAAAACATTCCAAATTCATTGAGATGTCTTATAGTTGGTTGCAGCGGATGTTTTAAAAACCTGTTTACTTTTAAAGATGCTCCTTAGTCCTAATTTTTTAGATTATGATTGTTGTGGAAAACCAATCCAGGTCCACACAACTTTAGTCCAACTTGTGGTTTAATTCCATTTAGATCATGACATCATCCTGTAATGCAGGAAATGCAATAAGTATATGATGTGGCATCACATGGGACCATTCATAACATTCAATGCAAGCAAGCTGGATATTCTATGCTGGCGTACCGTTAGCGAGTCTACCAGATGTAACGTGTCACAGGAGAAGTCTCGGAGCACCGTCCGCAGCAGCGGGTCTTATAGTCACGCCCCTAGCGGTGTCAATGAGCAGCGAGCATCACCCCGGGTTCAGTACGAATACGATTTCACTACATTCTCCCCCCCGTCAGAATTATACGGCGGTGCGGCTAGAAGCAAGCGAGCGTCAGCACGAACAGGGTGCGGAACATCAGTCGACCCAACCGTATCGGGCCGGGCGGCGAATTTCTCTGCCAGCACGCGTCCGAAATTCCCCGGGTACGGCATCACATATCCCTGTGTCCCCGGCATCGGAGGCGCCATCAGGGTCGGGTGACGAAGGGGGTAACTCCAAGTCGTCGGGCCCAGGTAGACCGGCGAGGGGAGAGTCGGTAGACTTTCGGCGATGGGAGCGTCGGGAGAGGCCATAGTCTCATAGATGGGTTCGGTCGGTCCGTCCGATTCCCTACTCAGGTCGGCGACCCCGCATGGGGCAAGGTGACGGATGGAGACAGTAGTCTCACGGCCATCAGTCGTCATCACACGAGCATGCTCAGGATTAGCCTGGAGAATCTGCACTTTGTCCACTAGGGGGTCGTACTTGCTCGCGCGAACCGCCCGTTTAAGGTAGGCCGGCCCGGGCCCAGCGAGCCAACTGGGCAAAGACCGTATACACCCCGTGCTCCTGGGGTGGTGGAAAAGTCGCTCGTGGGGAGTTTGGTTGGTTGCCGTACAAAGGAGAGCCCTGATCGAGTTCAACGCCGCAGGTAGCGACCAAGCCCATTTATCGAGGCCCCGGCCGAGGGTCCGGAGGTTGAGCATGACGGCCCTCCAGATAATCCCGATGAAGCGTTCGATCTGCCCATTAGCCTGGGGTCTGTACGGCATGGTGTAACTAGAAGCAATGTTATTTTGGAGCAGATAGCCGCGCACCTCCTGAGACAAGAAGACCGCACCCCGGTCGGTATGGACATAGGCCGGGTACCCGAACATTGAGAACAAGTTCTGTAAGCATTGCATCACCATGGCAGCAGTCATGTCCGCGCACGTATAAGCAAAGGGGAATCACGAGTACTCATCGACGATAGTGAGCAGATAGCGAGAGCCGCTCGACACCGGCAATGGGCCCTTGAAATCCATCGCCAAGCGTTCCCACGGTCGCGTAGCCTTAACCAGAGTCCCCATGGGAGGGTTATAGAAACGCGGTTTGATTTCCGCGCAGATAGCGCAGTCGCGACAGATACGGCGGATATCGTCAATCGAGTATGGGAGATTGCCACGCCGCACAAAATGAGCGAAACGCGTTACGCCGGGATGGCCCGCAGTGGCATGCAGCACCCGTAGGCCCTCCAAAGAGGTGATACCCGCGCATGTAGCCAGTCGTGATAAGGCATCGGCGGCCCGGTTATCCTTCCCCGGGCGATATTTGATGGTGTAACAGAAGTCGGCGAGTTCGATACGCCAGCGAGTGATTTTCTCATTCTTAATGCGCTGGGCGTGTAAGGTGTCGTACATGAACGCAACGCTTTGCTGGTCCGTGATGATTTGGAAGCACCGCCCGAGTAAGTACGGGCGCCATCGCCGAATAGACTCGACGATCGCATACGCTTCCTTTTCGACGGACGAGTGTCTCCGCTCAGCGGTGGTAAGAGTCCGTGAAAAGAAAGCCACGGGACGCCCCCCTTGGGAGAGGGTCGCCGCGATGGCCTGATCCGAGGCGTCACTTTCGAGGACGAAAGAGCCACTCTCGTCGATTGTCGTCACGGCGGCTCGGGCGATGTCGGCCTTAAGGTCTTCAAAGGCCGCCAATGCGGCCGGACTCAGTGGGAAGGTGTCGCAGGCCACGAGGGGGCGAAGTTTCGCGGAGAAATTTTGCACCCATTTGGAGTAATGGGCGAATAGCCCGAGGGCGCGCTTCAGGGACGCCCGATCACAGGGAGGGGCCATGTCGAGCAAAGGTCGCAGACGCTCCTTATCCGGAGCGACAGAGCCATGGGTCACGGTGTACCCCAGAAGATCTATCGTGCGTAGGGAGTATTGGCACTTATCCTCGTTCATAGTTAAGTGATACCTCTGCGTGACCTCAAGGAAGCGCTTCAGATTAGCATCATTGTGCCCTTGGTCATATCCACAAACCGTAAGATTATCGAGGTAGACGAAAACATCGGTTAAGTGCTCCCGCGCAATGAGGTCATCCATGGCCCTCTGGAAACAAGTGACCCCGTTCGTTACCCCAAAAGGCAATCGCGTAAATTGGTACAACCGCTGCCCCGACTCAAAAGCGGTATAGATACGATCCCCCCCTAGAGATAGGGATCTGGTGGTACGCACTACGGAGATCGATAGTGCTATAGACCGAATACTGGGACACCTGTTGCACCAGCGCGTCCATACCCGGAAGGGGGTAGGCATCCAGCTGTGTAAAGCGGTTAATCGTTTGGGAATAGTCGATTACCATGCGTCTGCGGTGGGCCTCGCTGCGCACCACCAAGACCTGGGCACGCCACGGCGACCTTCTAGGTTCTATGATGCCGTCTTTCAAGAGCTGAGCCGTTTCGTCCGCAATGAATTGCATGTCTGCGCGAGAGTAGCGCCGTGATTTCACCGCGACAGGGGTACAGTCGGAGGTTACATTGGGGAACAGCGAAAGCGGCTGGATGTCCATTTGCGCTAGGGCGCACACCGCAAGCGCGTCGTCCGCCCCCACAACAAGCGTGTCAGGCCCACCAAACTCCATTACCAGACGTCCATGCAGCTTAAGAAAATCGTGTCCTAACAGAATATCAGCACATAAAGCGGGTAAAACCATAAGGTGTACATCAGGAAAAACCCGTCCCTTTAGCACGAGTTTCAATCGGCATTCCCCCTTCGTGCTGAGTCGGAGCCCCTGGGAAGCCATGAAGATCCGTCTCGTAGACCTCCAGATCCGCCATCCATGCCTGAGCACAAGTCGCTGGTCGATAAAACTATCCGTAGATCCTGTATCCACCAAGGCCCGAACACAATGGCCTTCGACCATGAGGGGAATAAGGGCTTGAGCCAGGCCAGACGAGGCTGCTGGGAGTGGGACTGAACCCCCCGAATGGGTCGGACAAGCCTCGTGGGTGGATCCTATGCCAGCAGCAGTTTTGCGGTCGTGGCCGGAGTATGCGTTGTCCATGGGGAATCCATTAATGCCATCAGAGGGCTTTCCCAAGCATTCCGGTGTTTCGCGATTCAAAATCTGACAATTCTGACGGGAAAAGGCCTCCGTAGTATTTGAAAACGCCTTTTGACACTTTTGGCAGGAAAAGGCCTCCGTAGTATTCGAAATCGCCTTTTCCGGGGTGAGGACCACCGTTAGCTCGTGGACGACACGAGGAGAACGTTCCGCTGGGGCTTGGCGAGGCTTCAAAGCCCCTTGCGTGGCCCGGAGTTTGGTCAAGGACACGTACTTCGTGCCCGATTGAGGATGAGACTGTGGTGGCTGTCCGGTGACGCCCGCCAAGGACGTCTGAGCGCCCAGGGGCCCGCAGAGAGGGGCCCTCCCCTTCGAAGACGGGTAAGGCGCCGGGTTTCGGGCTTGGCTCGCAGGCTCCGCAATGAGCCCATTCAAGGTCGCCGCGACCGCGCGACCGTGACCGCGCGATTCAATGAGCCGCGAGCCGCGTGCCGTTTTCCTGCACACTTTCGCGTAATGTCCCTTTTGCGAGCACAAATGGCATATAGCGTCTCGTGCCGGACACACGGGCCGGGCATGGCGTGGCCCCCCACAGAAAAAGCATGCGGCCCCGCGTATGGCCTTGGGTCTGGCCGTAGCGGCAGCCGTCAGGACTGGGTCTTCCTCCGGAGCATCCCGGAGTTCCGCGAGCAGGTCCGCGTCCTCGGCGGTAGCACTCTCCGGCCGGGCGTGTAGTGTAGTGCCCACCAAGAGGCGCGTGCGATCATAGGTGTTCGATTGCATCCGCGCTTCGGTGTATACTTTCCCTTGCTCGAGTGCCATAGCGAAGGTCAGGTCAGTCTTCTCTAGGAGCTTGAGCCGTAGTTCCTGGGAGGAGACCCCTGCAATAAAGGCATCTAAAAAGAAGATCATCCTGAGACTGCGCGGGAGTCCGTGGCTCCTTGATGCTGTCCAGCAAGAGCTGCCGGAGCTCCTGGGCATAGTGGTCCATCGCCTCGTTGGGTTGCTGACGTCGCGTTAGCAGCAAATATCGTGCATACACCGGGCTTTTTTCCTTTATGTACAGCCGTTTGAGCTCCGCGATCGAGAGGTCATACGTCGCGAATTGAGCGATGGAATTGTACACCTTGTAGTCGATTTTTGAATGAAGCGTTGCTAGCTTCGCGGCAGCCGTCGGCGCGGTCTCAGGCTCCTCGAAATGATTCTCCAATGTTCTGAGCCAGTGCTTCAGTTGCAAGCCACCATCCGGGGCTTGCGGGTCGGCGCAGAATACGGCAACCGCCAGCGTCTTGTTGCCAGCCATGTCGGTAGATATAAATGGAATTAAGTGTTGTGGAAAACCAATCAGGTCCACACAACTTTAGTCCAACTTGTGGTTTAATTCCATTTAGATCATGACATCATCCTGTAATGCAGGAAATGCAATAAGTATACGATGTGGCATCACATGGGACCATTCATAACATTCAATGCAAGCAAGCTGGATATTCTATGCTGGCGTACCGTTAGCGAGTCTACCAGATGTAACGTGTCACAGGAGAAGTCTCGGAGCACCGTCCGCAGCAGCGAGTCTTATAGTCACGCCCCTAGCGGTGTCAACGAGCAGCGAGCATCACCCCGGGTTCAGTACGAATACGATTTCACTACAATGATAATTTAATAATTTTTAAGTCGTCAAGTTTTCAACCCGAGTATCAACTACTCTCACAGGGTTTCAATGTGGGTCTTAAAAAGGAAGACATTATCGGTTTATTTAAACTTCAAAACAAACTAAATGATTATAATATTGAAGATATAATACAATTATTTTGTGATACACAGAAGTTAAAACCAAAACCCATAACTTGTATTCTCAGTGATAATACGGATGATATACCTTCACCTCAAGATTTAGATAAATCAAAAAAGAACCTCGTTATCTTTGATGATTGTGTCAATGAGAGAAACCAAACAGTAATGGATAGCTACTATACAAGAGGGAGACAATCTTCTTGTAATTGTATTTATCTTAGTCAGTCATATTTTCAACTCCCTCGACGCTCAATAAGAAACAATGCCAATACTTTTATTTTATTGAAGTTAAATTCAATAGATGTAAATAATTTTTGGAGAGATAATTGCTCTACGTTATGTAGTAAAAAAGAATTTGAAAATTATATGAAACACACGATTGGAAAATATAAATATATTGTTGTGAAACAAGATGAGATACTAACTGATATTTTACACACATAAATGACAACTATTATTAATCTTCTGAGAAAATCTGCTTCAGGAAAGAACTTTCATAAATCTAAACTCTTGAATAGTAAAAATGAAAAGATTGTAAGTTTTTTTTAAAAACACCCTATGATTCGTTTTGTAGGTACTACAACCAGAGCAATGTGACCAGGAGAAGTAGAGGGGAAAGATTATTACTACATTTCAATGGAGGAACATATGCGATTGAGGAACGAAGGTCAAATATTTGAGGAGGTCTCTCTTGGTTCTACAAAATATTCACATTGTAAGAGTGAGTTAAATAAAGTAAAATCTAATGGTCTTGGGATTTTAGAAACTAATCCTGAAGGAATGAAACAAATTATTAAACATTTGTGTGGTGATGGAGTTAAGATTTTATCATTCGGTTTTGATATTGATGAGGAGACTCAACGCAAATGTATGAAAAGCAGAGATACAAGTATTAGTGAAGAAGAAATAACAACTCATATTAATACCAATAAAGAATTTGATGAAATATTTAAAGAAAAGGATTTATTTCAACACATTTACTATAATGATGAAGAAAAGGAAAATTTTTCCCATTGACCTTTACAATTCATTAAATGATATTTTTCAATAAATAAATACAGAAAATGAATACCGAAGAAAGAGCAAGAAAGTTTAAAGAACATCAAGAGTTGCTTTCAAAAGTTTTAAAGCAACAGGAAGAGATAAAGAAGAAACGGAGACAGAAACTAACTGGTGAAGAAGCCTTTGAAAGAAAACAAGAGAAAATTTTTAAACCACTTTTAAAAACTCAACAAACGATTTCACCTACAGTTTCCACGTTAGAATTTACTCCGAAAAAACTTCAAATGCTCAAAGATTTTAGTCAAATGACAGAGCAAGACCTTGGAGAATTAGAATATGATGATGAAGGATTATTTTGGAAACTTGAGGAGGGAAATCAACCCCCTAATGATGTTGTGGAAGCTCTTCAAAACAATGAATATTCGGCAGATTCAAAAACCAGAGCAGGTCTCATTCCAACAGAAGAACAAGCACAGTTCTATCTTGTGAAAGAAAAGGTATTGATATTTAATGATAAATTGGTGTTCTTAAGTTCTGCTCAACCAAATGTTGAATTAACTCCAAGATTGATGTTTCTTCTCACAAACTCCGGATTCAGTGGTTCAAAATATTTTGAGGAACCACTTGATATGGAAAGAGAGGAAGATAGAGAGTATATTGATTTCCTAAACTCACTTGATTATGGAGTTTATGTTGCTGGTAAAAGGAAGAAGAATGAGAAGGAGAAATATATTATTGATGCTTTAACTAAGCTTGGTTCGGGTGTTAGTTTTCTTCCAAATGAACCATCGCAATTAGTTAATAGGCTATTATTGTTGTTAGGTAGTAAGAAGGCTGGAAACAACAATTGTTGAAATGAAACATCCGCCATTTTAGACCAGTTGATGAATATGAAAATAATTAATAAATGTCAATACAAAGATATTTTATTAGATATAAAATAAGATGAGAAGCACAATTCTTAGTTTTAATTTCACAATGAGTGATTACACAGCTTCATTCCCTTACCCACTACAACTTGACCCCACAAAAGAATATGAGGCTTCTTTATTGTCGATGGAAACTTATAATACACTTTTTAATATCACAGAGAAAAACAACAAGTTTAGTTATAATCCAGGAAGTGGATATAAATCTATAACCATTTCACCCGGAGCTTACGAGATTTCTCAAATATCTTCTGAAGTCTCACGACTTATGAAAGAACAAGGTGATGAACCAAAAAATATTGTAATAGATATTCAAAAACACACTTCAAAATCAACTATTAAACTTTAAAACAATTATAAAGTTGATTTCACGATTGAAAAATCGTTTAGAGAGCTATTGGGTTTCTCTTCAAAAAAGATTGAAACTAACGGGACGTTTTACAGTGATAGTGTCATTCAAATATCCTCTGGTATAAATTCAGTATTAATTCATTGTGATTTGATTGATGGTGCTTATAACGATGGAATAAGAACAATTACAATATTTTCATTCTGCGCATACTCAACCCCGATTGGTTATAAATTTAATATGGAACCAAAAAATCTTGTCTATTTACCTGTGTCAGGAAAAACCATATACAGAGTAAATTTTAGGATAACCGACCAAGATAATCGTATGATATCCTTTAATGATGAAATTATATCCATCAGAATTCACCTACATGAAGTTTTTCAATAAATAAATAATGGTTATTGTGAGAAAACACGAGTTGGGAAAATATAAAATAATTACAGGGGATGGGATGTTCCTTTCACCATACTATAAGGGTGAAGGTATGTTTCTTGGTAGAGGATACTATAAACCAAAGAGACAACGGGGTGTGGGTCATCAATTTAGAAATAAAGGAGATGGGATAATTGATACTCTAATGGGTATTGGTTCAACCATCCTTAAACATAAAGACCTAATTGGTTCAACTGCTTCTGCCGTGGGCTCAGTTGCGGGTGCTATAAAGAGTATAAAAGATTCTCAAAAGGAGTCTCATAAATTACAAGCAATCAAAGAAATTTAAAAAGGTAAAACTCAACTATCTTCACAAGAACGACAAAAAATCATTAAAATACTTGGGTCAGGGTTTCAACAATTTTAATGCTATATAAATACAAGTATGGAAGCGATTGATAGTATCTATGATTTGGATGATACGATTATCATTTCAAACTCCACTAAAAAGGAAGACTATTTTAAGGTAAATGCTATAACAGGAACAGACTGGAATTCAAACGGAACAAAAAGTTTTGAAATAAATAATCATCAAACTTACTTGAATCTAGCTGATAGTTTCTTGCTGTGTAAATTTAAATTCACTAAGGCTGCGAATAATACTAATGCTACACTCGTAAATGATTTCTTCTGGAAAATGTTTGATAGTGTCCGCCTGTATATTGGAACACAAGAGGTTGAAGCGGTTGATTATGTCTCTGCTACATCTGAAATAATGAAATTTACACTATATTCGTTTAGTGATAGAATGGGTAAGGGAGCTGTTGAAGGTTTTATTCCTGATATGTCAACGGGAACAAATGCTGACCCTGGTTATAGTCAAAGGAAGTCAATGTATAATGATGATACAAAAGCAGAGAATAGTTTCACCGTAGCAGTACCTCTGAAAGGTATATTTGGATTTTGTGATTATGATAAAGTTTTGTATGGTCTTAAAATTAGATTTCAACTACAAAGGAATGATAATGTAAATAGGTTGCTTTTTGGGGCTGAAAATGCTTTTGGAGATGATAATAAATTTGTTATTAATGATTTGTGTTGGTATATCAGTGAATATACTCCGAATCTTAAAACGGAAGAGATGTTAAATAGAAGACTTAACTCAAAGAAACCGCTAAATGTATCATACCTTAAAAGAAGATGTCAACACGTTAAACTGGAACACACTACCTACACTTGGAATTTGGGTGTTCTTCAAGGAAAGCCACGATACCTCTGGCTCATTTTTTAAAAACCAGATGGAGAGGAGGGTACTGATAAGAATAATACACTGAGTGATAATGCCAAGGTGAAACAACTTCGGGTTTCTCTTGATGGCACATTTTATCCGCGAGATAGATTGGAAATTGATTGGGAAAAAAATGATTATGCGGAAGCCGACAAGTCTCACCAAAAGGTGTGTGAAAGCAACGGTAATAATAATAAAAATCCTATTTTGGATATGGTTGCATTTCAAAAACTTTATACAATCTATGCAATTGACCTGAGTTCTCAAAAAGAAACTATAAAGTCTAATCGAGTGGATACTTCTTTATACATTGAAAGAGGAGAGAATGAAGAAGTTGATGCTTATTGTTTGCTTTTGGAGGCAACAGAATTACAGATTAATACAGATAATGGTGTTATGATTAATATCACATAGGTTTTTTCTCATAAATAAATGAGTAGGAAAGAACCAGTATATATTAATCAAATCAATCTTAATAAATTAACATCTTGTATTCAAAATCAAAAGCCTTGTATTATTAATGTTAATACAATTCAAAGAAAAGGAGCAGTAATAATTGATGTTTTACTCACAAGAGAGCAGGTAAAAACACTAAATGATGCTGGTTCACTTAAAATTAAAATGACAAAACCTATGTGAAAGAAATATTCAATACAAGAGGGAGGATTTCTCCCATTTCTAATTCCCTTATTTGCTGGTTTAAGTGCGGTGGGAGCATTGACTGGTGGTATTTCAGCAGCGGTAAAAACTGCTAACGAAAGGAAGGCACAACTAAAAGCTCAAAAAGAATTGGAAAAGACATAACAAGGAGTTGGAGAAACAAATTAGTGGAAGTGGTGTAATTGTGGATTTTGCTCAAAAACTTGAAAGTCTACCTGATAAAGCTAGATTGTTGGTTGGAGATATGCTCTCCTCTATCGCTCAAGCGGGTGTTAAACTAACTAAACGGGGTAATGGATTGTATCTTTCTCATAAATAAATGGATAAATGGTTTAAACAATTTGGAAAGAATACAACGTCAAATATAGAACTAACTAAGTATTGTAAAAAACTAAAAATGGATCACGTGGTAATCTGTATGAGAGATGAATTAACAAAGTTGTCCAAGAATACAAAGAATATTATTATGAATTTAGACACCCAGAATGGTTCTCATTGGGTTTGTATTCATAATAGTCAGGATAAACATTATTTTGATAGTTATGGTATGCCACCACCTGTTGAAGTAATACAATTCTTACAGAATGGTGTTTATCAAACGTTTCAAGTTCAAGAAATTGATTCTAAATGTTGTGGTCAATTATGTTTATATGTATTATTTCAACTCAACAATAATGAAAATTTTTATGATGTCATTTCTAATCTAATATAAATGACTTATGTTGGAAAAGATGGTTCTATCTTTGGAGAATCCTCTCAGGATATTGATTTATCAAATTATTATACAAAGGCACAGGCTGAACGACAAAAATATTGTATAAGTAAAAATATTAATATGAAGAATACTTATAAATTAATCAATTATCCAAACCCGACAGATGCGAATGACTTAATTAGATTCAGTGATTTATCACAATATATATTTTTAAAGAAAACAGCACGTTTTGTGAAACAAGTAAAATTTACAACCACAACACCTGGTTATACTGACCATACACCTTTCCTCATTCAATTTAACTACCTGCTTGCAATTGAATTTTATAAAGAAGGACATATAGTTAACATGCGAATTAATAAATGGGGGTATGGTATGCCTGATTTCGGGTATAATTGGTCTTTTTCAATAAACTTAGAAGACCTACATGATTTGAATCAGTCTCGTAAAGAAGAATATTATCCGCTTGGTGAGGATAAGGATTTATGTGGAAGTACAATTAGTGAACAACAAATACATGATTTTAAGAAAAGAAAAATATATGATAGTATAGCGATGGTTAGCATGACAAAGAAGGATGGTAATGATATAAGGATAGAAAGCCGAGGAATACAAACCAATTTGGTAGTGGGAAGATTGGGTGGTATTACCTGTCAAAATATTAATCTCACATATATTTCTGATACATAAGTGGCAGGAAAAAGACTACAAGAGAATTATAATTTTTGTATTCAGGGATACCTACAAGAAAAGGGTGCTCGGTATTACATACCTTATGATTTGGAGCATATACATGGGAATTTTGTCATAAAAAACTGGCCTTATACTGATATTGTTAAACCCACAAATAGAGACTTGTTTAAAATATTAAATAAAAATGAACTTCTCAAAGTTATGAAATATAAAACTCTTTTAGAAATCATCAACAAATCTTATTGGTATCCTATTATGAGAAAAATAATTATAGATACAAGAATATCTCAAAATCCAGATGAGTATATGTATAATATTCTTTGGGGCTCAAGCACAAGGGTAGCAAGGGATGAGGAAGGAGTTGAGGAGAAGGAGGAAAGAGAGGAAAGGGAGAAAAAGGAGAATGGAGGAGAGGGAGAAAAAGGAGGGGAGGGAGGAAAAAGAGAGGGAGGAAATATATAAAGAGATGGAACTCAGTGAGATTCGTAAAAGATTGAATGTATTACAGCAAGAAGATCAATCTCAACTCACCGAAGAGGAAAATAAAGAAAGAATGAATGCTGTGAAAATATTGATTTAAAAAATGGCTGAGATGGATTCAGGGAGGAGATTTAAACGAGAAAGTGGTGAAGAAGAAGAAGGAAAAGATTATGTGGTTGATGATGTTGGTGTTATTGACTTTAGTTAGTTTTATTTGTAAATAAATGGAGGAGAGAGTGAAGGCATTCCTTAGGATTCTTTATGTTTTAAAAATCAAGATTGAAATGTATATGTTAAAAACCAAAAAGGTTTTGATACTCTGTCGGAATTTTTCTGATAAATAAATATGAGTTATTGTCTCAAATGTAAAAAGAAAACCAAATCTAAAAATATCTTATGTTAAAGCTAAAAATAATAGAGTTTATCAAACAGGAATATGTCAAGTGTGTGGCTCTAAAAAGTGCCAATTCATCTCTCCTAAAAGTTGAGGAGACATACAAAAGTTTCTGTCAGGAAGTAAATTTACAACAACTGGAATTCTAGGGGAACTACATCTACCTGGATATTCTTTCTGTGGTCCAGGAACAAACTTGGATAAAAGATTAGATGAGGCTGACAATCCTAAACCTTGGTCTAAACCTATAAATAGGGTTGATGAAGTGTGTATGAAGCATGATATTGCTTATGGGAATACCACTACATTGGATGAAAAACATGAAGCAGACAGAGAAATGTTATATAATTTGTCTTTGATACGAAATCCTACGTTGAGAGAGAAAGTTGATAGGTTTATTGTGAAAAAAATGATAAGTGCTAAATTGAAACTTGGTCTTGGTTATTCACCCTCAAAAAACTATTAAACTCTAATGATGTCATCAAGACTGAGGAGCTTTTGGCTAATGAATTACATAAACCTATAATCACAAAGTTTAAAAGAAGGAAAGTTTATTCTAAATACACCGACCACATATGGTCCACTGATTTAATCGAACTAAATAATGATAAGGGATACAGGTATGCTTTAACCGTTATTGATTTGAGGAGTAGATTTGCCTGGGTTGTTCCTTTGAAAAACAAAAGGGGTAATACTCTTATGTTAGCTTTCAGTGGAATATTTAGTAAAAGTAAAAGAAAACCAAAGAAGTTATGGACTGACGAGGGAACAGAGTTCTATAACAAAATATTTATGAAATTTCTTAAGGGGGAGGGTATTAAATTATACAGCACCTTTAATGAAGGAAAGGCAGTTGTTATTGAGCGTTTTAATCGCACTTTGAAAGAGAAACTATATAAAAAATTCACACAACTCGGTTCTCAACAATGGGTATATTTAATTCAGAATATTGTACATAATTACAATAATACAGTTCATTCATCAACAAAATAAAAACCATCAGAATCATTTACAAAATTAGAATATGAGAAGGAGATTAATTTGAGAAAACCCAAGTTCAAAGTTGGTGATATTGTAAGAATATACAGATGGAAAAGCCATTTTGAGAAAGGTATACAAAAAAATGGACTAATGAATTATTCAAAATCGTTGATGTAATGGATACAGTCCCTTGGACTTACAAATTATATGATATGAATGGGGAAGAAATCTTGGGTTCATTTTACTCACAAGAATTACAAAAAACAAAACTGATAAGCCATTAAACAACAACCATCCTTATATAAGTGATAAGATAACGGGGTTAGGGATTTTAAGGGGTATATAAATGGTAAACATAACGAATGTGAAAGATGATAAAGAAATAAATCAAATTATACAAACTATAAAGGAAATATTTGTTAAGAATATTATGAATAGTAGAGAAACATCTAAATTAATTGCTAAATATCTTATTCCCCCGGAATTGGAAGAAAAGAATAATGCTGAAATTTCAACACCTCATGAATTACATCAGGAAATGTTAGATAAAATTCCTTTATCTTTCTGGATGAAAAAAAGAAAAGTTTTCGAACCATGTTCTGGAAAAGGAGGATTTCTTATAGATATCATATCTAGGTTTATGATTGGTCTTACAATACCAGATGAAAAAGAAAGATATCGTGTTATTGTAGAAGAGTGTTTATATTTTAGTGATATCAATCCTACAAATATCTTTATTTGTAAATTATTAGTTGATCCTAGAAATCAATATAAATTAAATTATAATGAAGGTGATACACTTAAATTAGATATTAAGGAGAGATGGAAAATAGATGGTTTTGATTGTATTATTGGTAATCCTCCCTATGAAAATTGTAATGCATCTGGTGATAATAAGTTATATTTAGAATTTATTAAAAAATCAATTGGTATTTTCAATGATGATAAATACTTATTATTTATTGTCCCAATAAATTTTAAAAATTACATTACTAACCAACAAAAAAAATCGATCTTATATTCAATATTTTATGAAAATAAATTACATTTCTTTCAATACAGCTAATACATTTTTCCCCAACATTGGATCCTGGTTTTGTTATTTTCTTTTAGAAAAAACCATAGTCAAAAGTTGTAAAACTACTATATCTTACATGCGTAAAAATCAAATTGAAGAATCCATAAATTAATATTAATGAGGGGGATAATCTACCACTATGTCTCTCAATATTAGATCTGAGTTTAATTAATAAGGTCTCGAATTTAATTATTAAAGGTAAACAAGGATTTGATATTAAAAAGGCGATTTATTTAAAGAATGAGAAAAGAGTTTTCCAACGTGTTAGAAAAACTCATATTAAGAGAGGTGATGTTAAGGAGAAAAAAGATGATCTGTATAAATATCCATTAATTGATACACTTAATAAAGGACACTCGTTTCCAGGTCTTTGTTATTATAACAACTACAAGCTTATTGATTATGGATTACCCAAAGTTATAATGTCGGCTGGTGGATATCTAATACCTACTCTTGATAAGATGGGTATATATAATTTAAGTGATAATATGATGTATTTGGTGATAGAAAATGATGAAGAATATACTGGGTTATGTCTTTTAATTAATTCAGATTTGATTAAATGCTTGAATAAAGTTTTCTTGACTGATGGTATTAATGGTAGATATAAAGTTATTAAAAATATGAGAGGGATAGATGTAACAAAAATTAAAACAGAAAATGACATTTATCAAGTACATGAAATCACAAAAAATGAAATTAAATTAATAAGAAAAACTATCTAGATTAAGAGATTATTTTTTTTTCACTCAAGCTAATGTCTAAATTCAAAAGATTTGATAGTCCCCGTGTATATATTTTTTTAATCTGGTGGGTCTTGTTTGAGTGGTCTAATGAACAACATTGAGGATAGGTGCTATAGCTAGTATGTCAAAAGGCCAAAAGGTTCGTAAGGGGGAGAGAGGGAACAAATATTTGTAGGGTCATTGTTTGAGTGGTCTAATGAAAAACATTGTGGATAGGTACTATAGCTAGTATGTTCGTAAAGAACAGGGTGGGAGAAATAGAGGTGTTAATGGGAAATGAGGGTGAGAGGAAAATTAACATGTAAGTCAATGGGAAAATGAGGGTGGTCCAGGAACAACATTATTATCCTACTGTTGCTGTTAAATGAATAAAATGGAAATGTTGAAAAAAAGTATGAATCTAATCGATATGAGGAACGGGATTAAATGAGACTCACCATTATTTTAAGTGAAGAAGAAGATCGGAAGCATTTTTGTTTTAACGTCAATTAAAAGTGGCCCATCTATCTTCATCTTACTCAACTACATATAATACTATATCATACTGTTTGCAGATTGCTTAGCATCTGATTGATAAAAATATGGCAATCAGAACTGATGGCTACGGCGTATAAATCCCCTATAGGACAACTGATGAAGGAGTGGATGCACAGATGGACAGGCGGATGCACGCACGCATGCATGCAGGCACACCGAGACCGAACTCCTTTTATATTATAGATGCCCAAGACCAAGAACACTACACCAATGGCTTCAAGAATATGGCAGGCGTGAGTCAATCGGACAGGTTTAGGTTCTGCAAGGTAGAAACAGAAAGTGCGAGCCACAACCTATTGGGATGAAAAAAACTCATATCAGATAAGCTGTACATGCAAAGGCACAACAAGGTATTGTTATGTGCTCCTCCCCAAACCCCGGTCACGGTGTACCTCCGAGCCCCGAAAGGAGTCACGGCAGAAAGATGTGCTATAATGTGTGTCAATGACCAATGGTGAAACCACACCAACCAATTGTTACCAAAAGCAAGTATTGTATTAAGGTCACACAAGTATAACAGCACAAGTACAATATGTTTCAATTGTACCACAAAAATACCAAATAATTCCTGTGATGGTACCATCAGTTTCTTATTCAATAACCCACTGTGCTCCAAGTGAGCAAAAAAAACATTCCCAAAGTCACTGTCCGGCACCAAGCCAAAGTCGATCCACGCTCCGGTGATCGCAAGAAAAATGTCGAATCGAGACCAGAATCCAAGTCGGCTGACAAAGAGGCGCAAAGGTGCACCCAAAAGGCGACTGGGAAATCACACCTTCGGGTATGAACGTTCAGCGGCTCCCAAACGGAGAACCACAAATTCCCAATCGAAATCCATGTTACACTCGCAAACCAGGCTAACGGCTGGGTGTGGTGAAATGGCTGGAATGAATGAATGAATGATCGTTTTAAGGCCATTTTCCCCGCTAGAGCGGGGGGTTAGCCTTGCGGGCCCCATGACAATCATGGTTCCCTGTTTGAGGCAATGTTTTTATGGCCGGATGCCCTTCCTGACGCCAACCCTTGGTCACGCTCTTACGATGCGCAGGGATACGGTGTACCTATTCTAAATTGGGGTACACACCGTGATCATTCATCCCAGCAAGCTGGTACTCAATTTGCCGACCTCGGAAGGATGGCAGGCTGAGTCAACCCCCCTGGCGTTAATTCAGTGATCGACCGGGATTCGAATCCAGGATCCTAGGATCCCAAGCCGGCACCCTAACCGCTAAGCCAACACCAGGCCTCGCTGGAGAAAAGGCTGGAGCGATGCGAATTGGCGGGAGCGAGGCGAAATGGTGGGCGGGCCCGTACTGGAGGCGTACCTGCTCTCCAACGATTCTCTTCAGAATCAACCGCAAAACCCGACACGCAGGTTTATCTGTCACAGCGATAACCACTCTGTCACATGAATCCCTTTCCCAGGAAACCCAAAGTTCGCACGTGACCCCCGTTCACCAGCGTCTCCTTGAGACCTCAAAGCAGCTTGGCTTTTCTTCCCGACCTCACTTGCTCCACCTTTTTTTTTCTTCCTCCTCTTCTTCTTCCGGTTTCTCCCGATCCGGTTTCTGGTTTCTTTTAAAACACTAATTTTTTACCTTTTGAAAACAGTTATCTCCATTTCACTTAAACGATAACAATAATAGTACATGGAACCAAAAATGCTTACAGTGGATGAAAACCACAACGACGGAAGTGACGAATCTGTAACAGTATATTGAGTAATCGACTGGCACATCTGAAAAAATCTCAATATCCCAGTTCCAGAAAACTCATGGAAACATGGAACCAAAATCAATGACTGAAAACAAGGAAGTAATTGTCACTTACGACCTGATGATTGAGTGTGAACATAGAAAAAAAAAAAGCATTGCGACTGGATATAGGACTGACGTATAAAACAGAAAAGATGGCATTGCTAATTGAGGTTTCAGTACTCAGCGATTTTGGCCGAAACAAAAATGCAGAAGTCAATAAAATGACCAAACACCAGGAATTAAAAAATGAAGTGAAAGGATCCTGGAAGCTGAGGAGAACCGAAATTATACCATTGATAAATTGGAGCAATGGGAATGATAAAAAGAACCTCACATAGATCTGAAAAACCATCCCTGGGAATATTATTTCAAACAAACTAGGATTGGAGGCTGTATGGGGCTCAGTGACGATCCTGAAAAAATCCCTGGGAATAAAACTTTGAGAACAAGAAAACTTCACAACTTGGTCCATGAATCATGACCCCTTATGGAAATGGACGTGGATACTTCGAGTTTTGGAAGGACTTCGTTTCACCTTCTGAAACCCGCATTTGGAGATAACAGCAAAAACACGCACACACTGATTTCTTCTCGTTGATAGGACATAAACGCGTTGCAGCAGAACAAGCTCGCCTGATATTGGTGCATTTGTGTTTGGACAGGGAAGGAATGTTTAGTGAGGACTGTTATTGCCTAATGGTCCAATGTCTTGCAATAAACCATTCACAACACATACTATTGACTGTACCAATAAAATCACATTATTATTATTTTGTGTTTCAGCGGCTGAAACTTCTGCTGAAACCAGAGCATGACGACCTCGAGACTTGGAGCCGCCTACGGCGGGGTCTACCAGTCGTGGTGACACCAGATGCACAAAGCAATATTTCAAGCACAGATTTCAAACTTACTGCACTATAAGAATATCATTTTTTGTTGCGGTTAATCGTGTTGCACAGAAAATATTTGCCATTCCACCTTCAGTGGGTGTAATCAACATGGACTTATGAATAAAAATAAAATTATATGCGTAGTAATAATTTGCAAGGAAATTTGTCTTAATAGTGTCAGGAACCAATACCAGGCATCTCCTGCTTTAATGGATATGCCGAAAATCAAGAAGGCCGCAAGTGGGATAACATGGAGTATGGCGCATGGAATCATTATTAAAATTATGTTCAATGAAAACCCCATGGCTGTTGAAAATTATACAATTTCCTGTATAATATTGTGATGATTGTCTGATAAGTACATCTGTATTGTGTTTGTCTCTTTGTATACAAAATCGAGGCTCGTAGAAAAACGAGAACAGAATGGACCAGAAAATAATAGAAGAAGAACAATAGAAAGAGGAGAAACGCACCAACAAAGGTTAGAGGGATAAGTATCACAGTTGTGAGAGATATCCAGAGAGATGGTCCGAAACCTCTTGCTTGTGGTGCAGGGCATACATCCATCCCATTATTTCATCCCAGTAAATGTCAAATATCCAGGATGGGATGGAAAAGTTTAAAGCCAAACTGGTTGTGAGAGATTAGCAAGTTAGAAAGGCGATAGTGCTTGAGGTCTGCTGCATTGATGGACTCCATTACTTTGCTTATGAAAGGGAGAAGGCTGATAGGTCAATGGTGAATGGATCAGTTTTGGAACCTTTCTTACGGAAGGGAGTATCCAAAGAGGGCATGCGAAAGAGAGGAAAGAGGGTATTGATAGGACTGCAGGAGAGTTCCTGAAGGGGAAACAGTGAATGGGGAGACGTGAAGCGAAAAGTGGGGTTCAGCAATTGGTTTACTTTTTTGGTATTTATGATAAAAACTCCAAACTTTGCACATACCTGGACTGTTGGATACTGTAGATCTCCTGTGTATTCCGGGTCTGGGACGGAGGAATGTGCTCTGTCATGACAATCACCCTTGGGCCTGCGTGTTCAATTATCTTGTTGTTTGGATAAACTTGTGCGTTTATTTCTGACTTCTTGAATCTTGAGCATGGCATAGTCTGCAAAAGTGACATTCTGTGGTGGCCCTGGACGTGATTGACCATTGGTCCCAATCCATGCTGACAACGGCGGAGGCAACAGATTGCGTTTTGATTTTCGTTCATTTTGATCATCTACTGGAAGGATACTTCCCAAGTTGGTGGCTCTTTCACATCGACCAATGGTGGCAATCACAATACCCACAATACCGTGCAGTGGTGGCGACCGTTGAGAATTGGCGCACGGTTTGAATCCCGCTTTGGCTTGTATTTGCAAATTAAGTGCACTTCTCTTGGTTGGTTTGGCGACTGCGCTTCATGTTTAAAGCAAAATAAAGAAAGGGGGAAAATCCCTAGCTAATCCCACACAATGCATATTGACCCGTGAAACCCACTACACATAAGGGAGGCCCATCTGAACGTTTACTAAATAAATAACTCGGGACTCGGAGAGCGAGAGAGCGTTGCTTCGGAGAGCGATGGTTCACAGAACCATAACAACGTGTTTGTGTTGAAACAAATTTCTCGTCATGACTAACGTGCTTTCAGTACAAAAATCTGAAAAGGTTCTCCATTCTCCTAAATCTCCCCAACACCATGTCTTTCCATGCAGTCTTCCCATGTGATATAAAATTGAACCTGTTAATTACAGAGGCTGGGTACATCTACAATGTAATCAATATTATTTTATATAATTCAATATTTACATTGAATGAGGTTTAAATTCATGAAAAATCCAAAAATATACCCATTTTAACCTTATTAGCCTGTCCCCTGCACAGCAGGAGACGGAGACGGGATTTTGTAATCGTGTGTGTGTGTGTGTGTGTGTGTGTGTGTGTGTGTGTGTGTGTGTGTGTGTGTGTGTGTGTGTGTGTGTGTGTGTGTGTGTGTGTGTGTGTGTGTGTGTGTGTGTGTCCGGGCCATATCCTTTTTACCATTTGAGTTTTGTCATCAAATTTTGAACAAAGCTTTACGATGATAATACGGAGAAGACAAATTAATAATTTTGTCAAAAGGTCAAAAGTCAACCGTCACATAAAATCGTCAATTTTCATCCGATTCACCTGACATTTTAAGAATTTGTATATTGGATCACTGAATTGATTCACCAGTCAAATGCTAGAAGATTTTTTTTTTTTTAGATCAAAAGTTCAGAGTTGCGTAAAAACACCAATTATCACCCGATTGTCCTGAAATTTATAGAATTTGCATATCGGGTCACTGAATTGGTTCACTAATCAAAAGGTAGGAGTCGATTGTGTTTTTAGATCAAAAGGTCGAAGGTCAAGGTTGCATAAAATCATCAACTTTCATTCAATCGACCTGAAATAATAAGAATTTGCATATTGGGTCACAGAATTGGTTCACCAATGAAAAGATAGAAGTTGATTATTTTTTGAGATCTGAAGCTCAAAGGTTAAGGCTGCATAAAATCATCAAATTTAATTTTGTATTTTTGGTTAAACCGTTCTCGTTATTTTTAGCATATGGAAGAAGAGGAAGACGCTTGAATACAAACAGGCGCGGGTGGGCTTTGCATTTTCAGACGCTTTCTAGTTTGACATTAAAAATGACCTTTAAATTCAAAATCGAGGGTGGCATCCACTCACATTTTCTTCCCCGTCCTATTAATGCTTGATCAGGCATGGTTGTCTGCTAGTAACAAGCGTTACGCCTAGGTCCCTCGTCGGGGAAGTGATGTGAGTTGACAAAGTGGAAGACGCAGAAAACATGCTATGATATGATATTTCGCTCACAAGGTTCAGACATACATGGCGGTGGCCATCTTGGATTTTGACGTGGCGACCCAATTTTCAATAGCCTTCTTCCTTATGCGTAGATACACCCACACACCAGATTAGAACTTAGTAGTTCGTTTATTTTTCAAGATATTTCGTTCACAAGGTTCAGACATATATATATGGTGGCGGCCATCTTGGATTTTGACGTGGCGACCCAATTTTCAATAGGGTTCTTCCTTATGCCTAGATACACCCACACACCAGATTAGAAGTTGGTACTTCGCTTATTTTTCAAGATATTCCACTCACAAGGTTCAGACATACATGGCGGCGGCCATCTTGGATTTTCATGTGGCGACCCAATTTTCAATAGGGTTCTTCCTTATACCTAGATACAGCCACACACCAAATTAGAAGTTGGTACTTCGCTTATTTTTCAAGATATTCAGCTCACAACGTTCAGACATACATGGCATCAGACATACATGGCGGCGTCCATCTTGGATTTTGACGTGGGTTGCACCCGCACACCAAATTCGAATGCGGTCCTTCGCTTACGCACGCACGCACGCCCGCATGCACGCACGCACGCACGGACGGACACACGGACGGAGGGGAAAACCATAGTCCCCCTTTGGCTCCGCAGTGCGACGGGGGACAACAAACAATGTCGTCAAAAGTATAAAATCCCATGTTGACTGGTCCACTATAACACTTCTGACACCATGTAATATTCTACTTATTTCGAGTATAGATGACTCATTGACAACTTGTTTGGGCTCATGTGCATGGAGCAACCATGTTAGCTGTTACACGTTGTTTTATCCACATCCGGACGTGTGTCTGTGCGTGCATGCATGCAATTTCCAGAACCCTCTTTACCTTTAGACCCCATGACACCCTGAAGGCCTCTTATTACCCAAAGACCATTTGGGGCCTTAAAACCCCCAAGATGCTTGAGACCCCGAAAACTCTCGTAGAACCCTAAAACCCCCAATACCATTAATATAATCAAGATCCCGAAGATTCCTCAGACCCTTTATAACCCTAACACCCTTTTTTGTATACTTAGTCAAGTCAAAGCTCGTATAAGAGCTAACACATAGAACATATCATAAAGGGAGCGGGAGACAAGAGGGGGAGAGAGAAAGAAGCACAACAACAGTAGGGAACAGGGACATCTCTGGAAGAGAGAGGGTTGGGGCAGGGTACACAAGATAAACAAGATGGACACTACAGGTGCTTTCAGGAAACAAAACAGGGAATTTGAAGGAGGTGGGTTTGGGGTGGATTAATTGGGGTAGAAAATATCCAGGTTTTGGATGGGGAAAATGTGAGATGGTGGTGAACAGCTGTTTTGAAGACCTACCTGGTGGAATGAATGGGATTGAAGAGAGTGAGGGAGTTTGTTCCAGAGGTGGGGAAAAAGAGGAATGAAAGAGTGAAGGTGCGCAGAGAGTCTTGATTTTGCCAGTTTCGCCAGAAGAGGGTTGCTGGCAGATCTTGTGCATCCTGCAGGAATATTTGGGGGACAGAGCACAGACAGAGCTGGGGGAGCTGCGCCTGAGAGGAGTCGGTAGGAGACAGAAATACCACCTAGCAGCCTGCGGTGAGAGAGTGAAAGACCCTCAGATTCAGCTTCATCGCGGGAGATTCCAATGATTCTAAAAGCTTTGGATAACACAGCGTGAAGCCGAAGTAGATGTGAGGCAGGAGCACCAGCCCAGAGGGGAGAACAGTATTCCATCAAGCTGCGGATGAAAGCTTTGTAAGTGGTGAGTAGCTCAGTGGTGCCAAGGAAAGATGCCCGGTCGCCAACTGGCTTTGGAGGACAGCTTGGAAATGTGTTTTTTCATGATCTTGGCAGATAGTGAGACCCAAAAGCTTGAGTGACAGAACTTCTTGGAGAGGATTGTTGAGAAAGTAGATGGGAGGGTTGTCCAGTCTGTCTTTTCGGAAAGACATCGTAACAGTGTGAGATTTGTCAGGATAGAAAGACATGTTCCACTTGTTTGACCAGTCTGTCATTTTGTCCAGGTCTGCAGAGAGTGGGGAGGCTGTAGACTGCCGATCTGAGGGATGAGAAATGGAGCGGCAGAGAGTGGAGTCATCAGCAAAGAGATAGAGAGGATTTTTATGTAACATGACCTCTGACCTTTGGCCCTTGACCTTGTGCTCCCAAAATCGAATCAGTTCATCTTTACCTCATTATACATACCTGCACAAAGTTTGACTAACATCCCTTCAGCCGTTCTCAAGTTATTGTGGTAACGTAAACCTATCATGGACGGACGGCCGGACGGACGGAAAACTCGAAAACATAATGCCTCTGGCAACTTCGTCGTGCGGAGGCATAAAAATGATCTTGCTCCTTTGCGCATGTGCGCTCAGGGCGCATTCAGAGCAAAAGCACTGCTTTGTTTAACTGACTGATGTTCAAAATATAACATTCAATTGAAAATAACAACACTAATAATAAAAGGAAGGATATTCCATCGGGAATCAAACAGACGACACAACTCAAAGGTGAAAACTCTCCCTCTGAGCTCTCCTAATATTACCCAAAGCAGCTTCGTGATGTACTTCGTATGTAGTTCTTCCTAAGCACCAGGAGAGGGCTCTTGAGTATTAGCAAACGCAGCATTGATACAATATGCATGTGCATAAAGAATGGAGGCAGAGATGTTAAGGAACAGAGATGTTGGTGGATGTTAAGGAACAAAAGTGAGGTTGTCAATGTTTTTTGACAATATAGGTCAAAGGTCAAGGTTATCTCATTTGTCTGGGCCATATCTCAGCCATCCTGTGAGATAGGAAGGTGAAATGTAGGCACAATAGCGAACAAGTGCTTTAAAGGTCCCATGTAATTCAAAACTTTCTGGTTATTTATATATTAACTTGACCTTCCTAGTGAAGAAATCACCCATGTTTCATTTTTTAAATCAACAATGGGATAATTAGACAAATATTTTGAACATTTGTCGTGTTTTTCACAACTTGCTATGCCCCGCCCCTCAAAAAAGTGGAGTTCAGCGAACCGCAGGTCACGTGACCGGTGACGTCATCTCCAGAACGAAGTCCATACCATCTCGATTCGCTCTGCTTCGGCCCGCGATCCGTTCCGTGTAATTTGTACGTACTCTACTTTTGATTTGCTTGATCTTGATCTGAGGTATGCTGAGACATGTGTGTCACGCCTCGCCTCGTTGATAAGCCCGCAAGGTCGCTCCGTGGGGCAGCCTGCACATATTCAACTATGTGTGAATTATATAAATAACAACTCACGGTCTGAGGTAACTCGGCTAAAAATTATCCGATTTGCACCAAATAAAGTTTATGAATGGTTTCACAGACCCCTACTTCTCACTAAAAGTGGAAACAGAATGTAAATTGGAGTTAAAATAAGTGTTTGATTTGTATCAAGCAAATGCACATGGAGCATGCTTGCGAGCGAGCTGCGTTCTGGAGGTGACGTCACATGGATTACGTCATTGGCTTTGAGGTTATGGGGCAGAATTTTTAGGGGCGTTCCCAAGCGGTTCGGTTTTCTTTCATTTTTAATGTTTCAGAGTGAATATAACAAAAAATCAATGCCATATTTGAATTCACCATAAAAAGGCATTTGGATGACATCAAATGCATTTTGAGTGAGATTCCGTGTCTGTGGACCTTTAACCAAAACAATATTATTATTTTTTGGATTAATCAATTAATTTATTAATTACTCCATTATTATCGATTTATTAATAACTTATTTAATTCCTTTCTTGTCTGGGCAATATATCGGGCACCTTTTGAGCTAGGAAGCTATTTGGACACAACAGTGACCGAGTGATTTGGCTGTAAAGGGTATTTTGATTTATTGATTAACAAATTATCGATTAATTATATTATTTTAATTTTGTATTAATTACTTAATTTTTAAAATGTTACAGATTCAGATGAAACAGTGGTGGTTCAAGTATACTATTAGCCAATATATTAAGAAATTAATTATTTTACGATCATTATTTATTTTAATTACACATTTCATCAATTAATGGCTTATTGATTCTCTCGATTTTCGTCATACCTGTCAGGCTACCGCCTGACGCCTTCGTGTCTGTTAACAAGATATCTCAAAAAGTTGTTGACGGATTCGGACGAAATTTTATGGATAGCTTTGGTATGTGACAAGGATGAAACCATTAGATTTTGATGAAGATCTGGATCCGGATCAGAGAATTTTTAGAGATGCTTCACCATTGAGAGATCGAGCAAAAACGATATATAGCAGGATATGTCAAAAAGTTGTGGACGGCTTCGGACAAAACTTGGTGACAGGTTGGGGGTGTGACAAGGAAGAGTTGTTTCAATTTTGGTGAAGATCCAGATCCGGATCAGAGAATATTTAAAAAATTTAAAGGGATTCACATTGAGTGATAGTACCAAGAACGATATATTATATAGCATTATATCTCAAAAATTTGTGGGTGATATATTACAAAACTTGGTGGATGAGTTGGGTAGGTGACAAGAGCAAGCCGATCAGATTTTGATTCAGGTCCGGATGTTAATGGGATACAAAACGCAAAGTGTTCAGCTTGGCGGAGTTATTGTTCTCGACTGAGTGCAATTGTAGCTAAAATTGATATAAGGCTTATGGTGGACATTATAGATAGATCTGGCTGATAAGATGGCCAAGATGTATGCGCACTCACCTCTGAGCTGTCTAGCCTGGGTTTGAATCCAGACCCAGCCAACAATGTCAAACTCAGACGACACAACTCAAAGGTGAAAACTCTACCTCTGAGCTCTCCTGATATTACCCAAAGCAGCTTGGTGACATTCTTAGTATGTAGTTCTTCCTAAGCACCAGGAGAGGGCTCTTGAGTATTAGCAAACGCAGCATTGATACAATATGCATGTGCATAAAGAATGGAGGCAGAGATGTTAAGGAACAGAGATGTTGGTGGATGTTAAGGAACAAAAGTGAGGTTGTCAATGTTTTTTGACTATATAGGTCAAAGGTCAAGGTTATCTCATTTGTCCGGGCCATATCTCAGCCATCCTGTGAGATAGGAAGGTGAAATTTAGGCACAATAGTGAACAAGTGCTTGTTTTTTTTTTGTTTTTTTTGTATACAGAATCGAGGCTCGTGAAAGAGCTAACATTTATCACACAAACAAATCAAACAGACAAACAAAATATATAAAAAGAGGGAGCGGTAGACAAGATGGGGAGAGAAGGGGAAGCACACAAACACAACATTTGAGAGCAGGGACATCGGGAGATGTGTGGGGGGAGAGGGCCTGGGGGGAGGAGGCGTGGGACGGGGGTGGGGGTGGGAGAAGTATAAAACACAAGGACACCAAGGACTTCCAGGACAGAAGTTGGTATTTCAAAAAATTGGATTTGGGGTGAAATTAGTGGTGGAAGAAAAGATCAAGGTTTTGGATGGGGGGAGATAAGAGATGGTGGTGAACAGCTGTTTTAAAGACCTGGAGGGAGGAGTGGGATTGAAGAGAGTGAGGGAGTTTGTTCCAGAGGCGGGAGAAAAGAGGAATGAAGGAGTGAAGGTGAGCAGAGAGTCTTGATTTTGGCAGTTTAACCATAAGAGGGTTGCAGGGCAGATCTTGTGCGACCTGTAGGAATATTTGGGGGACAGAGCCCAGAGAAAGCTGGGGGGGGGCAAGGCCGAAGAGGAGTCGGTAAAGACGGAAAGACCACCAACCTGCCTGTGGTGAGTGAGTGAAAGGCCCTTGGAGTTAGCTTCATCGCGGGAGATTCCAATGATTCTGAACGCTTTGGTTTCAACAGCGTGAAGACGAGCTAGGTGTGAGGCAGGAGCACCAGCCCAGAGGGGAGAGCAGTATTCCATTGGGCTGCGGGTGAAAGCCTTGTCTGTGGTGAGGAGCTCAGGTGTGCCAAGGAAGGACTTCACACGACGGAGGATGCCCAGTCGGCGACTGGCTTTGGAGGCCAGCTTGGAAATGTGGTTTTCCCAGGAAAGATCATGGCAGATAGTGAGATCCAAAAGCTTGAGTGACAGAACTTCTTGGAGAGGATTATTCAGAAAGTAGATGGGAGGGTTGTCCAGTCGTTCTTTCCGGAGAGACATCGTAAGAGTGTGAGATTTGTAAGGATTAAAAGACATGTTCCACTTGTTTGCCCAGTCTGTGATTTAGTCCAGGTCTGCAGAGAGTGAGAAGGCTGCAGACTGCCGATCTGAGGGATGAGGAATGGAGCGACAGAGAGTAGAGTCATCAGCAAAGAGATAGAGAAGATTTTCAAGAGAGTCAGAGAGATCATTGATGAAGACCAGAAAAAGCACAGGGCCCAGAACACTGCCTTGGGGAACTCCAGCCTGAACAGGAAGAGGAGATGAGAGAAACCCATTCAGGGCCACACGTTGACTACGACTAGAGAGGAAGTTCGCCAGCCATGTGTGGAGATTTCCATGGATACCAAAGGAGGAGGGTTTGGTGAGCAGAGCGGGGTGCCAGACCGTATCGAAGGCATGTGATATGTCAAGGGAGACAGCTCTAATTTCTTGTTTGGCATTGAAGACCTCCATCCATTGTTGAGAAAGCAGAAGCAGCATGTCCAGATTAGAGGGACCAGGTCTGAAACCAAATTGATGATCAGAGATCAAGCCATTGGAGAAGAGGAAGGATTTGATATCCGAAGCAATGATGGATTCCATGACTTTGCTGATAATTGGGAGAAGGCTGATTGGTCTGTCGTTGCTAGGATCTGTTTTTGCACCTTTTTTGTGCAAAGCGGTGATGTTGGCTGATTTCCAAGCAGATGGCAGATGACCTTGAGCAAAAGAGAGGGTGAAGAGAACAGAGAGAGGGAGTGAAAGAACGGAAGAACAGGATTTTAGGACCCGTGGGCTGATGCCGTCAGGTCCAGTTGCAGAATCAGAATCAAGGGTTGACAGAAACTTTTCCACCTTGTCAGGAGGAAAGGACACAGAGTCCAGGAGCAGCTGGGTACGACTGGGTATGGTGGGTACAGAGAGGGATGGGTTTGGGACACAAGATTTAGAGGCAAACACAGAGTTGAGGCATTCAGCTTTTTCACGTGCGGAGTCAGCCGTGTAGCCGTTTGAGGTGAGGGAGGGGATGGAGGGGGAACAAACACCAGAAACAGATTTGACCAGACGCCACCAGGATTTGGAAGAGGGAGACAGATGAGAGAGTTCGGTCTTGAGAACGGAGAGATATTGTTTCCTGGCTCTCCTGAGGGTGGACACACACTTGTTTCGGGCTTTGTGAAAGGAAATGAGATTTTCTTCCATTGGATTTGCTTTCCAGAAGATGAAAGCAAGTTGTTTCTGGGCAACAGCCTCACCACAAAATTCCATGTACCATGGACGGGAGGAAGGGTATGACAACTGAAGACGAGATGGGATAAATCTGTGCATGAGAGAGAGCAATTTACTTTGGAAGAATTCCCAGGATGAGTTGATGTCAGAGGCGGTAGAGATGGGAGACCAGTCCAGATGATTGATGGCTGCTTGAAGACCGTGCCAATTGGCCTGAGTGAAATGCCAGACTCGTCGACGCTGAGGAGGCTCTCTGACAATGGTCAGAGAGATGTCCACTTTAACAAGCACATGATCAGATGAGCCGATTGGAGCAGAAGAAGAGCAGCAGACTTTTTCAGGGAAGTTAGTCATAACCAAGTCCAGAAGAGAAGATGCTCTGTTGACTGAGATCCGGGTCAGGAAATTGACAGATTGTGTCAGTCCCAGTGAGTCGCAGAAGTCCTTTGCTGAGGAGCCATGGCTGGTGAGAGCGGTACCCACACCTCGCCACCTGGCATGATGACAATTGAAATCACCACATATGAGGAAGAAAGAGTTGGGATGGGTAGATAGAAGTTGGTTCATATTATCAGACAGCGAGATGTAGATGGAGTCATCACTGTTTGGTGGACGGTACAACACACACATTAACAAAAGGTGGGAGCGAAGGGGAAGCCGTAGCCCAAGGTATTCCTGGGGGTGAGGTGGAGAGAGGGCAGTGCAGGGCGAGTGAGGAAGAGAGTTTTTTCATAAAGATAGCAACCCCACCTCCAGGACGAGGCTCAGGTCAATCATACTGGGGGAGGGAGTAACCTGGGAGAGATACCAAGGAATCAGAGACATCATGAAGGAGGAAGGTTTCTGTTAAGCAGATCACGTCTGGTTTGTCAGAAGCAGCCCGTATGGAGAGATCAGTCAAGTTTGAGCGAAGGCCCCGGATGTTTGAGGTCCATACCGTTAATGAAGAGGAAGGGGGAGCATCGGATACAGAACAGGGGGGGAGGGGTAGAGTAAGATGTGGAAGAGGAGGAAGTGGTAGGGAGAGCTGTTGAAGGTGTGTCAGAGATTTCAGAATAGCTTGGAGAAAGGGAAGAATGGGGCAGACAAAAGGTTTGATGGTGATTGGGTGAGGCACAGTGAGGTGCTATTTGAGGAGGGGGAAGAGCGAGGCAGGGGGTTGGGGGAGATGAAGGTGAAAGTTGGAAGGGGGAAGAAGCGGGGAGGACGCTTTGAGGAGGAGGGGTGAGAGGGGAGTCTAGGAGGGGAGGAGCGAGGGAGAGTCTCGGAGGGGAGGGTGTGGGGAAGTTTAGGAGGGAAGGGGCAAGGGGGGAGATTTGAAAGGGATGGGTGATGGGGAAGATTTGGAGGGGAGGGGCAAGGGGGGAGATTTGAAAGAGATGGGTGATGGGGAAGATTTGGAGGGGAGGGGCAAGGGGGTAGATTTGGAGGGGAAGGTGATGGGGAAGTTTTGGAGGGGAGGAGTGATGGGGAAGTTTTGGAGGGAAGGGGTGATGGGGAAGATTTGGAGGGGAGGGGCAAGGGGGAAGATTTGAAAGGGATGGGTGATGGGGAAGATTTGGAGGGGAGGGGCAAGGGGAAGATTTGAAAGAGATGGGTGATGGGGAAGATTTGGAGGGGAGGGGCAAGGGGGTAGATTTGGAGGGGGGTAATGGGGTCGTTTTGGAGGGAAGGGGTGATGGGGAAGATTTGGAGGGGAGGGGTGAGATTGGATTTTAGAAAGTGTACGATTAATGGGAAACGAACATTTATTGCAAAATGTGTTTCTTGTGACCTTCGAGTCAAAAATACGTTTGAGGACGCTGAAGGAGGGTGGAGTGCAGGAGAGTTTCGGGAATGTAGAAAAGAGGAACTGTAAGAGATGGAATTTTTTTTTGGCATGAATAGATTTGGTGAGCAAGTCGAAAGCATCCTTTTATAGAAGAAGAAGAAAAAGGTGTTATAATATACAACAGAATACAGTTCTTCAGGGGAAAGTTTAAACATTTTTAAATTGAGCAGTGAAAACTATCTGGGGAAATGGAAAATGGAAATGGGGGTGTAACACGTGATCGAATAACGAACGAACAAATAAGACCAACGAATAAACGAATAAGAACAACGAATAAGAACAGAGAAGGAAATGTTTTTTTTTTTGGTTTTGTTTTCTTTTGAGTTGAGATTTTAAACAAGGAAGTATGGGGTGAAAAACTGGGACAAAAACAGAGAACGAAAGTAATTGCAGCACAATCGACGGACCGCTGAGAGAAAAACAAAGCCTCAAGTTAGGACACGGTCGCCTACTAGGCCTCGAAATACGCGACACGAATTAACCTACGATTTTGTATACAGGTATGAAATATTAACACCGAGAATCTTACTAAAGACACACTATCGGTACACACACCGAAAGATAGATACAGTTTCGACAAAAACACAATTGTGAAAAAATTACTTAACTTCGAAAGCGTGAGCACATGGACAGCTTCGAAAAGATGTGACCTCGCCGACAAAGATCTCGCAAGACTTCTTTAACCAAAACAATATTTATTTTTTGGGGATTAATCAATTAATTTATTAATTACTCCATTATTACTCATAGATTTAATTAATTACTCATAGATTTATTAATAACTTATTTATTTCCTTTCTTGTCTGGGCAATATATCGGGCACCTTTTGATCTAGGAAGCTATTTGGACACAACAGTGACCAAGTGATTTGGCTGTAAAGGGTATTTTGATTTATTGATTAACAAATTATCGATAAATTATAATATTTTATTTTTGTATTAATTACTTAATTTTTAAAATGTTACAGATTCAGATGAAACAGTGGTGGTTTAAGTACACTATTAGCCAATATATTGTTGTGGATATGAGAATGGTTTTTTTGTTGTTGTTGTTATTGTGTAAATTGTTGTTAAAATATCGCCCTCCTTACTCCAGTGTTGTATAAAGGTCAAAGGGCGTTCCCGTAGTTAGTTCCATAAAGCATACATGAAGGACACCATAATATCCCTGTTCAGTAGTTTATTTCCTTATTATGTGTATTAGGGTAAGGCCTTGTCTTCCATTAAGATGACACTCCATTGCACCAGGTGAAATAAGAGTAGATTCCGTTCACATTCCCTTTTCGTCAATTGCCATTCGCATTGCCAACTACAATTGCCGCCATTAAGCATGTGCTCAGCTCGGGGAAGAAGGGCGTGCCCGCCCATCGTCATCAAGGGTGGAGTCAGAGGGCCTGTGCCCACCAATCAGGGCCGAAGCGAGCTCACCGAGGGGCATGTCCTGAAGGCCGGCGGCTTGATCGCCTGAGGCGCTATAAAAGCGCGCGCGCAAGAGCCGAGTGCGTGGTTGGACCAAGCGAGAGACGTGCAAAGAGAGGTGCGTCAGAGAGTTGGCAGTACACAAGCAGCGCAGAGCAGAGAGGAGGGAGAAGGAGTCCTGAGAGCAAGCAAGAGGAGTACCACGAGCAGTACCAGCAGCTTTATACTCCACCAAGCAGCGTTGGCTCCACCAGGCAGCTTTAACTCGACCGGCGGAGCTCGTCCCGTGGCAGCTCGCATGACCGCAGCTTGGGCGTTGACGGCGGTGCCGACCGTGGCCGCGGAGGAACGGAGCTGCCGCTCCCGGCCCGACCGTGACCCAGTTCCAGTGGACCTTCCTCTCCCTCCAGCCATCCACCTCCTGCCATTCCTATCATCATTCCCCGCATGAGTCTGTCTTTGTTTGTTCTGTCCTTGGGTATTAATTAAGCCTGTATAGTTAAGCTAAGTTTCGCTGTGTCGCCTTGCCTCTTCTGTAAATTATTTTATTATCCTTCCTTCTCCTTGGTTATTTTGATCGTGTACATAGTAGGAATAAATTTAGTAGCATTTCAAACCTTATTGTCTTCTTCTTCTTCTTCTACTTCTTCTTCTTCTTCACATCCGTGTCGCCTTTGTCTTTTCCCTATTGAATATCTGTGGCGCGATTCGGCCAACGTTCAGGAATCGGGTTAGTCGGGGTAACTGTTAGGGCCGCGGTGCCATCCGCTCGGCAAACCAACATCTTATCCGCGGTCCGTAACAATTGGTGTCGGGAGCGGGATTGGACCCGAAGCGCGCTTAATGCACTCAAAATTACGAGCTGCTGAAATTTGTTTTGTTTTAAAGAAAAACCTGAATTTTGAAATCGCGCCATGGCTAGTCAAGGCGATCGGATGCCGGTGGGGGAATTAGAAGAGGGGTTAGGGGTAATCCAGGACCACAGGGAGGAAACGGAGGAGAGCAATGAGGAGGTGGTTGAGGAGGTGTCAGGCGCGCAAAATGGCGTCCTCGCGCACGCGGGTGTAGCGGCACCAAATTTAGCGGCGCCCGTGACCGTAGCAGCACCGGTGGATTCGAACCTTTTTTTGCTACAAATGGGGGCCCTTATGGACAAAATGGGTGAGCGAATAAGGGACGAAGTGAGGGCTGATAGTGAGCGATTGAGGGACGAAGCGAGGGCTGACAGTGAGCAATTAAGAGAGGGGTTGAACAATAAATTTGAGGGGTTAGACAATAATTTTAAGGGGTTGGACAGTAAATTTGAGGGGTTAGACAACGGGATAAAAGGTGAAAAATGGGTTAAGGGGGTTAGAAAACACAATGGAAGACAAATTGCGGGAAGTAGGGGAGCAATCCGCCCGGGAAATTAAACGGATGGGGAACCAGATAGAGGAGGTGAAAATCGGGTTAGAAGGTAAATTGGATGCTCAGAGGGATGAATTGGGACAGATGAGGGTGGCATCTACAAAGGAGATGAAGGAGGAGATACGACGAGGTATAAGCGAGGAGGTCTCGGGGGTACACGAGGAGGTAAAGCGAGGTGAGAAGCGTATGGAGAAAGAGGTGAGGAATAATACGGCTAGGTTACAGGGGGGAATAGAGGGTCTGACGAGGGGAGTAGAACAGCTGACAGTGGGACAAAAGGAACTCGTGGACCAAGTGGAAAAGAACACTGCAATAATCGGGGGGTTAAAAGCGACACAAAAAGACATTAAAAATGAATTAATAGCGACACAGAAGGAATGTCAGATGGTACATGAGGGGTTGACGAAGAGGTTGGAAAAGGTGACAGAAGTAATGGAGACGAAGGACCGAGAGGTGAGGACGCACATAGAAACGGCTAAAGTGGCGTTGGAGGAAGAGATAGAGGGGGCGCACCGGGAGATGAAGGAGGTAAAGGAAAAATTAGAGGAGGTGGAAGAAGGGGTGAGTGAAATTAAGAAGAGACGGAGGGAAACTAAAAAGGAGATAAGGGAGGAAGTGATGGAGTATGTGCAAGGTCTGTGTTCAAATCATGATGATGTTCTCACTAACCAAATAAAGAGTTTGCAGGTGGCAGAGGAGGTGCGACGACGAGGTACCGAGGTGAGTGACGATATACGTGGAAATGTATATGATGTGAGGGGAGCTTCGGTCGGCTTGGGGGTTGATTTGGATCCGGGTGTTCGTGAGAGGCCGTTGGTGAAGTGTGCGACAGGTATGGAGTGCGAAGGAGGAGGTGTGCGAGAATGTCCGACTCTGGGGTGTGTGAGGAAAAAGTGCGCGCCGAGGAGTGAGTGTGCTGTCGAGAGTGAGTTGGTCGTAGCGCGTGTGTGAGGGGGCATATGGAAGCGCGGAGTGGGGAGTGTTACAGAGGATGTAACGAGAGAGTGTACACCTGTGGTGAGTGTTATGGAGGGAGTAACGAGAGAGTGTGCGCAAGAGGATGCGCGAGAAAGGTGTGTAACGGACGGATGCATGAGGAAAGAGTGCGCTGTCAAAAGTAAGGGTGAGTGCGCGACCGAGTGTGGAGGTGAGAGTAGTGAGAGTGACACGGAGCGTGAGTTGGTTGTGGCAGGTGAGAGAGGATGTACACCTGAAATGGAAGGATGCACACCTGGGATGGTAGAGCGCGTATGGGAATGCACGCTGGAGTTGGTAGTGAGGCACGTGATTGGCTGTGCAAGTGAGAGCACACCTGTGGTTGTCACAGAGGAGGTGACCGAGGAGGGAGCGCGAAGAGGTGTGTTGGTGAGGTGTGCGAACGACGAGTGTGTGAAAAGGTGTGTGGTGGTCAGGTGTGTGACCAAGTCTGTGAGCGGAATGAGTGTACCTCGGTGTGTAAGAGAAGGTGCAATGACAAATAGCATGGAGACAGCTGGATGTATGAGCAAGGAACGGGCTGCGGGGTGTGAGCATGCAAGTGGAGCATCGACGGTAACCGGGTTAGCGGTTAGAGCGACGTATAGCCGAATCGGGCCCTCGGTGCGTGCCGGGCTTCGCGTGCCGCGAGGACCAGCGGGGATCCGAACCACGGCGGTTTCGAAAGAACCGCCGTACGCGATCCACGCTGGGCCTCGCTCGGAACGGTCGCGTCCGAGCTCCGCCAGGCGGAGCGGGCGGTTCGGTTGGAAGGGCCGACACAGCGACCCCTTGTGGTTGCCGCGCTCCGGCCGGCCGAGATTGGGGCATCGGACGGTCCCGTGCCCCGATGGTGCGTGGAATCTCGGGCCGAGTAGACCGCCTTCCCTGCACCGAATGCCGGACGGACCCATCCGCTGGCAACGAACCACCCGCATCCATTGCTCGGCTTTTCGAAGCAGAGCTTTGGAAACGAATTGGTGCACCGAGAGGATCTAGTGAGTAGACGGGTGATGATGATAGTGGTTTGGACCCGAAATTGAAAAACAAAATTTGATGATTGGCAAAGGATTGGCAGATTACGGCAGTGGGATGGATTGGCAATTTGCCGATCACTTTGATCACTTGCTTTTGCCGGGATTTGCCAATGGATGATTGGCAGATGATTGGTAGTGATTGGCAAATTTTTGATTGGCTGGAATTTGGTGAGCAAAATTGGTAGTGGAAGATACCCGATGTGGTGGGATGGCAACTCTGCCATCTCTCACAGGCGGGGGCAAAGGAGCACTAGTTTATGGGGTTTGGCAGTGAAAACTAGCCCGGGAGGGTTAGGATATTGTGTGTAGGGATCTCGAAAAGAATGACCTTAGGTAACGTTAAGGTTAGGTAGTGACAATGATACCTGTAGTGGGGACGCAGGTAGATTAGTTTGGATGATAATGACGTGGTATGTGCTTAGTTTAAAGGGAAGATGGGGAGCACTAAGTTAGCAGGGCAACAGGTAGTGCAGATGATGCCGTGTGAGTGTTGGAGGTGTATTCAAGTGTATTGAGCAGGATATGAGTAAATGATTGTGAGTTGTAGTGTGATTGCACAGGTGTGCAACTGGACAGGTGGGTGGAGCAGTGTATGAGGGAGTGATAGTGATGTGTATTGTGCTGACCAAATGGTCCAGGAAGGAAGGAGGGTGCAGGTGGCACCAGGTGATTGCACAGGTGTGCAACTGTAGGTGTGTGGAGAATGGTTGTGTGGAAGACATGGAGTGTGGAATATATGGAGTATTGGAATGGATGGTCGTGGAGTGAGTATGGTGGAAACTGTGGAGTGGAGTGGATGGTGCGAAGGTGTGAATGGGGGAAAGGAGGATGGACCCCATCACGAATACCGGGGAGGGTAGTGTAAGAGTTAGGTAGAGGGTAGAGGTAAATTGTGGTTGGATATTGGCATCTGTGGTGCGTGGTGGAAGAATGGTATTTGGATGGGTGCATTAGTGACGTGGAAATGGCTGGGCGTGTAGCCTGTTAGTGTGTGTAGTTGGTTTGGGCACTCCACCACTGTGAGGATGTCGGCCAGGTGAGGCCGCTGGTGGGCTCTGGGAGCCGGTAGTTGTTGTGGATGGGGCCCGAGGATCCGGAGGACGGACCCGTGTAGCCCAGTGCCAGAGGGCACCAAGGGGTGACAGAGCCAGGAGGGGCCTTCCCCAATTAGATAGGTTAGGGTGAGGAGCTAGGTAAGCTCGGGTGGCAACTGCAGTGGTGGAGGTGTGCAGGTGGGTAGGCCTGCTGGGAGAGCTACACGCCCCAGTCCTGAAATTGTGCAAGGGCACAGGGAGTTGCATCGGGGGAGTGAGACCCCAAATTAAGGAAGCACCACAGTTTGGTCAATGGGAATTGGTTTTTAGAACCCATTGTGTAAGTTGGCCAATGGATTGGCAGGGAACGACCCCGGGTCGTGTAAAGTGTGTTAATGTCATTTAGAGGATAGTTAGGATGAAGTCTCCTCGCACCATCTACATCCACTCACCTGGGATGACGTACCTCCACACCATGCCATGGATGTTTTTATTATTTGATGCAAATGTTTGGATTGTGAGACGCATCATGACGTGGGTGTGACATTGTGTTGATGTTCCATCTCTTCCTCCTTATGAGGATTGATGATGAATTGGGTGATGGCAAATTTTGGTTAGAGGGATTGTGGAGAAGAATTTGGTATAGGGGAAATATGGGGAAGACGTGACATTAGCGACGAATTTGTAAAGGTGTAGATTTTGTAAATATGGGGTAAGGGCAAGGGTAGGGGTAGAGTAGGTGACGGGGGGGGGGGGGGGGTGACGTACGGTAGGGACGAGCTTTTCTCACTTCGCTCTCCGTACGCACTTCGCCTTGCATTGCCTGTGTTGATGTGTACCCTTGAGACCTTAACCCTCGCTCATCTGTCTTTCCCCCCCTTTGTCTCCCACATGAGGACCTGTGCGCCACCGGGCGCCGAGGGGAGCGTGCGTGAGTCCGCCATTGGGCGCCCGGAACTCCCAGAACCAGCTGTCTGCATCGATGCACCACATTATGGACCACATGTCTGTGGCTGAGCACCACTTATGGACCCCATGGGTTGGGGCATGGCCCCTCTGCTGGAACCAGCCATGAAGGCCCGAGATCTTGCTGGCGGACCTTGGCCACAGGGCACCGATGCCCCACAGGTGAACCACACTAGTCGGCCCTGTGGGCCATAAATTCATAAAAATGGACACGTTGGGTGCAGGTTTTATTGCAAATAGGCCGCCAGCAAAGAAGATGACAACATCTGGAAGAAAGCAAATAGCCAGCAGAGGGAGCCGAAGAGCAAGAGACCACCAGCAGGGTTAGGGGTTGTTGGTTTATTTTTATTGATGAACAGTGATGACTGTGCACCGATTGGTGCTTGAGGGTGTGTTGGTGCGTTTTGGGTGCCTTCATGGTGCGTCGATGCAGAGCAGACTGTCTCCCCCCCCCCCCCCCCCCCCCCCCCAGAAAGAACAATCACAGGTCCTGGGTTGCGTTTTGTAAATAAAGTAACGTCATTGTAAATAATGCTCCCCACCGTCCATGTATAGTTTGAAGACCATTCCACAATTCGGTTAGCTGTGGGCGTGAATCTGTTAGGCAGGGTGCAATGGAGCAGCGGGACATATTTATTTATGTTTTAAAACTGTCGCACTCAGGGTCAGGTTAAATGTAGAGGGAACTACACCTACGTGCCACACTAAAAGTTAAAGTTATATGCCACGAGCAGTACCAGCAGCTTTAAACTCCACCAAGCAGCGTTGGCTCCACCAGGCAGCTTTAACTCGACCGGCGGAGGTCGTCCCGTGGCAGCTCGCACGACCGCAGCTTTGGCGTTGATGGCGGTGCCGACCGTGGCCGCGGAGGAACGGAGCTGCTGCTCCCGGCCCGACCGTGACCCAGTTCCAGTGGACCTTCCTCTCTCTCCAGCCATCCACCTCCTGCCATTCCTATCATCATTCCCCGCATGAGTCTGTCTTTGTTTGTTCTGTCCTTGGGTATTAATTAAGCCTGTATAGTTAAGCTATGTTTCGCTGTGTCGCCTTGCCTCTTCTGTAAATTATTTTATTATCCTTCCTTCTCCTTGGTTATTTTGATCATGTACATAGTAGGAATAAATTTAGTAGCATTTCAAACCTTTTTGTCTTCTTCTTCTTCTTCTTCTTCTTCACATCCGTGTTGCCTTTGTCTTTTCCCTATTGAATATCTGTGGCGCGATTCGGCCAACGTTCAGGAATCGGGTTAGTCGGGGTAACTGTTAGGGCCGCGGTGCCATCCGCTCGGCAAACCAACATCTTATCCGCGGTCCGTAACAATATTAAGAAATTAATTATTTTACTGAAGGAGCCGTGCTCCCACATCGATCGGAAGAATCGACGCGACAAAAAGCTGGAATTCGTCCGAGTTGCTTTATTCAAACAAAACACTCAGGTACTCTGAAAAGCCCGTTTATCGGGCAGCAATATATATACACACATTATCCCGGAGCGTTTGCCCAGGAAAGGCGAGAGGGGGCGTGGCCGGGCATCCTGGCTGCGGCCTGGCAAGTTGAGGGCACGCCTGCCCGGGCGTCCCGGCCAAGGCCTGGCAAGTTGTCTTGAAGGCCATGAGCGCGGCCTTCATGGAGCGGTGGAATCACTCGCACAACCCGTTTGCTTGGGGGTAGTAGGCTGTAGTACGGTGGAGCTTGACCCCCAGGTTGCGGGCGACCGCACCCCACAGCTCGGAGGTGAACTGTGGTCCGCGGTCTGACGAGATGTCCGCCGGTGCGCCGAAGCGGGCGACCCAGGTGGCGATGAAAGCCTGCGCCACGTCGGCGGTGGTGGTGGAGATGAGGGGAATGGCCTCCGGCCGCCTGGTGGTCCTGTCCACCATGGTGAGCAGGTGTGTGAACCCCCGTGACGGGGGGAGGGGGCCCACCAGATCCACGTTGACGTGGTCGAAACGTCGTTCGGGCACGGTGAAAGGTGCCCGCGGGGCCTGGGTGTGTCGGTGGACCTTGGCCCATTGGCAGGCTGTGCAGGTGCTGGTCCAATCGCGGACGTCCCGACGAAGGCCGTGCCAGACGAATCGCGCCGACACCAGCTTCTGGGAAGCTTTCCGGCCCGGGTGGGAAAGGCCGTGGAGGGAGGCGAAGATGCGGCGTTGCCAGGTGACGGGCACGATGGGGCGAGGCTGGCCTTGGGAGACGTCGCAGAGCAGGACAGTGTCCGCGAAGGGGATGTCGGCCAGGCGGAGGCCCGTGTCCGCCGCCCGGAGGGCTTGCACCGTGGTGTTGGTGGTTTGGTCCGCCGCCATAAGCGCGAATTCCACACCCAGGTGGACCGCGTTCGCGCTGGCCCGGGAAAGACAGTCGGTCACGGCGTTGTTTTTGCCGGCGACGTGCCGGATGTCCGTGGTAAACTCCGACATGGCGGAGAGGTGGCGCTGTTGGCGGGCCGACCATGGCTCCGTGACCTTGGCCATTGCGTAAACCAACGGCTTGTGGTCGACGAACGCCGTGAAAGGTCGGCCCTCCAGGAGGTGGCGGAAATGGCGAACGGCCAGGTGTAGACCGAGGAGCTCACGGTCAAACGTGTTGTATTTGAGCTCGTTCGGCCGGAGCTGCCGGCTGAAAAAAGCGAGTGGCTGCCAAACCCCATTCACCCATTGCTCATGTACGGCGCCCACCGCATAGTCGGAGGCATCCGTGGTGAGGGCGATGGGAGCGTTGAGCACCGGGTGAGCGAGCAGTGTTGCGTCGGCGAGGGCCCGCTTTGAGCTTTGGAAGGCCGCGTCCATTGCTGCGGACCAGGCGATGTCGTGCTTGGCCGGCTTGCCCCGGAGGGCTTCGTAGAGGGGCCGCATGAGTTGAGCAGCGCGGGGCACGAAGCGGTGATAAAAATTCACCATTCCCAGGAATTCCTGCAGGGCCTTTATGGGGCGGGGACGCGGGAACGTGGTGATGGCCTCGACCTTGGTTGGCAGCGGCACGGCCCCGTTCTTGGTGATGTGGTGGCCCAAAAAATCAACGGCCATCGTGCCAAAGTGGCATTTGGCTGGGTTGACGATGAGGCCGTGCTCGCTGAGGCGCCCAAACAGTGTTCGGAGGTGGAGGAGGTGCTCGGCCCGGGACGTGCTGGCGACGAGGATGTCGTCCAGGTAAACGAAAAGGAACGGCAGCTAACGCAGCACGCCGTCCATCAAGCGCTGGAACGCCTGAGCCGCGTTCTTGAGACCAAACGGCATCCGTAGAAATTCGAATAAGCCGAACGGCGTGATGACTGCCATTTTAGGGATGTCGGCCGCCCTGACAGGTACCTGGTGATATCCCCGTATGAGATCAATTTTCGAAAAAATGACCCGTCCCGCCAGACGGGCGGAGAAGTCTTGGATGTGCGGGATCGGATACCTGTCGGGGGTGGTAGCGTCGTTAAGGCGGCGGTAGTCCCCACATGGGCGCCAGCCGCCCCCTGGCTTTGGGACGATTTGTAGTGGTGAAGCCCACGCGCTATCGGAGCGCCGCACGATGCCGAGGTGTTCTAAAGCGTCGAACTCGGCTTTGGCCACGGCGAGCGTGGCTGGGTCGAGGCGGTGGGCTCTGGCGTAGACCGGCGGGCCCGTGGTTGGTATGTGGTGCTCGATCCCATGCCGTACTGCGACGGTCGAAAACGTCGGCCACATGAGGGCCGGGAACTCCGTGAGCAGGCGAGCAAACTCGTTCGCCGCCGGGAGGGCGCATGCCAGCTCGGTCGGAGCGGAGCTGCTCAATGTGCATACCAGGGAGCTGAAGGTTTCGGCGTTGATTAAACGACGCCGTTGGACGTCCACCAGCAGTCCGTGTGCGCAGAGGAAGTCGGCGCCTAGCAGAGC
>NC_136264.1:182492990-182512990 GCF_964187855.1 Myxine glutinosa | reverse complement strand
CAAAAGTATCAATAAAAAGTTTTGTTACCTTTAAAAATAGTGCGCTGTCGCTGCTACGACCTATATGTTCGAGGTTTGGAAACTTGTTGTTCGATTGCAGAGGAAATCTTATCTGTACGAATAACTTGAATCGTGCATTTGCCAAGTTAGTTGTTTTGTTTTGGAGTCCTGAAAAAATGGGAGGATAGACCCGAGATAAAAACAACACTGATTGACAGGTCATGTTGCTAGAACGATGACGACCGATGAACTTGGACTTGTGTATAAATAAGTGACCTTTACCTGTACGCGATCTAGCTTCTGTCTGGTCCCTTGGTTCCATAAAAAGGTATTTGTTTCCTCTATCCAGGCGCATTTTTGATTCCCTACTGCATCTTCCTGCTGGGATGTGGCATTCCTTTGTTCTTCCTGGAGGTGGCGCTCGGACAGTTTACCGCGCAGGGCGGGATCTGCTGTTGGACCAAAATCTGCCCCTTGCTCACCGGTTAGTGTCCAGGGCGACTTTTGGCGCCTTTTTAATCCCTCGCTTGGTGCAAGGCAATGTGTGGCCTCGTCATTACAAGTGTGCAGCCGATGGGTCATTGCTCATTGGTGGGCCACCTCGCTGTCATCGCAAAGCAGCAAAATCAGTGGATCAGCCCGCATGTCTACTTTACCTTGATTGCAACTTGGGTTATATTTGGATGCTTGCTTGTATTGCTTTTGTATCGCCTGTCAAAAATGAAGCTTCTGCAATTGCTTTGTCCAGGGTAAGGATTCCCTGGTGTTTTGGGGGAGTTTGGTTTGTATGCCACCACCCTGCTGCTAATTGGTGGTGGTTCAATAATGACACATGCAATCGCTCAATGGTTGCCCTTCCACCAACTACAGGCATTGGATATGCTTCAGTCATAATCGTGTCCTTCATGAGCGTGAACTACATCATAATCCTCGCCTGGGCGCTCTACTACCTGGCGCACTCCTTCACCAACAATCTGCCCTGGTCGAACTGCAACAACACGTGGAACACGCAAGACTGCATGGAGGACATCCTGAGATACAACCTGACCACCCGATACCTCAACCAGACCAACGCCTCCTTAAGCCATCTCCGCCACGTCTCGCCCGTCATAGAGTTCTGGGAGTAAGGACTACGACGCTCACTGCGCATGCCCAGCACCACCGACCCTGCTGTCTGGACCATGATGCAATAAATATGGGCAAGATCTCCAGACTTCAGCGCTGCAGCTTTTCAATTCATTTACGCCACTTTACATTCCCAGTAATCTGGATTTCGTACCGTGTGTCATCTTTGAGTCGACTGTTTTGGAAGCTGTAGCGTGCCTTGCCGTGTCTTACTGTCTACAGACGAAAGGTGCTTGGTTTGACAAATGGAATAGACGAAGTGGGTGAGCTGAAATGGGACCTGATGCTATGCATGGTTGCTATGTGGGTCGTCGTCTTTTTCTGTATCTGGAAAGGTGTGAAGACTTCGGGAAAGGTAGGTAACGGTGAACAGATGCTGGGGGTCTAGTTTCAAAGGTGTCTGATTTTTTTGCATTCTTTTTTTTTACATTAAATGTTGAGACTTTATTTCCTTCTTGAGGTGCAGAAAGGTAAATAAGTACCTGACGGCTTTCTATAAGCAAAACAATTGAAACAAGAAAGAGCAAGCAGAGATTGCAGACCCTCGCCAGGACATGTTTTCAGTGGTTTTTAAGACTTTTGTGTTGAAACGAATATGGCGGCCGAACCGCGTGACCAATGACGTCATCGGGTTTTTTTCTCCATCAATTTATCCCTAGATGATGCTCAAGAAATTTCATCTTGATCGGATGACGTTTTGTACTTGTTGAATTATGACGTCATAATGGTGGCACGTATGACATCATCATTAACATATGTTATTCCACATGGAGAGCTCTTTACAATGAGCCATGTCTCAATTTTTTATATTCATTACTTTCGGAGATAAAGAGGTGCAATTTTTTTCGGTTTTTCCAAGGTGGTGGCCGAACCACGTGACCAATGACATCATTTTTTCCCCTCCAGAAATTTATCCCTAGATGATGCTCAAGAAATTTCATCTTGATCGGATGAAGTTTTGTACTTGTCGAATTATGATGTCATAATGGAAGCACCTATGACATCATTAACATGTTATTTCCCATGGAGAGTTTTTTTTACAATGATCCATGTCTCAATTTTTTCTATGCCGCACTTTCGGATATTTTTTGTCTGATATTTTTGTGCTATCACAAAATAGCAAATATGTTATCTATATATATATATATATATATACATATATATATATATATATATATATATATATATATATATATATATATGTGCAGTGTCTGTTTTGTCTTGTCTTGTGTTGTCTTGTCACTGAACTACTCCCTCAAACTTTTGTGAAATCGTACCAAACTTCTGGTATGCACCTATCTCTCCCGCCGGTATGTCCTAAGGGTATTCTTTTTGAAAAAAAATTCAATTTTTTTTTTGGGGAATTTTTGGAATTTTTTGGGGAACATTTTTTTTTGTTTCAATTTAAGTTTTCAACTTCAATTGTTTATAAAATGCAATATCACATATATTACAAATACATTTGTGCATTATGATTGCTTGAATTATGATTGGTGTAAACCATGACAAAACAGCAACTCAGGTACAGTCATTTATCTGTATATCTACACATCTGGGCAGTGTCTGTTGTCACTGAACTACTCCCTGAAACTTTTGTTTCCGTGGTTGTGAAGTGTTTTTAATAACGTGGTGGTGGTTTTGAATCACGTGGTGGTGAGGTATTTTGAATTATGTGATGGTGAGGTGCTTTTAAATCACGTGGTGGTGAGGTGTTTTTAATTATGTGGTGGTGAGGTGTTTTGAATTACTTGGTGGTGAGGTGTTTTGAATTACTTGGTGGTGAGGTGTTTTGAATTACTTGGTGGTGAGGTGTTTTGAATTACATGGTGGTGAGGTGTTTTAAATTATGTGGTGGTGAGGTGTTTTGAATTACGTGATGGTGAGGTGTTTTTAATTACTTGGTGGTGAGGTGTTTTAAATTACTTGGTGGTGAGGTGTTTTAAATTAGGTGGGGTGAGGTGTTTTAAATTACATGGGGGTGCGGTATATTAAATTACATGGGGGTGAGGTGTTTTGAATTACGTGGTGGTGAGGTGTTTTAAATTACTTGGTGGTGAGGTGTTTTAAATTGTGTTGTGGTGGTGAGGTGTAATCATCCTAAACTTCCAGGCTGCACCTACCCCTCCCGTATGTATGTGCTGAGGGGTTCTTTTTTGAATTTGATATATTTTTTCAACCTAAATTGCTTATTAAAATGTAAGATCACAAACACTACAAATACATTTGTGCAAAATAATTGTTTGTATTATGATTGATGTAAATCATGACAACACAGCAACTCAGGTAGCCTACAGTCCTTATCCTCAGCTAAAATAAGCCCGTCCCTCAGTAACAATGCATGGTGAGGCGTGCACAGCGAGCCGAGCCAAGCTAGTATATATATATGTACGTATATATATATATATATATATATATATATATATATATATATATATATATATATATATATATATATATATCTTACTATAATTCACCAAATGTCCGTCTGTCTGTCTGTCTGTTCGAAGATACCGTTAAAACTGCTGGACCAATCCCAAAGATATTTTGGGTGGATAATCCTGGGATTGCCAGGAGTAAAATAGGCTATTTAGTTTTCCCAATTTCAGCTTTAGTCTCCAGCATTCTCAGGTTTGGACTCCCGCATAACATTCGCGTTCGCATACCGTTCATTGTTCTCATTGTGACGATGTTGTTTTCCCGGGTGCCGCATAAACGGCTGCACCGATTGCTACACAGCTGCACCGATCGAACTCGGACAACAACAATCTTACATACTTACAATCCCACGAACCTTGAACCTTGAACGAATCCTTGAACTTACAATCCTACGAGATATGCGGAAAGGACGACCCAAAACCAATATAAACATCATTAAACATCATTCGTATATAAACATCATTAAAAGTAAATAATGACCTCGGCCAAAGTTCAAACGACATTTTATCTCAACATGATAGAATTCCACATAGCTATTTGGGCGGTGAATACGCTAACAGATCGCTGTCTCCATCGATTTTGCCAAGGCCGTAACAGCTATCGGCTCAAAATTATTTTAACTGTTGTTTTGGAAGTTTTTACAATGAAGGAAACATTAACAATGTTGTTAAAAGTTTATTTTGTGATTAATTGGAGTTATGTTGTTTGGAATGAAAATCGAGTTCAAGTGAATGACGACATGCCGTGATGGTTTCTACTTTCTGAACGTGAACTTCGCGGTTCGCCATATGCAGATTCGCCACGGTCCCACGATCGTTGTTTCTCTACATGAACGTACCCGTTTGTTTGCGAACGGGTACGTTTTTCATGGAAGTCCTTCACGAACTTGCTGTCCATGTCTGACATGCGACTGAAAGTGCTACAGGAATGTGGAATTTATTGGTTTCATGCTTTAGCATTCGCCGTATCTGCATTGCCTGTTTGCTTCTGGCCTCCCACCCGTGCGTTGCAAGGGGATCTCCCTAGTATGTATAATTACACTCGTGGAAACGTTACATTGGAGTTAAATTAAATTAAAGTGACTTGTATGAACGTAATTGTGGCTTTTTATGCCTCCGCCGACAATGTCGCCGGAGGCAATATGTTTTCGGGTTGTCCGTCAGTACGTCCATCCATCTGTCCGAACGTACGGGCTAAACCTCGTTTTCTCAGCAACCATATGTCCGATTGAGACAAAGCTTTCAGGGTAGGAGTGACACCCATGCAGAATGTCTTTGTGATAATTGTGACGTTATAGGTCACGCGGTATGATGGCCATCTTGAATTAAAAGCAGATAATAAAAAAATTATTTCTTGGAAACCTCTGAATGGAAAAATTTGAAACTTGCCACATTGTCAAGTACTCCCAATGGGGAACAAAAGCGTGATAATGATGACATCATATGTGAAGTGGTATACCAGCCAAAAATGTTTTAATCTAATTCCTCATCCTAAAAATCTGAAATTGCATGCATATGATCTATGACCCATTTGTATTGAAATATTAAACTTATGACATCATAGGTCACATGGTTTAGCAGCATATTGGATTGAAGGAAAATATTAAATAATTATATTTCTGAAACAGCTCACCCTATCAATGCGAAATTTTACAAATATTGTCTAACAGCACTGTTGCATATCGTTTGAAAATTATGATGTCATAGGTCACGTGGTTTGGCAGCCATCTTGGATAGAAAAACGAACCTTATCCGATGACGAAACTTCACAAACGTGATCCCCTACCTATACATATGCAGAGTGATGGCATCTACCCAGTGTGGTACTATGCGGAGGCATATTTGCGACACAGTCACATTGTTCTAATTTATTTTTATTTTTAGTTGTGAAATGCAGCAGAGTTTTACGAAGTAGTTTTCAATTTTTCCACATTTTGTTATTTCCATCATCGTGGTTTCATGTCTGTGCTGGTATTGCTCATATGTTGCCTAATTTCCCAAGTGCTCATTTTAAAACTATCACCTATCTCCCATTTAGGTCGTCTACTTCACAGCCACCTTCCCCTTATTTATGATTCTTGTCCTCCTAATCCGTGGAGTGACCCTTCCCGGAGCTGCGGAGGGAATAAAGTACTACCTCTACCCCGATACAAGCCGGTTAGCAGATCCACAGGTGCTGATACATATTCAAAAATAGACATTTTGAAGTTTATTTTAATTGTCTGTGATGTTTGTTTGTTTTTTCCAAGTATATGTCATGGTGTTGATATACAACTGTATGCAGGTATGGATTGAAGCTGGCACACAAATATTTTACTCTTATGCTGTTTGCATTGCGGTCCTGCCTTCATTGGGAAGTTACAACAAGTATAATTTCAACTGCTACAGGTGCGGACCCTTCTAAAACTAGGAAAAAAAAGCATCTTTGCTTAAATATTACGAACAAGGGGTGCAGGCCACAGTTATTTTTTGATGTGTTGAGTGTATTGTTGGTGTTTCTCAAAATTTTCTTCATCAGATAAGGATTGTACAGATGTCCTCGTCTTCCATAATTTCATGGATCTCTATTTTCTTTGCCTCATAGTTTAAAAAATTGATCTGTAAAAAGGGCAGATTTATTTATATATTTAATTTCCATCTTCCTGCCTTCCACTGAAAAGCCTGGTGTTGGCTTAGTGGTTAGGGTACCGGCTTGGGATCCTAGGATCCTGGGTTCGAATCCCTGTCGATCGCTGAATTAACGCCAGGGGGGTTGACTCAGCCTGTCATCCTTCCGAGGTCGGCAAATTGAGCACCAGTTCACTGGTAATTCCCTGTGTGTCGCAAGAGTCGACTAACAGGGTTGGTGGTAGGAAGGGCATCTGGCCGTAAAACATTGCTTCAAAAAGGGGACCATGGTGCCCGAAAAAGGCCAACCCCTGCTCTGCAGGGAAAAATGGCCTCTAAAGGTGGTTCTTCTTCTTTTCTGCCTTTCACTGAAACCAAGAGGATAGCAACTGGGCTTGTTTAGGGTTGACTTCCAATCCATTTAAATGGGGTTTTTTGTATACCTATATATAGTTGAGGCCCGTGGAACAGCTAGAGTGTACTGAACTTAACAGACCAAAAATGTTTTCATCGAATACCTTATCCGAAAAATCTGAAATTGCATTGCTAAAAATCCTAAAAATCAGGACGTAACAGACAAGAAAGAACAGAACGCAAAACATGCATGCATAGGGTGGTTTAAAAATAGTTTGTCTTCAGATTTGTTTTCCATGTGCAGACTAATAACATTTTAACTCCTTCCCCCTCCCTCTCTTTTCCCCAACCCCAACTTCTTAATTTCAACTGGCATGCTTGATGAGGAATTTTCTCTCCAAAAAATAAAAGCGTGGATTTTTGGTATGCTCCTCCTCATAAAACAAGCATTTCCCCCTTGCTGCTACAAGTCATTAAAAAACTAAATTTCAAACATAGGGGAAACTGTGGTGCATTGGAACAGTGGGTGGAATGGGAAATGCCCTCTTGCAGCAATTCTCAGCCAATGATAATTTTTACCATTACAAGGGAATACAAAGAACTTGGATGGAGGAGAAGATCATTTACCCATCATGCCTGTGCTTTATTCTTTCATTTCGTCTACCAAGTTATTTACTTTGTTCCACGAAAGGGGTGGGGTGTTGTTGTTGTGTTGCTTATTTTAATTTTTTTAGTGTTTTTTTTTTAATAGGGTGGGGTGTTATGTGGAGAGGGGGAGAAAACATTGGGGCAGGCACAGAGTCATCACCAGGGTGCAATTCCCCCCTCACCCTTCCTACATGCCACTGAGTGTAGCAGTTAGCTCACATTCCCACTTCTTCTTCAATCACTGAAAGCCTTAAAACAAGCATTTTTAGGGTTAAATGGACACTCATTTTTGTTCCCAAGTAATTCAATTATCAGATTTCCAACCAAGTACAGCACATCAATTACTCTATTAGCTTTCCAACAATACAAATTTTATGCCTTCGCCGACGAAGTCGAGTTGTGATAGGTTTTCGTTGTCATGATAACTTAAGAATGGCTGAAGAGAACTCAGTCAAACTTCGTCCAAGTATGTACAATGATGCAAAGATAAACTGATTAGATTATGAGATCATGGGGTCAAAGGTCAGAGGTCCTATTAGGTAAACATTCTGTTACTGCTCTAACTTGTGAACCAGTGATGGGATTTTGACCAAACCTGGGATAAGTATATTTTATGATGCAAAGATGCAACTAATTTCGGTGTCAAAGGTCAGAGGTCATGTCAGGTAAAAATGTGATACTTGAGAACAGCTGAAGGGATTTAAATCAAACTTGGTACAAGTATTATTATGATGTAATAATGTGGGTAGAGCAATTCGGTCGACGTCGCGAGTCGAAGAGTGTTGTTCTAGATAGTATTCTCCCACAGCAAGAACAAAGTATTCGGCAAAACCTCTTTAATGAGCTAGTGGAGCATGTCAGTATGTGGATAGCGAGGGGATACATGACATTTAAGAGCACCATTTCAGATATAGAATGAGTCACAATAACTTTGCATTTTTTGGTCACAGGTAATATAGTACTGTGTTGCAATTTAAAAAATGCATCGACTCTAACCACGCATACAGACACAATGCACACAACACATACACCCATATACATCACATACAGGTAGTGGACAAAACATGGAAAAACATGGGTAAATGAGGGACACCAAACAACGACTTCCACACAGGTGTGGCCCATGTGTTAATTAAACCAATAACATCCCAGCATGCTTAGGGTCATGTATAAAGATGCTGCCCAGGCCTGGTTGCCTATAATTATGGCTGGCATGGCTGCAAGAGGAGACCATCCAATCCCCCATCCACAGAGCACATGTGGTCGCCCAATTATTTGATGAGCATGACACTGATCTTATCCATATGTCATGGCCATATCAGTTACCAGATTTGAGCCCAATCGAGCAGTTTCTGGAGTATTCTGGAATAACACTTGAGACAGCGTTTTCCACCTCCATCAAACAGGTGTGAGTTGATTGACTTTCTAGTGCAAGAATGGTGCCGCATCCCTCATGCAGAATTTCAGAAGCTGGTGGACTCTATGCCACGGCATATACAGGCCGGACTGGCTGCATGTTGTGGCCCAATGCCTTATTAAGTGACTTTACATTGGTGTTTGCAATTTTTTTGGCCACTACCTGAATATACCCACAATATCATATGCACACACCCAGGAAGTATACAGTCGTGGCCAAAAATATTGGCACACTTGCACTTTTTTCAAATAACTCACAATTTTCTATAAAAATAAATTGACATTGACGAAAGTATTTGGTCTCCACAATTCTTTATTTCATCGTTAATATTACATAACCTTTTTTTTATTCAGAACTTAATATATACTTTTAAATTAGAAGATAGAATGAAATGGCATTGACAAAATTATTGACACCCAAGACTTAATATTTGGTAGCAAAGCTTTTGGACAAAATAACTGCAGTGAAGCGCTTCCTTTAGCCATGAATAAGCTTCCTACACCTCTCTACTGGTGGTTTGGTCCACTCTTGTTGTGCAAACTGCTCCAGTTCTCCCAGATTTGAAGGGTGCCTTCTCCCACCTGCTGTTTTCAGATCTCCCCACAGGTGTTTAATGGGATTTAGATCTGGACTCATTGCTGGCCACTTCAGAATAGTCCAGCGTTTTGTCTTGAACCATCCCTGGGTGCTTTCTGAAGTGTGTTTGGGGTCATTGTCCTGCTGTGAGACCGATGACCTTCGACAGAGACCCAGCTTTCTGACACTGGGTTGAACATTGAGCTACAAAAAGCCTTGGTAATCTCCTGATTTCATGATTCCATGCACACATTCAAGGCACCCAGTGCCAGAGGCAGCCCAGAAACCCCAAAACATCACTGAACCTCTTTCATGTTTGACTGTAGGGAAGGTGTTCTTTTCTTTGAAGGCTTCATTTTGTTTTCTGTAAACATAGAGATGATGAGCTTCCCCAAAAAACTCTAATTTGGTCTCATCTGTCCACAGGACATTCTCCCAGAAGGATTTTGGCTTGTTCAGGTGTGTTTTGGCAAACTACAGTTGGGCGTTCTCAGCAGTGGGGTCCTTCGGGGTCTCCCACCATAGAACCTCCTTTCATTGAGTTGGCGACGGATGGTGCGAGCTGAAACTGTCGTACCTTGTGTCTGAAGTTCAGCAGTTGATCGAGGTGCTTTCTCCACCATTCGAACAATCCTTTGCTGCAATCTACGATCAAGTCTTGTGGTCACGTCCAGGGAGGTTGGCTACAGTGCCATGGGCCTTAAACTTCCTGATAACATTGCGTATGGTGGACACAGGAACATCAAGGTTTCTGGAGATGGAATTGTAGCTTTGAGATTGTCCATGCTTGGCTACAATCTTGTGTCTGTCCTCCTTCGAGAATTCTCTGGTTTTCTTTCTTTTCGCCATGCTCAATACAGTACAAACAGTGACACAAACCAGCAGAATGACTCCTTTTCTCCATTCAAACCAGGTGAATGAGTGATTTTTATATTGCAGGCACCTGCAACTCACCACAGGTGAGTTCAATTCCAAAGTAAAAGAGAATCACCTGCTTGAAATGTAATTATTTCTAACAACTTCTAAAAGGTGCCAATAATATTTTCCCGGGCATTTTAGGATCTCTGTCTGGAATAAGCTAAGATTTAGTAATTTTTTTCAGCTTTTTTTGTTTTGTTCCACTGCAAACCAAAGAAATACAAATGTGGATACCAAAATTTTTTTAATTTCAACAATTTTCTGGAAGAAATGCCTCATTATCTGAAAAAAGTGCAAGGGTGCCAATTTTTTGTCCACAACTGTGTGTCAATGTAATTCAAAGGCAGAGACTTTGTTATTAAAGTTTATGTAATCACAATGTACCTAGAATGGCACTATTTTATTGTTTCTGAAATTTGCTAAATACTTAAGGAATTTCAGGTCAAGCTCAGGCTATTATATTAAAATTGCAACCTTGACCTTTGACCTTTTGTTCTTAATACAAACAAATCGGCTTCTGGCTTTTGATTGGTGAACCAAATCAGTGACAACATGCAAATTCTTAAAATTTCTGGTAAATCTGGTGAAAATTGATAATTTTATACAATTGTTTTATTTGACCTTTTGTTTTGACCTTTTATTTGACCTTTTGTTTAAAAAAACAAAAAACAATTGGTTTCTAGCTTTTGATAGTTGAATCAATCAGTGACCCAATATGCAAATTGTTTAAATTTCAAGTCAATCAGATGAAAATTGATGATTTTATGCAAACTTGACCTTCGACCTTTTGATATTTAAAAAAACACAATTGACTTCTACCTTTTGATTGGTGAACCAATTCAATGACCCAATAAGCAAATTCTTTAAAGTTTAGGTCAATCTAAAGAAAATAGATGATTTTAGGTGATGCTGACCTTCGACGAAATTGTTAATTTGTCTTCTCCATATTACGATAATAAAGCTTTGTCGAAACTTTGATGACAAAGCTCAAATGGTAAATTAAAATTTCAGGTTAATTGGATGAAAATGGATGATTTTAACTGATTCTGACCTTTAACCTTTTGCCAAAATTATTATTTTGGCTTCTCCATACTCTCATAATAAAGCTTTTTTGAAAATTTGATGACAAAAGCTCAAATGGTAAAAACGTTATGGCCCGGACAGAAACTCAAACACACACACACACACACACACACACACACACACACACACACACACACACACACACACATGTGATTGCAAAACCCCATTTCCAGCTGCGTGGGTGACAGGCTAATAAGCTTGCCATCTCACTTTCATCATTAACACTAAGCCTGCTCAATCCCTCAAACCAAGAGGTGGAGGTACGATCCGTATTGTCCATCCCCATGCGCTCATTCTTCCCCATATCCATTATTTTTCCAAGTTTCCTCTATTTTATCCCTCAACCCTGCTGCTGGTGTGTTTTCACCCCAGAATCTAAGGGGGTTTACCGGGGTCAAAGTGGGTCCAGGTTTGACCCCCCCCCCCCAAAATAGGTCTTTGCTTTCTTTTCTTAAACTACAAACACAATTTGGATGAAACTTGACCATAAGTCCATAACCTTCACCACCCATGCTGTACCAAAGTTTGTTCACGGCATTAAAAAAAATTTCCCCTTTAGGGGTCTACGGGGGGTTTCCCTTCAAAATAGGTATTTGCTTTCTTCTCAGAAACTACACACACGATTTCGATGAAACTCGACCACAACCTTCACCACCCGTGATGTACTAATAACTAACGTATGTTCACGGCATTTAAAAATCTGTTCCTTTAGGGCCATGGTTCTTAACCTGGGTTCTACCGAACCCCAGGGGTTCAGTGAGCCAGTCTCAGGGGTTCGGCGGAGGTCCTCCAAAACGCATTGCAATTTTTTTTTTTGTTTGTTTTTAGTTTTGTATCAATTTTGAATCTAAGTGAAATTACGCTTATCATTAATATTATTATTATTTTGCTATGTATGTTACGAACGAATGGAAATGTTATTGGTAATTGTATTCCCATCCCATTCATGGTTTCTCTGGTCTGTGTTTAAGATAAGTTGTTTCACACTGACTGTAGTAAGTTGAATCAATGAGCAACTTGCTAATTATTCTGTTGATGGTGCTTACTTGCTTACTTACTTACTGGATTTTGGACTTTGCAGGTGTTCGGAAATTCCAGTGAATAGCCTCGATTAACTTGCCGTGTGCCATGCGTCATTGGTCGCGCCTTACTTTGGAGTTACTGATTAATTGAAAAGTAAGTTGGAAATGTTTGTGGATATGCAGGGTGGCTTCAGAGTTATATTAAAGTCAAAAGTGGATGGTGATTATAAAATATGATTGAATTACTCAGAAAATTAGGTGGAGGTGATATAACTCCTTTGGTCGCAATTCAAAACTAACAATTCGCAGTTTTCTATGTAATATTATAATGGGATTTGAGGTGACAGAGTTGAGTAGATAATATATCCCATCATCGTAACTATAAGTTATGTTATCTTCGTTAAAATTTCTCAGTTTTCAGAGGGGTACTGATTATATTTAAGCATGTTCATTTTTTTTATTTTTGTCATATAATTATTTGCCTGAACTCAATTAAGATCAGTTTGTTACTTTTTTTTTTCGCAGTATGTCGAGCAAAAAAAGGAAGTGGTCAGAGGATTACGTGCGGTACGGGTTCATGTGTTTGACGGAACGGGACGGAAGTCATCGTCCTCAATGCATGCTTTGCAATGTCAAGTTGAGCAACTCCAGCCTAGCACCAGCAAAACTACGGGAACACTTCAAAAAACTGCACGGCAAGGGGCAGTACAAAGACGCAACGCTGGATGAATTCAAATTGAAGAGAGTCCGATTCGACGCAAGTGCTACCTTTCCCACTCTCAGCTTCGTTCCAATTGACAAACCGATCCTCACCGCGTCGATGAAGTTGCGTACCTGATCGCAAAGCAGGGCAAACTGCACACCATTGGCAAGACACTCATCAAAACGGCCGCGTTGAAGATGGCCAACATCATGCTGGGAAAAGCTGCTGAAAACAAGTTCTCTCTCGTTCCACTCTCAAATGACACCATCAGATGCAGAATCGACGACATGAGCGACGACATCCTCGCCCAGGTAGTTGCAGATTTAGTCGCGAGTCCGACGAAATTCAGCCTTCAACTCGACGAGACCACCGACGTTTCGAATTTGAGCCAGCTCTTCTTATTTGTGCGTTATGTCAAAGGAGACGAGATCAAAGAAGACTTTCTGTTCTGCAAGCCTCTCACAACAACGACGAAGGCAGCTGATGTGAAGAAGCTTGTGGACGACTTCTTCAGAAGCAACGGCCTCTCATGGAACATGGTGTCTGCAGTTTGCTCGGACGGATCTCCAGCCATGCTGGGATGCAACTCCGGTTTTGGAGCACTGGTGAAGGCCGATGCACCACACATCATCGTCACGCACTGGGTCCTGCACAGACACGCACTGGCATCAAAAACCCTGCCTCCAAAACTGGCCAATGTTCTGAAAATCGTCGTTGAAACTGTGAATTACGTGCGAAGCCGTGCTCTGAATCATAACATCTTCAAAGAGCTGTGCAATGAAATCGGCTCTGAATTCGAAGTCCTTCTCTACCACTCTAACGTTCGATGGTTATCACGAGGGAAGGTAGTGAGCCGTGTTTTTGCCTTGCGTGTAGAATTAGTCCTGTTTTTGCCAGAACACCAGCATTGCCATGCAACGCACTTCCAAGAGTCAGAGTTCATCCTCGCCTTGGCGTACTTGGCTGACATCTTCGACGCACTCAATCATCTCAATTGCCAGATGCAGGGTGGTGGAGTGAATGTCATCGAATCTGAAGAAAAGCTGAGCGCTTTCCGAAAGAAGTTACCGTTGTGGAGGCGGCGAACAGAGAACGACAACTTCGCGAACTTTTCGCTACTGGACGAGTGCGTGAGCGGGATCGAAGATGAGTCTGAAGTTGGAGGCACTGCTGTACCGGGGGAGTTGAAGCAAGCGATTTCCACGCACTTGGATGAGCTGGGAAAGTCATTTGATGGCTACTTCCCCGACCAAGAGCAATACCCAGCATGGGTGCGGCAGCCGTTTACTTTCGACATTGCAATGGCAGATGTCAACGACCAATACCTCGACGACCTCATCAAACTTCAGCAGAGCCAGACTCAACAACAACTCTTCGGCACAACAACGCTCTCAACGTTTTTGTGCCGCCAAATGGAAGGGTATCCTCACATCGCTAAAATTGCCTTGAGATCCTCACGCCGTTCGTTACAATGTACACTACCGGTCAAAAGTTTTAGAACACCTCGATTTTTCCAGTTTTTATTGAAATTTACGCAGTTTAATGTCTCAAGGTACTCTGAAATTGAGCATAGAACAAATAAACAATTGGAGATAAAAAAAAGAAATCATAGAATCATTTTGTTTAACAAAATGTAATTTTAATTTTTGACTCAGCAAAGTAGCCCCTTTTGCAGATATAACCGCCGAACACACTCGTGGCATTCTTTCTACAATGGAAATCAAATATTGTTCGGGAAGTTCTTCCCAACACCTTTGCAGAGGTTCCCACAAATGTGTTGCACTTGTAGGTTGCTTTGCTTTCACCCTTCTGTCCAGTTCATCCAAAACCAGCTCGATGGGGTTTAAGTCAGGAGACTGTGCTCGCCATTCCATGATTTGAAGCCTCCCGTCTTGTTCTTTTCCTCGAAGGTAGTTTTGACATAGCCTGGAGGTGTGTTTAGGGTCATTATATTGCTGTAGGATGAACCCCTGATCAACTAGACGTATACCAGAGGGTCTTGCATGGCGCTGCAAAATGCTGTGGTAGCCCTTTTGGTTCCGGGTGCCAGTCACTCTGTGCAAGTCGCCGACTCTGGATCCAGCAAAAGAGTCCCAGACCATCACGCTTCCTCCTCCATGTTTGACAGTTGGTGTCACACACTGAGGAACCATCCTTTCGCCTACTTGACAGCGTACAAAAACCCTGCGCGATGAACCAAAGATTGCAAATTTTGATTCATCGGTCCATAAGACCTTCTTCCAGTCTTCAGTAGTCCACTGGTGGTGCTTCATGCCCCAGGAAAGCCTCTTTTTCTTATTTTGCCATCTTAGCAATGGTTTTCTTACTGCCACTCGACCGTTCAAACCTGCAGCTCGAAGTCTTCTCTTCACAGTTGAAACTGAGACTTGCTTACTTTGATCAGTGTTAAGCTGTGCTTGAAGCTGTTGTCCTGTGAGCCGCCTATCACGCAAGCTGTTGACTCTCAGAAACTTGTCTTCTGATTCTGTTGTGGCTTTGGGTCTGCCAGACCTCTTCCTGTCAGAGTTTCCTCCAGTTTCCAATATACTACTTCCTGCAGTGCAATATTGTCCAAATAATGCTTCAGAGGGTGTAATAACAGTCTGTTCCAATACTGCTTTTATACAGACAGGGGGTTTGTGATCAAGTAATCAGCAGAGGTTGGAACACCTGTAGGAATTGTTTGCATCAACTTTCAAGGCTTAATTTACTTACATTGCTGCAGAACAGCTGTAAGTTGTTAACCCATTACTTGTTCCCTGAAGAAGGCCTTTTTATACAATATAACTGTGCAATTTACATTATTTTTCCGTTTTTCCTAACCTAAACTCCTTTTTTTTAAACCTCGAGCAGTTTACTGCTTACCTTGGTACCATTTCAGGTTATTCACTGGACTTGAATTGCTTAAATTTTAAGAAAAACTGGAAAAATTGAGGTGTTCTAAAACTTTTGACCGGTAGTGTATCTCTGCGAGCATGCGTTTTCGAAACTGGTGGACATCAAAACAAAGAAAAGGAGCAGGCTTGCATGCGAAAATGATTTGAGGGTGGCCCTTGCCAAAACAAAACGACGCATTTCCCAGATTGCCTCCCGAAAAGAAGAACAGAAAACCATTAAGATGCAATTCTTCTTAATTTTTTGGTCAAATTTGAGGGGTTCCGCGAGAGTTCGGTGGGTTTCGTTCGGGTTCGGCGCCTTTAAAAAGGTTAAGAACCACTGCTTTAGGGGACTGGGGGGGGGGGGGTGGTTGCCTTCCAAAATTGGTATTTGCTTTCTTCTAAGAAACTACACCACAACCTTTATCACCCATGATGTACCAATGTTTGTTCAAGGTTTTAGAAAATGTGGGGTCTTAGGAGGTATATGGGGCTGGAGGAGGGGGGGTTGCCCCCCATAATAGGTATTTTTTTGTTAGTTTGTTTGTTTAAAGTCTTATGATTATGTTAATATGATTCTACAAGCTGCCCTGTCTTCTAGCAACCATTGAAATTGGTTTAAAATACCCTTAGTTGGTGCAGTATACTGTTTATTCCACCAGGTGAGCGCCAGGGGTATTTAGGCTAGTGGCCAAATGAGGTTTTGGTGGCATACCCCTACCCAAGGTAGAACAAGTCACACCCTATTTTTTCTTGAAGAGGGATGTTTGGGGAGTTAGAAAATCATGGTTGTGAACCTGAGATCATTGCACAACATTTTGAAAATCACGTTTACATATGTACCACTGCAGACTGCAAAAATGGATTTAATCGCCACAGATTTTGGCTCATATTGGCTCATATATTTGTTAATACTGGTGCTACAAACACAAATTTGGTACCAAAATGTGCGGCATGATGACATATATATCTGTAAAAACCATTTGTGATGTAAGAAAGGCTTTTGTGTGACCTACAGGCAAAAATAGTGGAATTTTACTCAACAAATCAGCTTCAGGTTTACCAATAAATATCAACAAAAACATTAACTACTTCAAAATTATTGGACTTGCAGTCATACTTGTTACATCAACATAATCCAAGTTTATTTACCCTTTGAAAAATATATCTAATGATATAATTGTCACTGAAATGATATAGTTATAACTGAAATCATATGTCGCCGCACTAATGCTGACCGATAGAAATCCCGAAGCAGATATGCAACATGAAGAATTGACTTAAGATTCTGACACAATTGTGAAAGTGACTTTTATAGACATCATGTTGATATAAGCTATTTCACATATGACGATAATGAATTCATAACATGCACTGTAACCTATGTACATCTATTACATGAAGTAATACATGCAATACATTTTAAAATTCAGTCACGCTCTTCATCAGTGCTGTCGTCAAAGACAACAGAATCATCAACATTTGGACAATCGTCTGCACTACACGAGCAGAATTCAGTGCAGGTCAGTCCTGCAGAGATACAATGACATGTTCTGCTCTGCCTACAGTCATCGTCGGTGCAGTAGAGATGCGTGAGATCTCGAACCTCCCTTGGGGCTGCATCCTTTTGGAACATGACAGGCTCAAGTTTGTTGTCTCTGACCTGCCATCCATTACCATCGGGGTTCCAAAGTAAAGGCTTCGCTACATGGCTGTGGGTCCATATCACCATCTGGTAATTTGCTCGCTTCAGATGTTGTTCGAAAGCATCGTCTGTTGGTGGGAAGAGAGATGCTGGTTTGTCACTTGTGCAGGCATAAACATAACGAAGTTGGTCGAGTGTGTGACTTGACTTTGAACCATACAACGACAGAGCATATTTTGTGGCAGTGCTGACGACATTGGTTGTATCTCTGGTTTGGCCTAACCGTGACAGTGGTGCCAAGTGTGCAATGTTTTGCTTGAGTTTCGAATATGCAGTGCGTTTCCCGACTTTGAACAGCGAGGAGGTTGTGTCACAGCCACTTATAGCATGTGATGCTGGCAAGCAACTTGACGTATCCTGACCGATGTCGTCCGTTATTCTGTTGACAGGAATGAATCTCTGATGATTCGTTGTTTTTGTACAGTGACCTGCATTCATGTACACTTTGGTGTCCCCAAACATGCCTTTCCCACAGTAATAGATGAGTAGGACCAACACGTCAGTGTCATCACATCGTACAATGACCCTTGAGTGTGCTCTGGCGAGATGGATAGCATGTAGCAGGAGCCGTGTGTCAGCCTCCTCATGTGTGCTGAACAATTCAGGTAGTTCCCGGATGCCTCTATGATCCACAACTTTAACTAGCAGGCCATCGTTAAAGCCTCCTGCCAGTGTGACAGATTGGTTTTCCTCAAGCTGCAATTGGGCGGCTACTGTCAAGTAACAGCAGAGGAAATCGGCAAGCGCTGATTTGTTTGTGGTGTTCTTCAGGAACTTCCTGTAGTTTGGAACTGTGCGTTGTCCATCGATGACATATCTGGGTGTTGACTCTCCACCAGTGCGACGTTCTCTTTCCAGCTGCTTGATAGAGAGTGGTACATCATACCTGTCAAAAACCAATGTAACTGATGTCACACCTTGGTTACTAGCAAGCAGTGACTGAATCTTCTGCATTATGGTACGTCTGAGATCGTCAAATGTGTCAAACTGGGCTTCATCAAGTGCCTGAAGTAGTGCCATCCCATCAATGACATAAGCAGTATCATGTTGGTCAGAGGGTTCGAGCACCTGGACTTCCTCGCAATTAGCTTCTAACTTCTTTGCCAGATCCGCCTTGTTGGTTTTTCGCATTGTCCCATCATTGTTGAAGAGGGACGGTGGCACAGGAGCCAATTCATGTGTCAGGACTTGTTCCAGACTGACATCGCGTTTCTTTGAGACAGCAAGCAGCCGCCGGAAAAGTACTTCTGAATCCACCATCAATTTATCTCGTTTGTTGGTTTTCATGGGTTTTGACATGTCCGCAAACGTTGGTGTCTTTGTTCGTGAGTCTGTTTCCCAGAAACTCTTGGTTTGGTCAGCAAGAAGTCGCTTTTCGATAAAACTTTTGTTGCATTTCTGGGCGTCTGTTAAGAAATGTCCAAGTCCGTTTGATACTTCTTGTGAAGCAACCTGGCCTGTGGCGATGTTGACCAATTCGTCAGGTACAGTACATAGCGTCAAACGGATTTTGTGCGTTTGATACAAATTCCGTGATCTTGGTAACATCTTGTTCATCCCTTACCATCCTCGTCTTTCCATGCTCAGCGTGGTTTGTGGAAGCTACTTCAGTGTCCCCATCACAGAGTTCTTTAAAAGCCTCTGTATATTGTGCTGTGACATGTCGAGTGACCATCCATCTGGTAAGGGCACCTTTCCTCAAGGTAAACCCGATGACACCTCCCTGGCTCTTCCCCTCACGGTTAATTGTTTGTTCAAGTGCTTGGTCACTAGCAACAGCATTGAACCGGCGCAAAGACCTACGGACCACAAATCCACCTTCCTGCAGATATTGATAGGATTTTGGGTGCAATTCCCGAAGTGATAGCATATCATTCAAATATCCTGGCAAATATTTGGCATAATTTCCTCTGTCTGCAGCTCGGCACCAGGGTATGTTGGGTTCTTTACAACTTCTTGCTTTTTAGGGTTGAGGGGTTTAAAGCATATGATGCAGTGGTCAGTGTCAATTTTACGACGCTTCACAACAGGTGGTTCCAGATCCATAATTGCAGATCAATTGTCAGCACAAGCATCTGAAATGAAATAATTAAAGATAAGTATATATCAGTAGTTTTAGAAAAAGGCAATCAAGCTCAAAATTGATTTTCTGCAACTGGATTTAAAATCATTCTTGTTTGGTTAATGCATATACATGTATTATAAATTAATCAGTCGGTTACTTTTAGGGTGGGTGACATATGGTTTCGGTAATAACTCTATTAATTCAACTGATTTATCTTTATGAGTTATATTTCTAAAAAGGAGAATGATAGAGGGTTATTTTGATGTAATATGTAGTAATACAACTCAAATACTTATGAAGAAATTAATTGTTTAGTTGATATTTATTGGTAAACCCGAAGCTGATTTATTGCGCAAAATTCCACTATTTTTGCCTGCAGGTCACACAAAAGCCTTTGTTACATCACAAATGGTTTTTACACATATATATATATATATATATATATATATATATATATATATATATA
>NC_136264.1:182310490-182487990 GCF_964187855.1 Myxine glutinosa | reverse complement strand
TCTATTTACATGAAATGGTTTCGTCCATTCGCAACGACCACAGAACCCCCCCCCCCCCCTCTATTTACATGGAATGGTTTGGTCCATTCGCAACGCCGGCACACGCGATCGTTCGCTGCTCTCTGATTGGTTGAATCGTTTTTTGGACATAGCTCGGTAAGTAATTGTCCGATTAATATGAAACCTTGAAAAGGCACATCCTCGGGTCCCCAGCAATATACCTGGCAAGTTAAAAGTATATCGGACCCGTGGTTGTCGAGAAACAGCGGTCACAGACAAACGTACAGACAGACAGACAGAGATTACTGGAATTATAGATAGATATCTACATATCTGGGCAGTGTCTGTTGTCACTGAACTACTCCCTGAAACTTTTGTTTCCGTGGTTGTGAAGTGTTTTTAATAACGTGGTGGTGGTTTTGAATCACGTGGTGGTGAGGTATTTTGAATTATGTGGTGGTGAGGTGTTTTTAAATGATGTGGTGGTGAGGTGTTTTTAAATCACGTGGTAGTGAGGTGTTTTGAATTACTTGGTGATGAGGTGTTTTTAATTATGTGGTGGTGAGATGTTTTGAATTACTTGGTGATGGTGTTTTAAATTATGTGGTGGTGAGGTGTTTTGAATTACTTGGTGGTGAGGTTTTTAAAATTACGTGGTGGTGTGGTGTTTTGAATTACGTGGTGGTAAGGTTTTTTGAATTACGTGGTGGTAAGGTGTTTTGAATTACATGGGGGTGAAGTGTTTTGGATTACTTGGTGGTGATGTGTTTTAAATTAGGTGGGGTGAGGTGTTTTAAATTACGTGGGGGTGAGGTATTTTAAATTGCATAGGGGTGAAGTGTTTTGAATTACGCGGTGGTGAGATGTTTTGAATTACGCGGTGGTGAGATGTTTTGAATTACTTGGTGGTGAGGTGTTTTGAATTAAGTGGTGGTAAGGTGTAATCGTCCCAAACTTCCAGTCTGCACCTACCCCTCCTGTATGTATGTGCTGAGGGGTTATTTTTTGAATTTTATATATTTTTTCAACCTAAATCTTCAACCTAAATTGTTTTAAAAAATGTAATATCACAAACACTACAAATAAATTTGTGCAAAATAATTGTTTGTATTATGATTGCTGTAAATCATGACAACACAGCAACTCAGGTACAGTCATTATCCTTAGCTAAAATAAGCCCGTTCCTCAGTAACGACGCTTGGTGAGGCGTGCGTAGCGAACCAAGCCAAGCCAGTTAGTGTATATTTGTCTCCATGCGAGGGGTGGAGCTATGCTAATTAGTTATGGTATAAGGGTAGATTCTCTGTGTGTAGTTGCCTCTGTGGTTTCCCCTTTGTTCTTTATGACACTTACAACACCAGCCATGCGATCAGCGCTTAAATTAAATAAAGCGATCGTCGACCGGATCCGGACATTCTACCACTATGGCACCACCCAGCGAATCATCTCGATGGGCGTGAAGAGGGCCGTGAGGCCACACCCCGAAGGACGATTGGTTAAGAAACGATGGGGTGAGCGGGTGGTGCTTGGTGGTTGGAGCGTGTGTGACGTCAGAGAGAACATTCTAGTGCCAGGAACAAAAAGAGCATGTCCGGCCATTTTCGCTTTCTCTTGCGCTGGGTTTTATTGCAGGCGGATGCACTGTTCTCTCTCTCTGTCCCTGGCATGGTCGCAGGAAGATGCATTTTACTCTCTCTCTCTCTCTCTTGGTCCTGGTTTTCATTGTGGGTTCGCATTCTCTCTCTTTCCTGGGCGGTCTTATTCCAAACTCGTGTGCAATCGTAAAGAGAAAGAGTCCGTCTCGTTTTTTCTCTCTCCTGGTCCGGCCTTTGTCACTAGCAGACGTATTTACCTCTGACTGTTCCTGGCTGGTGGAAGTGGACGCATCCTTTCCTCTCCTTGGTGCTGGATTCGTGACGGCTGTGCTTGGTGCTGTATGTGCCTGAAAGGAACGTCGGAGCTCAGTGCAGCCGAGCAGGAAGGACGAGGGAGGAGCTCGGGCCTGTTCGCTTCGCGTCGGCGGCTGGCAGTGAACGCGACTGCACCAACGCGTGTTTTCCTGCGCAGGGGTCTTTGACAACCCAGGATGGTCATGGAAGGCAGAGCTGAATACCAGCTAACATTACACATACATTATTACTTTCATTTATTTCTCCCTGTGTGTGTAATTGTGTCCGATTGGAGAATCCTCATTATAGGAATTTTAGTTTACTGTGCATTCATATTTGTTGCTGACATTTATTTTTATTAAACCATTATCTGTTGCATTTTAATTGATGTATTGTGGCTTTGCCGGTTTTGTACGTCTATTTGTTGCAGGGATTGGATAACCCCCGTGCCGCATCCGGCCATACAGGAAAGTTCTCGCTGCCCTCCAATTACTCCCCCCCCCCCCCCCCATGTGTCACTACCGCCATAGTTGAGTTATATGCCTCAGAGTAAAGCTCAGTTGGCTTAAAGTTGGAGTTAGAGTTGGGTCTTAACCCCGGGGACATGACAATATTTAATTTACATAATTATTCAACCCCCTGAGTCAATGTTTCATATTGCGCCAACGCGTGTTTGCCTTTGGCAGCGATTACAGCTTCGAGTCTTCTAGGGTATGTTTGTTATCAGCTTTGCACATCTGGGTCTTACAGGTTTGTAACCTTCTTACAGATTTGCTCAAACTCTGTCAAGTTGGATGGGAAGTGTTGGTGAACAGCAATCTTCAAGTCTTTACACAGGTTCTCAATGGGATTCAGGTCTGGGCTTTGGCTGGGCCACTCAACGACTCTTACTTTCTTGTTCTGAAGCTATTCCAGTGTTGCTTGGGCTGTATGCTTGGGGTCATTGTCCTGTTGGAACATAAATCTTCGTCGCAGTCTAATGTCTTTTGCACTCTGAAGTAGGTTATCCTCAAGGATTTGCCTGTATTTGGCTCCATTCATTGTTCCCCCAATCCTTACAAGTCTCCCAGCCTCTGCCACTGAAAAGCATCTCCATAGCATGATCCTGCCACCACCACGCTTCAGTGTAGGGATGGTGTTAGATGGGTGATGAGCAGTGCTCAGTTTCTGCCAGATGTAGCGCTTTGCATTCAGGCCAAAAAGTTCGATTTTCATCTCAGACCACAGAATCTTTTGCCTCATGCTCTCAGTCTTTCACGTCCCTTTTTGCAAATTCAAGGCTTGATGTCATGTGCCTTTTTCCCCAGAATTGGTTTCTATCTGGATATCTCCCATAAAGCCTAGATTTGTCAAGTGTGGCAAAGACTTGTCCTTCCAGCAGGTTCTCCCATCTCAGCCAAGGAATTCTGTAGTTTTGTCAGAGTGGTCATTGGGTTCTTGGTAACCTCCCTGACCAAAGTCCTTCTTGCCTGGTTGCTCAGTTTGGTTGGATGGCCAACTCTAGGAAGAGTCTGGGTAGTTCCATATTCTTTCAATTTCCTAATTATGGAGCTCAATCTGCTCTTGGGAACTTTCAACACTCTAGAAATTGTTTTATACCCTTCCCCAGATATATGCCTCCTCACAATTATATCTCAGAGTTATACGGACAGTTCCTTGGACTTTATGGTAGAGTCTGCTATTACATGACATGCACTATGACATGACATGTCTGCTTTTTGATTTATTGACTGATCAATTCCTCGATTAATTATTCATTGATTAACCAATTAATCAATTAATTATTTTATGTTTTTTTGATTAATGACGAACTTAATTAATTTTCAAAAAGTTACAGCTTCGGATGAAACACTGGTGGTTGAGGTATGCTTTTAGTCAATTGATTAAGAAGTTATTTAACTATCATTATTTATTGATTTTAATTACGCAAGTAATCAATCAATTGTGCACCTCCCCCAATACCGTCTTTATGTGCTACATGGCAATTTTTTTCCATCACCCAGGTGGATGAGGTATGCTTATATATGTATGTATGTATGTATGTATATATATATATATATATATATATATATATATATATGTATATATATATATATATATATATATATATATATATATATATATATATACATATATATATATATATATATATATATAGGCTGGTATTGGCTAAGCCTGGTGTTGTCTTAGCGGTTAGGGTGCTGGCCTGGGATCCTAGGATCCTGGGTTTGAATCCTGATCGATCGCTGAATTAACGCCAGGGGGGTTGACTCAGCCTGTCATCCTTCCGAGGTCGGCAAATTGAGTACCAGCTTGCTGGGATGAATGATCACGGTGTGTACCCCGATTTAGAATAGGTACACCGTATCCCTGCGCATCGTAAGAGGCGACCAAGGGTTGGCGTCAGGAAGGGCATCCGGCCATAAAAACATTGCCTCAAACAGGGAACCATGATCATCATGGGGCCGGCAAGGCTAACCCCCGCTTTAGCAGGGAAAATGGCCTTAAAACAATCATTCATATATATATATATACATATATATATATATATATAGTCACGTGAAAAAGTAAGTACACCCCATGTAAAGTTTTGACTTTTTCAACATATTTCAACATACAGCTATTTGATCTTCATTTCAACTATATTGATGGATAAAGGTGATATAATATAACAAATATCATGAAACATTTACATTTTGTAGTCCATTGTATAATCTAAATAAACATAAATGCAAATTTCGCATGTGGAAAAAGTAAGTACACCCCATGAAATGTTTTTTTAATCTTTTTAACATATGTGGACATATCAATATTTGATCTTCATTTAAACAGTATCTACAGATAAAGGTGATCTAATTGAACAAAAAACAATGATAAATTGACTTTGCAATAATCTATTCATCAAAAAATTGTTGCACAGCATGAACAATTGCATGCACAGCTCGTTTCAAATCCCCCCACAACATCTCGATGGGATTTAGATCCGGGCTTTGACTTGGCCATTCCAGAACCCTCCATTTCTTTCTTTTCAGCCATTCCTTGGTGGAATTACTGGTATGTTTAGGGTCATTGTCATGTTGCAAGGTCCATCTTCGGTTGAGCTTCAACTTTCCGACAGATGGTCTCACATTATCCTCAAGCACCCTCTGGTACAATGAAGAATTCATAGTGGATTCTATGATGGTGAGCTGCCCAGGCCCTGATGCAGCAAAGCTGCCCCAAACCATAATATTTCCACCACCATGCTTTGCAGTTGGTATCAGGTTCTTGTGGTCAAATGCTGTCTTTGGTTTTCGCCAAACATGTCTTCTGGTACTGTGGCCAAATAGCTCTACCTTTGACTCATCTGTCCAGAGCAAATTGTTCCAGAAGTGCTGGTCTTTACCGAGGTGTTCATTGGCAAACTTTAGTCTTGCCCTGATGTTCTTTCTAGACAGCAAAGATTTCCTCCTGGCACACCTCCCATGTAGATCAAATTTGTGCAGCCTCTTTCTAATGGTAGACTCGTGCACTTTGACATCAACAGTGGCAAGAGCTACCTGTAGGGTCTGTGATGACATTCTGGGGTTCTTAGAGACTCTTTCAGCATCTTGTTGTCTGCTCTCGGGCTGAACTTGCTGGGGCGGCCTGGCCTGAACAAGTTGGCAGTTGTTTGGAATCTTCTCCACTTGTAGATGATCTTCCGGACAGTCGAATGATTGATTTCAAATTGTTTGGAGATCTTTTTAAATCCCTTCCCAGACTCGTAGGCATCTATAACCTTCTTTCTGAAGGCCTCAGAGAGCTCTTTTGATCTAGGCATGGTGACGCCGCACACCTCAACAACAAAGAGCAAACCAAACGAAATGTCTGATGTTTAAATAAGACAGGTTCCTCCAAGATCCTCTCTAACGATGTTCTAATCATTTGCACCTGAGCTGGTGCACCTGATTCTAATTTTAGGTGTTTGAAGTAGTGATAAATGTAGGGGTGTACTTAATTTTTCCACATGCTAAATTTGCATTTATGTTTATTTAAATTATACAATGGACTACAAAATGTAAATGTTTCATGATATTTGTTGTATTATATCACCTTTATCTGTAAATATTGTTGAAATGAAGATCAAATAGCTGTATGTTGAAATATGTTGAAAAAGTCAAAACTTTACGTGGGGTGTCCTTACTTTTTCACGTGACTGTATCTGTGCAGTGTCTGTTTTTGTTGTGTTGTCTTGTCTCGTCACTGAACTACTCCCTCAAACTTTTGTTGATTCGTACCAAACTTCTGGTATGCACCTGTCTCTCCCGTCGGTATGTCCTAAGGGTATTTTGTTTTGAAAAAATTTCCAATTTTTTTTATTTTTTATTTTTGGGAATTTTTTGGGGGGAATTTTTTTTTTCAATTTAACTTTTCAACTTCAATTGTTTATAAAATGTGATATCTCGTATATTACAAATATATTTGTCCATTATGATTGTTTGAATTATGATTGGTGCAAACCATGACAAAACAGCAACTCATGTCAGTCATTTATCTATATATCTACATATCTGGGCAGTGTCTGTTGTCACTGAACTACTCCCTGAAACTTTTGTTTCCGTGGTTGTGAAGTGTTTTTAATAACGTGGTGGTGAGGTATTTTGAATTATGTGGTGGTGAGGAGTTTTTAAATGACGTGGTGGTGAGGTGTTTTTATATCACGTGGCTGTGAGGTGTTTTTAATTATGTGGTGGTGAGGTGTTTTTAATTATGTGGTGGTGAGGTGTTTTTAATTATGTGGTGGTTATGTCTTTTAAATTTGATGGTGAGGTATTTTTAATTATGTGGTGGTGAGGTGTTTTTAATTATGTGGTGGTAAGGTGTTTTTAATTATGTGGTCGTGAGGTGTTTTTAATTACATGGTGGTGAAGTGTCTTTAACTACGTTGTGGTGAGGTGTAATCGTCCGAAACTTCCAGTCTGAACCTACCCCCCCCCCCCCCCCACCCCCTCGTATGTGTGTGCTGAGGGGTTCTTTGTTGATTTTTTTTTTTCAACTTAAAACTTCAACCCAAACGCTGCAAATAAATGTGAGCAAAGTAATTGTTTGTATTATGATTGGTGTAAATCATGACAACACAGCAACTCAGGTACAGTCATTATCTTCAGTTAAAACATTAAAACAAGCCCGTTCCTCTGTAACGACGCTTGGTGAGGCAAGCGCAGTGAGCTGAGCCAAGCTAATATATATATATATATATATAAATATATATATATATATATATATATATATATATATCCACTGAACTACTCCCTCAAACGTTTGTGAAAGCATACCTTACTATCTCTCCTTGTGTATGTCCTAAGGGTATTTCTTTTGAAAATTAAAAAAAAAAAAAAAAAAATGGAATGCATCCCCTTATTTCCCATAGAGCAACTGTTCGCTGTACAGCTCGGTTTACTTGAAGGAAACCCAGGCATATAACGAGGGATGTCTGTTTAATTAAAGCAAGGAAAAGAATGCATGAGATGAATAGCTTACTGTGGGAGAGTTATAAAGAGTGTATGCATGTGTCTTCGCTCTGCCCTAATGTGTGCTCACCACGCCGTTCGCTCCGTCTGCCTCCAATGCTCCGCATGTGTCTTCGCTCTGCCCTAATGCGTGCTCTCCACGTCGTTCACTCCGTCTGCCCCCAATGCTCCGCATGTGTCTTCGCTCTGCCCTAATGCATGCTCTCCACGTCGTTCACTCCGTCTGCCCCCAATGCTCCGCATGTGTCTTCGCTCTGCCCTAATGCGTGCTCTCCACGTCGTTCACTCCGTCTGCCCCCAATGCTCCGCATGTGTCTTTGCTCTGCCCTAATGCGTGCTCTCCACGTCGTTCACTCCGTCTGCCCCCAATGCTCCAGTTTCCAGCTTCGACCCGCCAACGTGAGCGCCACCACTTGAGCCCAGATCATCCACCCATGAAGCAAGCACAGGACAGGACAGGACGAGCACCGAAGCCAAATTCACTGCTCACCAGGTGAGCACGAGCCAAAAACCACCACACCCAAGTCGCTGCTCCTTTTATAGTCGCTCAGCGAAGGCAGGGCTTAACATCAGATCAAAACTGGCACATGGTATAAATACAAATGCCGATTGGTGCATTACCGCTTTAGCCCTGCCCACGCAAGAACTCCACAACAACTGGTGCTCACTTCACCCTCTAGCCATGCCACACGAAGGGAAGGTGATCCTCGATTAGCGTGGGCTCGCCCTCTGGACACGTTACAGGCACGTGGCGAAGGTTGAGAGCTCTATTACTCGTAGGAGTGAACAGAGTGAATTAGGCGTCAACAAGGTGCCAATGGCCAATTCGCGCCTCTTTGTTGTAGTGTGGAATTACGTCTGGAGAATGGAGGTGCTCGTCGCCACTCCCTGCGCTACCATCTCCGTGCTCCCAAGCTGCAGTGAACGTCCGTGGTGCGAGTAGATGAGGTGATGACTGAGGAGGAATGTGGGTAGGCTATGTGTGGTTGAGGTGAAGTTGTGGTTCGTGCGTTGTGGTGTTTGGGGATCTAAGGGTGATGAAAAAGCGTGTATAAAGTCTTAATGCAATGTATCTAAAGTGTGGAGTAAAAACCAAGTGTAAATAAAAGGACCTATTGTGTAGTCTAAAGGAAGATGATGGTGGGATAAAGCAAGGTGGCCGTTTGGGCTTGGCGGGCGATTCAAACTGGCTTTTGGCGCAATATTCTAATCAGCTCGCACCTCCATACAGCTCGCTCGCGTGTTTTACGGACGAGCTCGTAAGGCACTCGTGACAATTGTAATGAAATAGGGGAAAAAATGGGGAAAACATCTCTACCTCCCACCAACGCATTCTACCACAATCAACCCACGATACGAAGGGAAGGAACGACTCTGGCCTTGTACTATGGAAATAAACAAACTGCAGGACCTGTATGTTGGGTGCAATTGCCTTGGGGGCCAGTGCCTAGAACCACAACAACGTTATACAGTATATTTGAGTGCAAAAGTATGAGTCCACTTAAATCAATTCCAAGCTTTCTTAAATCACGATTTCAAACACAAATTTGTCTGGAGTGCATTACAGCCTTGTTAGGAAAACACTGACTCAAAGAGAATCCATAAACGAACTAGAACGGCGCTCGGTAGAGCGCATACCTCTGCCAGGCTGAACAGTTTATGCTTTGTATCCCAGTGATAGGCCGGATCTGCATTCAGACCGTCACCAAAATCTTGTTGGATTGTTCTTGTTGCCTTCCCCACTCATCCACCAAGTTTTGTCATAATCCATCCACAAATTTTTGAAATATCGTCCTTTGCCCTATCTCTCAATTGTGAAGAATCACTTTAGAAATTATAGTATCCGGATCCTGATCCACTTCTTCACCAAAATCTAATCAATTTGGCCTTGTCTGTCCGCACTAAACCTGTCCCCCAAATATTGTCCACAACTTCTGGAGATATCCTCAACACTGCCTGCCCTCGCTACCCCCTCAGAGCACTGCCTGCCCTCGCTACCCACTCAGTACTGCCTGCCCTCGCTACCCCCTCAGAGCACTGCCTGTCCTCGCTACCCCTTCAGCACTGCCTGACCTCGCTACCCACTCAGTACTGCCTGCCCTCGCTACCCCCTCAGAGCACTGCCTGTCCTCGCTACCCCTTCAGCATTGCCTGACCTCGCTACCCCCTCAGCACTGCCTGCCCTCGCTACCCCCTCAGAGCACTGCCTGCCCTCGCTACCCACTCAGTACTGCCTGCCCTCGCTACCCCCTCAGAGCACTGCCTGCCCTCGCTACCCCTTCAGGACTGCCTGACCTCACTACCCCCTCAACACTGCCTGCCCTCGCTACCTCCTCAGAGCACTGCCTGCCCTCGCTACCCCTTCAGGACTGCCTGACCTTGCTACCCCCTCAACACTGCCTGCCCTCGCTACCCCCTCAGAGCACTGTCTGCCCTCGCTACCCACTCAGTACTGCCTGCCCTCGCTACCCCCTCAGAGCACTGCCTGCCCTCGCTACCCCTTCAGCACTGCCTGACCTCGCTACCCACTCAGTACTGCCTGCCCTCGCTACCCCCTCAGAGCACTGCCTGCCCTCACTACCCCTTCAGGACTGCCTGACCTCGCTACCCCCTCAACACTGCCTGCCCCCGCTACCCCCTCAGAGCACTGTCTGCCCTCGCTACCCACTCAGTACTGCCTGCCCTCGCTACCCCCTCAGAGCACTGCCTGCCCTCGCTACCCCTTCAGGACTGCCTGACCTCGCTACCCCCTCAATACTGCCTGCCCTCGCTACCCCCTCAGAGCACTGTCTGCCCTCGCTACCCACTCAGTACTGCCTGCCCTCGCTACCCCCTCAGAGCACTGCCTGCCCTCGCTACCCCTTCAGCACTGCCTGACCCCGCTACCCACTCAGTACTGCCTGCCCTCGCTACCCCTCAGCACTGCCTGCCCGCGCTACGCCCTCAGCACTGCCTGCCCTCGCTACCCCTTCAGCACTGCCTGCCCTCGCTACCCCTTCAGCACTGCCTGACCTCGCTACCCACTCAGTACTGCCTGACCTCGCTACCCACTCAGTACTGCCTGCCCTCGCTACCCACTCAGTACTGCCTGCCCTCGCTACCCCCTCAGCACTGCCTGCCCTCGCTAAAATCTCCGTAATATCCCATCATGAAGGAGGTTAATTGGCGACAACTTTGTTTTCCAGCACAAAAACAACCCCAAACACACTGCAAATGATGTTAAAATATATTTACAAAGAAAAACAGAGTCTGGAACTGTGCAAATATCAGAATGGCCTCCTCAAAGTCCTGACCTCAACATCGTTGAAGCTCAGTACTGCCTGCCCTCGCTACCCCCTCAGAGCACTGCCTGTCCTCGCTACCCCTTCAGCACTGCCTGACCTCGCTACCCACTCAGTACTGCCTGCCCTCGCTACCCCCTCAGAGCACTGCCTGTCCTCGCTACCCCTTCAGCATTGCCTGACCTCGCTACCCCCTCAGCACTGCCTGCCCTCGCTACCCCCTCAGAGCACTGCCTGCCCTCGCTACCCACTCAGTACTGCCTGCCCTCGCTACCCCCTCAGAGCACTGCCTGCCCTCGCTACCCCTTCAGGACTGCCTGACCTCACTACCCCCTCAACACTGCCTGCCCTCGCTACCTCCTCAGAGCACTGTCTGCCCTCGCTACCCACTCAGTACTGCCTGCCCTCTCTACCCCCTCAGAGCACTGCCTGCCCTCGCTACCCCTTCAGGACTGCCTGACCTTGCTACCCCCTCAACACTGCCTGCCCTCGCTACCCCCTCAGAGCACTGTCTGCCCTCGCTACCCACTCAGTACTGCCTGCCCTCGCTACCCCCTCAGAGCACTGCCTGCCCTCGCTACCCCTTCAGCACTGCCTGACCTCGCTACCCACTCAGTACTGCCTGCCCTCGCTACCCCCTCAGAGCACTGCCTGCCCTCACTACCCCTTCAGGACTGCCTGACCTCGCTACCCCCTCAAAACTGCCTGCCCCCGCTACCCCCTCAGAGCACTGTCTGCCCTCGCTACCCACTCAGTACTGCCTGCCCTCGCTACCCCCTCAGAGCACTGCCTGCCCTCGCTACCCCTTCAGGACTGCCTGACCTCGCTACCCCCTCAATACTGCCTGCCCTCGCTACCCCCCTCAGAGCACTGTCTGCCCTCGCTACCCACTCAGTACTGCCTGCCCTCGCTACCCCCTCAGAGCACTGCCTGCCCTCACTACCCCTTCAGCACTGCCTGACCCCGCTACCCACTCAGTACTGCCTGCCCTCGCTACCCCCTCAGCACTGCCTGCCCGCGCTACGCCCTCAGCACTGCCTGCCCTCGCTACCCCTTCAGCACTGCCTGCCCTCGCTACCCCTTCAGCACTGCCTGACCTCGCTACCCACTCAGTACTGCCTGCCCTCGCTACCCACTCAGTACTGCCTGCCCTCGCTACCCACTCAGTACTGCCTGCCCTCGCTACCCCCTCAGCACTGCCTGCCCTCGCTAAAATCTCCGTAATATCCCATCATGAAGGAGGTTAATTGGCGACAACTTTGTTTTCCAGCACAAAAACAACCCCAAACACACTGCAAATGATGTTAAAATATATTTACAAAGAAAAACAGAGTCTGGAACTGTGCAAATATCAGAATGGCCTCCTCAAAGTCCTGACCTCAACATCGTTGAAGCTGTCTGAGATTATTTGAAGAGGAAGAACAATTAAAAACAACCAAAATCAAAAGACGAATTATGGAATAATTTGCAGAATGAATCGTCTCATCCCCACTGTCCTTTCCCAACACAAACGAGCCATTGGCATTTGCCAATGAATTTAAAACGATGGCTAAGCTTCGAGTGTTAAGTCGCAGGTTACCACTTACAGTTAGCATCTGATCAAGGCCGAGTCCAGACAGTTATTGCAGCAATGGATGTAATTCCTTGTAGTTTACATTTACTTATTCTTTAGTTTCTGCATGATAAGATGGATACAAAAGGCTTTACAGACCAAAAGTACACGATGTTACAGCCTCGGACAGCACGTGAAGGAAAATAAATAAAGTGAAATACGTCGACGTACAAAATCAATATATTGTTACAAAAACGGAAATTTTCACAATACTTACAAATTGCCGGTGTATTGATGACTTGTGTTGCGGATTATTGCTATAGCCAATGCATTAGCCAATTGGAATCTCCCGTGATGAAGCTATCTCCGAGGGCCTTTCACTCACTCACCGTAGGCAGGTTGGTGGTCTTTCTGTCTTCTTCCGACTCCTCTCCGGCCTTGCTCCCCCAGCTCTCTTTGTGCTTTGTCCCCCAAATATTCCTGCAGGTCGCACAAGATCTGGCAGCAACCCTCTTTTGGTTAAACTGCCAAAATCTAGGCTCTCTGCTCACCTTCACTCTTTCATTCCTCTTTTCTCCCGCCTCTGGAACAAACTCCCTCACTCTCTTCAATCCCACTCCTCCCTCCAGGTCTTTAAAACAGCTGTTCACCACCATCTCTTATCTTTCCCCATCCAAAACCTTGATCTTTTCTACCCCCGCTAATTCACCCCAGATCCACCTTGTTTGAAATTCCAACTTCTTTCCTAGAAGTCCCGGCAGTGTCCATATGTTTTATACCTCTCCCACCCCCCCTTCCCATGCCTCCCCCCCCCCCCCCCCCACAAAAAGCCCTCTCCCTCCCACAGATCTCTCGATGTCCCTGTCTCAGATGTTGTGTTTGTGTTCCTTCCCCTCTCGCCCCATCTTGTCTACCGCTCCCCATGTTATATGTTTTATGTGTCGGTTTGTCTTTCTGTGTGGTTAATGTTAGCTCTTTCATGAGCCTCGATCTTGTATACCAAAAAAAAAAAAAAAATTCTCCAACAGGATGGCACAGAGGACCTCTGAGCTGTCAGGTCTTGTTTAAATATTCCTGAACATACTATAAAACTGTCGGATTGGTGTTTCGCACACAACGTGTTGCATGAAGGGGTGAGCTGTCCCTCAGATGGACGTTGAGTTGGGAGCTAGTCTGCCTGAATTCAGAGATTCCATGGTCTTTCGATGAATATTAGGTGCGTTACTGCTGGCACGCAAGCCAAATTCTAAATTCCTGCCTGACTGACTGCTGCGAGAGCAACGGCAAAGCTTGACTTAGTTGACTTATGGTCATCCCCTCGCAATCTGCATTACAACCCATTCCCAGCTCTGTCGCCCGCCATCCTTTCGGCCATCAACAGAGGCATCCACACATGTATATAATAATAGCGTAAGGACTCGACTTTGTTATCCCTTTTACGCCGCACCCAGTGACCCGATGCCCACGGCACTAATGGATTTACGATCTACGAACCGCGCTCTTTGTTTATCACGTACAGCCATACTCGAAAAATCTAAATTAGCCGACGTTGTGGCCCAAAAGCATCCGATTAACTGCCGATACGACGCCATCTTACGACGCCATCGTATTGGCGTCTGCTGGGCGAAGGCGAAGCAAGCCGTCCGCTGATTGGACAGGCGAAGGCGAAAGCAAGCCGTCCACTGAGTGGACAATCCAGAGCATGCATTTGTGCCGGTGTCGGCGATCGTTGTTCATATACGCACTCTTCATTCTCATCTTTCTTCCTAACTCTTACTCGGACAAGCAAATCCCCTATGCCATCCATAATGGTACACTCTGTCCATACACCACATCCTCCCTTCCGTGGATGTTCCACGGGTTTCGGCTAGTCCTCATGAATGTTGGCCTGCCATCTCTTTGCTGCTTGTCCACTTGGCCTCGGATTGTTGATGTCAGGCCTGTACGTCTTTTGTAGATATGTCTTTGATTGGCTTATGACCATGTGTCCAAACGATTTGAGTCGTCTGGAATTGACAACATCCGATATTGTGGTCTCGACACTTAACACTCACCAAACGTCCTCATTTTGGTTTCGATGGACTCTTGAGTTGTGACCGCCATTATGAACGCAAGCATTTCATTGTAAACACTTGCAGTCTGTTGGTGTCTTATTTTACCAGAGTCCACGTATTGGATCCATACACTGCTATTAGAAGCACCAGTGCCTTGCACAGTGTTATTTTCATTTTTCGATTTATATTTGACTCCATATTGCCATCCTCAGTCGGCAAAAGGCCTGTGCCGCGAGGGAGATGCGACGTAGGATATCGGCCGAGCATGTGGGCACCTGACTTCCCAGGAATGTGAAGTTGTTCACATGTTCAATTGGATGGCCATCTTATTATAATAGAGCAAACGTATATGGTTCGCTATGTATGTTTATATGCGACGCAAACGTCTTCTTCTTCTTCAAAAAAAAAAATTACCACCCTCTTAATTGCGTTAAGACTGCTGAGACCCCTTAGACCTTTGACGACCCTTTAATTCCCCCAAGACCCTTCAGACCACCAAGACCCCTGAAGACCCAAAATACCCTGAAGACCCCCAAAGACCCAACATACCATGAAGACCCCAAAGATCCAAAACACACCAAAGACCCAAAATACCCTTCAAGGCCCTGAGGCTCAAAAAGACCCTGAATACCCAAAAACCCAAAAGACCCCGAAGACCCAAAACACCCCAAAGACCCAAAAGACCCCAAATACCAAAAATACCCTGAAGACCCAAAAGACCCCAAAGACCCAAAACACCCCTGAAGACCCCGCAGACCCAAAAGACACCGAAGACCCTTAAGACCCAAAAACACCTCAAAAACCCAAAATACCCTTAAAGGCCCAGAGGATCCAAAAGACCCTGAAGACCCAAATGGCCCTGAAGACCCAAAACACCATGAAGACCCAAAAGACACCGAAATGATCAAAGATGCCTACCCCTCTGAAACGACGTGTGGTGAGGCGTGTGGAGCGCGCCGAGTCACGCTAGTATACTTCAATGATTCTGTTCAAGGGTGTACTAAATTTGAATTTCTTTGCGTTGATTTTCAATCCTCATTTCTTGCAAGAACTGTCCAGTTCCTTTGTAGTAAAGCTTTAGCCTATCAAAGACCACAGATACTAAAGTTGTGTGGACTGCATACCGGACATCTACAGTGAAGGTGTCGGTAAAGTGAAGATTCGGATCCAAACTTTTTAACTCTCTCAAGCCTGGTGTTGGCTTTGCGGTTAGGGTGCCAGCTTGGGATCCTAGGATCCCGAGTTCGAATCCCGGGCGATCGCTGAATTAATGAAACCAGGGGGGTTGACCTAGCCTGTCATCGTTCCGAGGTCGGCAAATTGAGCACCAGTTCACTGGTAAGTCCCTGAGTGTTGCAAGAGGCGACTAACGGGGTTGGTGGCAGGAAGTGGGCATCCGGCCATAAAACATTGCTTCAAAAAGTGGACCACGGTGCCCAAAAAAGGCCAACCACTGCTCTGCGGGGGAAAAATGGCCTCTAAAGGTGGTTCTTCTTCTTCTTCATGCCCAAAATGAGGAATACGTTGAACAGAGTTGGCGACAGAATGTTTTTTAATTTATTTTTTTGTATACAAGACCGAGGCTCGTGTAGGAGCTAACATTAATCACAAATAAACATAAACAGACACATATAACATACAATAAAGGGGGCGGGAGACGAGATGGGGAGGGAGAGGGAAGCACAAAAGTACAACAGTAGAGAACAGGGACATCGGGAGATCTGTGGGAGGGAGAGAGATTGGGGGAAGGGGGCAGGGGAAGGGAGGAGTGGGAGAGGTAAAAACAAATGGACCCTGCTAAGACTTAAAGGAAAGAAGTTGGTATTTCAAAAAAGTGGATCTGAGGTGAATTAACGGGGGTAGAAAAGATCAAGGTTTTGGATGAGGGTATTGACCATAAGAGATGGTGGTGAACAGCTGTTTTAAAGACCTGGAGGGAAGAGTGGGATGGAAGAGAGTGAGGTGAGTTTGTTCCAGAGGTGGGAGAAAAGGGGAATGAAAGAGTGAAGGTGAGCAGAGAGTCTTGACTTTGGCAGTTTCACCAGAAGAGGGTTGCTGGCAGATCTTGTGCGACCTGAAGGAATATTTAGGGGACAGGACAGACAGAGCTTGGGGAACAAGGCCGGAGAGGAGTCTGTAGAGGACAGAAAGACCACCCTGTCTTGCACCGACATTCACTTTGAACCACTCTGTTAGATATCCTCCTATCATGATTGTGCGTTGTGTTACGTCTTGCATGTTTTTTATGATTGAAATTATTTTTGGAAGAATGCCAACTGAGCCCATTGTTTTCCATAGTTCTTCTCTCCAGACAGTGTCAAATGCTGCCTGGAAGTCTACACAGTTGAAATGGAGAGGGACTAATGCTCAGACTTTCTCAATGGTTTGTTTTACTTTGAATATTGCATCTATTGTGCCTCTGCCTGGTCTGAAACCAACTGACTGTCACTAAGGGCCTCTTGTACTACTATGCCAATGTGATTAAAAATTATTTTGCAAAACACTTTGCTTGGTACAGACAGTAGCAAAATTGCTCTGTAATTGGCAGGTGTAAGTTTGTCTCCCTTCCTGTGAATAGGGGTCACAAGCTTTTTTTGGCCAATCAGTTGGGACTTTTTCAGTCCGACAGATTTAGTTGAAGAGTTTGGTTAATACAGTATTGGGGGTCCATATTCCCTCCACTTGACTTGAGTACTTCCACAGTGATACTGTCGATGCATGGAGATTTGTGACCTTTCATGGCTCTGATTGCTTCTTAGAATTCCTTTTCAGTGATTAGGGGAAATGTAAGCATCTGTATGTAAACAGGGTATTGATCAAGTTCTTTTAAAGCTTCTTCTTCATGTTGGAAAGAAGTATTGAGAAATGCTTCAAAGTAGCTCTTTCAACACTCAAGAACCTTTACTATATTTGTTTGGACATCACCCTGAAAATATTTCTTACAGCCACACAAGTCTTATTCCATTTCCCCTCCAACTCCCTTACTTTTGAAAAGTGGTTGTGACTATTATTAGCCCCCGTTGGACTTAGTCTTAAACGGGGGCATATGGATTGGGTCTCGTCCGTCCGTCCGTGCATCCATCCACAGCCATATCTCAGACATGCATGGACCGATTTTGTTCATACTTGGCAAAAAGACAACACAACATATGCACCTCACTTTATTTTGCGATCTGATCAAAGATGGCCGACTGGTAGACTGGCGGCCATTTTTGTTGTAAAAAAAAGCTGATGTTGAACACGTCCTAAACCATCTCTCGGACGTGCATTTACCAGACTTGTTCAAACTTGATCAGGAATCATGGCTTAGATATGCTTATCATTTTGCTTTTTAGATGAGCTCCAAGATGGCTGACTCGTGGCCATTTTGTTACTTAAACTTGTCCCCAACCATCTCTCGGACGTGCATTTACCAGACTTGTTCAAACTTGATCAGCAATCATGGCTTAGATATGCTTATCATTTTGCTTTTTAGATGAGCTCCAAGATGGCTGACTCGTGGCCATTTTGTTACTTAAACTTGTCCCCAACCATTTCTCGGACATGCACGGACTGATTTTGTTCAAACTTGGCACAAAGACAATACATGAGTTTACTTACATATGCAGAAAATTTTGTTTTGTAATCTGACCAAAGATGGCTGACTTACGGCGTTTAACTCCAAACAGCAAAATTACAAAAACCACAGGGGATATGACATTTTATGTCTTTTTCTCCTTTTTCATCCGAGACTCGATTTCCATGGTCTCAATTTGTTATTTGAGGTTTCTCTCTTTTTGAATTCTTACTGCTGCCTTGACTCTTTTGTTAAGAGATCTGTATGTAATTTTTTATGTGCTTCATGTGTCCTGAGTGATACATTATCTTGATCTTGGCTTTTCTTCTCTCTTCTTTTCTTTCTTTTACAAATCTTTTCTACCTCTGATGAGAGTGTGTATACTTTCCGACCACTTTTGAAGCCGACAGCTTGCTCTGTTGAGAAATTTGTCACATTTTTGTATTCTCGATAGAATGGCACATGGTTTTTGAATTTGTCTACATTATATCTCCTGGGTAGTTTATGTTATTATATTCTTATTTCATTCAAGTCGATTTCAAAATTATCCATAACCAGAGAATGGTCTGATCCTATTTCTGCCAAATTATAGGTTTGACTGTTTTTTATGTTGCCCTTCCATTTATGTGAGATTATGATGTCATCTATTTAATTTTTGGTCGCTCTGTCTGGCGGAACCCATGTCGTCCTTCTTGTTTGTTTATGCTTGAAAATTGTATTGCTTATTATGAGATTATTAAAAAATAAAATAAAATAACCACCTTTAGAGGCCATTTTTCCCCGCAAAGCGGGGGTTGGCCTTTTTCGGGAACCATGGTTGTTGTTGTTTTTTTGGTCCCCTTTTTGAAGCAATGTTTTATGGCCGGATGCCCTTCCTGCCGCCAACCCTTTTTGCCGCCTTTAACGACAACCAGGGAATTACCAGTGACCTGGTACTCAATTAGCCGACCTCGGAAGGATGAACAAGCTGAGTCAACCCCCCTGGCGTTAATTCAGCGATCGACCGGGATTCGAACCCAGGATCCTAGGTATCCTAAGCTGGCACCCTAGCCGCTAGCCCAACACCAGGGATTTATTATGAGATTATTGATAGCACAAAATTGGAGGAGATGCAATCAATCCCCTATAATTGTGATCTCCAACACCACATTGGCCAACTACTTCAGGCTAATCGATTTGGTGGTTTTGACCAACTTTTGCATTTAAGTCACCAAGGAGCATGACATCATTATTTGTTGGCAGTGTATTGATTTTTGCTTGTATAAGATCGTAGAATCTTACAGATTCTGAGTCATGGTATCCAGAGTCTGGGGCATATGCTTGAATTAGCGACACATTCATTTTTATTATTTTTGTATACAAGATCGAGGCTCATGTAAGAGCTAGCACATTTAACACACATTAGCACATAAAACACAAAAAACATGAACGGACACATAAAACAATAAAGGGAGGGGGAGACAAGATGGGGAGAGAGAGGAAAGCACACAAGCACAACAGTTAGGAACAGGGACATCAGGAGATCTGTGGAAGGAAGAGGGCTGGGGGGGGGGGGGGAGGCAAGGGGCGCACGGTATAAAACAAATTGACACTACTAGGAATTTCAGGAATGAAGTCGGACATTGAAAGAGGTGGATTTGGGGTTGTTCTGATATGAAATGTGGCACCCATAAGCCTTTCAGAGATGCATTCAAAAGTTATCATATTTTCTGCAAACTTATTGGGCATGATTATCGCTACTCCCTGCCTTTTGATATCTGTTCTGGGTGAGTGGAGCACGACATAATTGTCATTTCTTTCTGCAGAGTTTTTTGGATACATAATGGAAGCTTGCGGAAGAGCTGAAAAAAAGGAATTGCTTAGGAATGGGGTGATTTGGGGTCGAAAAGGTCATGTGTATGGATGGGGTATGACATGAGATGGTGGTGAACAGCTGTCTTGAAGACGTGGAGGGAAGAATGAGATTGAAGAGGATATGGAAGTTGGTGGTGGTGTTGTTGTTGTTGTTGTTGTTGTATAGCCCCGGACATTTCTCTCGGACAACCCTGCAGCACGGAGACAGCCGATCTACCTCACTCACAGGAGTAACCCAAAGATTCCCCACATCTAGGATGGTATACCCCCGCCTTCACAAGGTCAGGGTACTTCCACAGTGATTTGACAGAGTTAGAGAGAGAGAAAGTCAAGAGGAAAAGGGCCGTTCCATAAGAACCAATCGGCACTGTGACCATGATACGTGACAGATCCGCGCAGCAGGGAACAATGGGGAAGATATGGCCCCCGATTTGCGTTGGGAGCACAACAACCACGAAGAGGCATCCTCAATAGTTGTAGGATGTGGAAGTTGATTCCACAGGTGGGCAAAGGGGGAACAAATGAGAGGAGGTGAGCATTGATTCTGGACTTAGGTCGTTTCACCAGAAAGGGGTTGATGGTGTACCATGTGTGCCCTGCAGAAACCTGGGAGGGACAGAGCCACCAGAGGGCAGAGGGTGATGGGTAGGTTTGTCAGACGATCCTTTCAGAGAGACAGGGTGAATGTGTGGGATTTTGTGGTGGGGTTGAAAGACATATTGGATACCAAGTGTTGGACCAGTTCCTGATTCTATCAAGGTCTGCAGAGAGGAAAGGCTGCTGCCTGCCTGTCTGAAGGATGAGAAATGATACGGCATATGGTGTAGTCATCAGCAAAGCGATAAGCAGAATTTTCTGGGTATTGAGATTTTTGATGAATTTGAAGACACTGCCTTGGAGCACTCTAGCATTGGCATAGAGAGGAGGTGGGTGGATCTTTTTAAGACCTACACGCTAAATATGAGGGTGGAGGAAATCAGTGATCCATGAGAGGAGGTGGCCTTGGATGCTATAAGCAGAGAGTTTGGAGATCAAAGTGGGATGCCTGATCTCATGTCTAAGATTGAGGGCTTCCATCAATTATTTGAAGAGAGAAGCAGGAGGTCCGAGGTAGAATGACAGTGTCTGAAACCAAACTGATGATGTGAGATCAGTCTGTTGGAGAAAAGGAAGGATTTGATGTTTGCTGCGATGATAGATTCCATGACCTTGCTTGTAGTTGGAAGCAAGCTAATGGGCCTGTCATTAAGAGAATCCACTTTTACACCATTTCACACCAAACACAGAATAGTGCAGTGATATTGACTAACTTCCAGGCAGAAGGAAATTGCCCGACAGATAATGATTGAGTGAACAGAGCAGATAAAGGATGAGTAAGAGCCGCATAGCAGATTTTTAGGACAGATGCATTAATGCTGTCTGGGCCTATTGCAGAATTGGAGTCGAGGTTTGTCAGAAACCTTCCCACCTTCTTAAGTGGAAAAGATACAGTATCGAGAAGTAGTTGGGTATGAGAGGGTACGGTAGATGTAGAGGGAGTGAGGGGTTGGGTACACAAGATCTGGAAGCAAACACAGAATTGAACCATTCGGCCTTCTCACAAATAGAGTGAGATGTGTTGCCATTTGAAATGAGGGAAGGGACTGAGTAGGAGTTTGGATATGAGAGAGTTTATTATGATGTAGTAATGCTGAAAGTTAAAAATGAGCATAATTTTGTGTTAAATGCACATGCTCGTTTGAATGACAACAACAACAACACAACAACATGCATTTTAAGGCCATTTTCCCTACTAGAGCAGGGGTTAGCCTTGCGGTCCCCATGACAATCATCTCCATTTTGCCCTATTTTCTGCATCTCCCCTTGTTAACCCCCTTGCCCACATTTCTTCTTCCACCATCTTTAGCCAAGTCTTTCTCGGTCTTCCCCATCCTCTACTTCCTTCCACATTCATTTCCATCACTCTTCTCAACCAGTCACTTTCATCCTTCCTCAACACATGACCAAACCATCTCAAACTGTTCCTCTTCACAGCATCAATCACAGGCTCTATTCCCATCATCTTTCGCAATTCATCATTTGTCTTCCTCTCTCTCAACGATACTCCACACATCCACCGAACCATTCGCATTTCCACCCTTTCCACCCTTCGTTGCTGCTCTACGTTCATTACCCATGTCTCGCTCCCATAAATCATAACACTTCTCACACATGCAGCATACACCTTTCCCTTCAGCTTCAACGACACTCCCTCCTCATCAGCACGCCACTCAGTTCCCGAAACTTCTTCCATGCACATCTCACTCTGGCAACCTTTGCCGAGTCTGATCCACCTTCTCCATTCAGCATGTCTCCGAGGTAGCAAAATGTTTTCACACCTTCCAGCTTCACACCATCTCTAAGATCCAACTCAACATTTCCTCCATCTGCAGCTCCCTCTGTGCACACCTTACAATTGAATGTAGCTGCCACACTGGTTAATGACCCTCTCAGACCACTACATTTTTGATGAACCCACTCAGCGCACATTGTACATTGAATGGAGTTCACTCCGACACCCTTCCTGCACACAGCACATGGGCAGTTCCCAGTTCTTTCCACCCCACCACATGCTTTACCACTTGCCATCACCTTCGTATTTCCGATATTCACCTTCAGACCTTTTTTCTCCATACATTCCTTCCACTTGTTCATCTTTTCCTTCAGTCCATCCATACTTTCCGCAATCAACACCAGATCATCTGCATACAACAACTCCCATGGTAAACCCTCCTTTACGTTCTGAGCCAGCACCTCCATCACAGCTACAAATAGTAGTGGACTTAGTACCGACCCCTGATGCACTCCCACCTTCACCTCAAACTCACCACTGTTGCCGTCCTTCGTCCTTGCAGCTGTGCGTGCTCTTTTGTGCATTGCCATCACTACTCTGATCAACCATTCCTCCACTCCTAACTTCCTCAATGCCCATGTCAATACTTCACGTGGAACCCTATCGAATGCTTTCTCCAGATCAACAAACCCAAGAAACAACTTCTTCCTCTTCTCCATGTACTTCTCCTGCAACTGCCTCACAATAAAGAGCGCGTCTGTCATTCCTCTTCCTGGCATAAATCCAAACTGCATTTCGTCGATCTTCACCTTCTTCCTTATCCTCCTCTCCAACACCCTTTCCAATACCTTCATTCCATGCTCCAATAACTTTTTCGCTCGGTACGAGCCACACTCCAGAGGGTCACCTTTCCCCTTGTATAGAGGGACGAGGGTACTCAGTTCCCAATCCACTGGAATGCGGCCTTCTTTCACCACCAGATTACAGATCTCTGTCATTCTCTTCACACCCCAACTTCCTGCTGCCTTCAACATATCTCCCACAACTCCCGCCGGCCCTCCCGTTTTTCTACTCTTCATTGCTTTTATCGCTTCCTCAACTTCCTTCTCAGTTATCTTCTCTGCCGGTCCTAAAACTGGGTTACTCTCTATGTTGCCATCCCATTCATTCACTGTATTCAACAGCATTTCCATATATCTTTTCCATCTTCCTTTAATTCCATCTGGGTCCACAACGATTTGTCCCACTTCATCCTTCAAGCAACTCACCCCCATCACATCACACCTCTCTTTCGCTATCTGCTTTGCAATCCTGAATACCGCTCTCTGACCCTCTTCCAAATCCAAGCGTTCTCCGAACATTTTCCTTCATGCCTCCTGCGCCTTTGCTACCTCTTTCGTTGCAGCTTTCTTGGGTGCCTTATAACTTTCATGCTCTGCTGTTTCTGCTCCCGTACCCTTCACCTTCTGCCCCTCCTTGAAGTTCTTCCTCTTCTCATCAAACCTCTTTCCAACTTCATCATCCCACCACCATGTTTCCGAGTGCCTCGCTGGTCCTTTTGTCCATCCACATACCTCACCAACGGCTCCCAACAGACTATCTTTCATTGACATCCAACCACTTTCAAGCTCAACCACATCATCCTCTACCCTACTCAGCGTCTCTTTTAATGCCTCCCTTACTGTCACCTCTTTCAACCTCCACACCTTCATTCTCGGTTGGTACTTCACCCGCCGAGCTCTCCTCGCACCTTTCACCCTTAGGTCGCAGACAACCAAGTGGTGCTGTGAAACAGCCTCCTCCCCCGGGATCACCTTTGTGTCCCGGAGGTGCCCCCTATCTCACCTATGCACCATCAGTTAGTCAACGGTTGTCGTCGATCCACCTGACGTGTATGTAACAAGCTCGTTTGATTGACAAGATAGAAGGAATACAGTATTGGTATTTCCAGAGACAAATGGAAATCCCCTTTGTGATACCGTATATAAGCGAGGAGGAGAGAAGCAGAGAGAGAATGGAGAAACAGAGAGAGATCGAACATGGGACACAAAGCAAGGCACTGAGAGAGCCGAATGGACCGTGCTGGGGAGAAAGATGGCTGGAGTGGTCCTTGGAAACAGAGTGAGGGCATCACCCGAGTTAAATGGCCTGTGTGGTTCCTGGGATCGACCTCCATGCCATGCCAATGCTGGTTCCTCGTCTGAGTGGCCATATAGAGAGCCAGGCAGCAAAATGAAGAGCCATTTTGATAGTTATGGTCTTCCACCACCTCTTGAAGTAATAAAATTCTTACAGAATGGTGTTTATCAAACATTTCAAGTCAAAGACATTAATTCCAAATGTTGTGGTCAATTATGTAAATATGTATTATTTAAACTCAACAATAATGAAAATTTTGATAATGTCATTTTTAATCTAATATAAATGACTTATGTTGTAAAAGATGGTACTTCTATCCCAAAAGTTATATATTGATTCATTAAATTATTATACAAAGGCACAGGCTGAATGACAAAAATAGAATATAACAAAAAATATTAATATGAAAAATACTTAGAAATTAATCATTTATCCAAGCCCCACAGATGCGAACGACTTTGTTCGATTAAATGATTTATCACAATATATATCTTTAAATAAAACAGCACGGTTTGTTAAACAAGTAAAATTTACAACCACAACACCTGGTTATACAAACCATACACCTTTCCTTGTTAAATGTAACTATCTACTTACAATTGAACTTCATAAAGAAGGACATGTAGTTAATATGAGAATCAATAAATGGGGGTATGATATGCCTGATTTAGGGTATAATTGGTCCTTTTCAATAAACTTAGAAGACCTACATGATTTTAATCAGTCTCGTAAAGAAGAATATTACCCGCTTGGTGAGGATGATGAGATATGTGGAAGCACAATTAGCAAACAACAAATACACGATTTCAAGAATATAAAATTCTATGATAGCAAAGCGATAGTTTATATGACAAAGAAGGAAGGAAATCGAATAAATATACAAAACCAATGAATCAAACCGATTGTACAACAGGAAGATGGGGTGGTATTACTTGTCATCATATTAATCTCTCCTATATTTCAGAAACGGCAGGGATAAGACTACAAGAGAATTATAATTTTTGTATTCAATGATACTTACGAGAAAAGGGTGATATTACAATTATTTATGAATTATAACATCGACATGGGAAATTTTTAAATAAGAACTGGTCTTATACTGATATTGCTAAACCCAAAAATGAAGATTTGATTATAATTTTAAATAAAAATCAACTTCTCAAAGTTATGAAATATAAAACTTGTTGTGTAAAACCAATCAGGTCCACACAACTTTAGTCCAACGGTTTGGTTTAATTGCATTTAGATCATGACATCATCCTGTAAAGTAGAAAATACAATAAGTATACGATGTGACGTCACATGGGTCCATTCATATCATTCAATGCAAGCAAGCTGGATATTCTATGCAGGCGTACCGTTAGCGAGTCTACCAGATGTAACATGTCACAGGAGAAGTCTCGGAGCACCGTCCGCAGCAGCGGGTCTTATAGTCACGCCCCTAGCGGTGTCAACGAGCAGCGAGCATCACCCCGGGTTCAGTACGAATACGATGTCACTACATTCTCCCCCCGTCAGAATTATACGGCAGTGCGGCTAGAAGCGAGTGAGCGTCAGCACGAACAGGGTGGAACATCAGTCGACCCAACCGTATCGGGCCGGGCGGCGAATTTCTCTGCCAGCACGCGTCCGAAATTCCCCGGGTACGGCATCACGTATCCCTGTGTCCCCGGCGTCGGAGGCGCCAACAGGGTCGGGTGACGAAGGGGGTAACTCCAAGTCGTCGGGCCCAGGTAGTCTCGGCGAGGGGAGGGTCGGTAGACTTTCGGCGATGGGAGCGTCGGGAGAGGCCATAGTCTCATAGATGGGTTCGATCGGTTCGTCCGATTCCCTACTTAGGTCGTCGACCCCGCAAGGGGCAAGGTGACGGACGGAGACAGTAGTCTCACGGCCATCAGTCGTCATCACACGAGCATGCTCAGGATTAGCCTGGAGAATCTGCACTTTGTCCACTAGGGGGTCGTACTTGCTCGCGCGAACCGCCCGTTTAAGGTAGGCCGGCCCGGGCCCAGCGAGCCAACTGGGCAAAGACCGTATACACCCCGAGCTCCTGGGGTGGTGGAAAAGTCGCTCGTGGGGAGTTTGGTTGGTTGCCGTACTCAGGAGAGCCCTGATCGAGTTCAATGCCGCAGGTAGCGACCAAGCCCATTTATCGAGGCCCCGGCCGAGGGTCCGGAGGTGGAGCATGACGGCCCTCCAGATAATCCCGTTGAAGCGTTCGATCTGCCCATTAGCCTGGGGTCTGTACGGCGTGGTGTAACTTGACGCAATGTTATTTTGAAGCAGATAGCCGCGCACCTCCTGAGACAAGAAGACCGCACCCCGGTCGGTATGGACATAGGCCGGGTAACCGAACATTGAGAACAAGTTCTGTAAGCATCGCATCACCGTGGCAGCAGTCATGTCCGCGCACGTATAAGCAAAGGGGAATCGCGAGTACTCATCTACGATAGTGAGCAGATAGCGAGAGCCGCTCGACACCGGCAATGGGCCCTTGAAATCCATCGCCAAGCGTTCCCACGGGCGTGTAGCCTTCACCAGAGTCCCCATGGGAGGGTTATAGAAACGCGGTTTGATTTCCGCGCAGATAGTGCAGTCGCGACAGATACGGCGGATATCGTCAATCGAGTATGGGAGATTCCCACTCCGCACAAAATGAGCGAAACGCGTTACGCCGGGATGGCCCGCAGTGGCATGCAGCACCCGTAGGCCCTCCAAAGAGGTGATACCGGCACATGTAGCTGGCCGTGATAAGGCATCGGCGGCCTGGTTATCCTTCCCCGGGCGATATTTGATGGTGTAACAGAAGTCGGCGAGTTCGATACGCCAGCGAGTGATTTTATCGTTCTTAATGCGCTGGGCGTGTAAGGTGTCGTACATGAACGCAACGCTTTGCTGGTCCGTGATGATTTGGAAGCTCCGCCCGAGTAAGTACGGGCGCCATCGCCGAATAGACTCGACGATCGCATACGCTTCCTTTTCAACGGACGAGTGTCTCCGCTCAGCGGTGGTAAGAGTCCGAGAAAAGAAAGCCACGGGACGCCCCCCTTGGGAGAGGGTCGCCGCGATGGCCTGATCTGAGGCGTCACTTTCGAGGACGAACGAGCCGCTCTCGTCGATTGTCGCCACGGCGGCTCGGGCGATGTCGGCCTTAAGGCCGTCAAAGGCCGTCAATGCGGCCGGACTCAGGGGGAAGGTGTCGCAGGCCACAAGGGGGCGAAGTTTCGCGGAGAAACTTTGCACCCATTTGGAGTAATGGGCGAACAGCCCAAGGTCGCGCTTCAGGGACGCCCGATCGCAGGGAGGGGCCATGTCGAGCAAAGGTCGCAGACGCTCCTTATCCGGAGCGACAGAGCCATGGGTCACGGTGTACCCCAGAAGATCTATTGTGCGTAGGGAGTATTGGCACTTACCCTCGTTCATAGTTAAGTGATACCGCTGCGCGACCTCAAGGAAGCGCTTCAGATTAGCATCATGGTGCCCTTGGTCATATCCACAAACCGTAAGATTATCGAGGTAGACGAAAACATCTGTTAAGTGCTCCCGCGCAACGAGGTCATCCATGGCCCTCTGGAAACAAGCGACCCCGTTCGTTACCCCAAAAGGCAGTCGCGTAAATTGGTACAACCGCTGCCCCGACTCAAATGCGGTATAGATACGATCCGCCCTAGAGATAGGGATCTGGTGGTATGCACTACGGAGATCGAGAGTGCTATAGACCGAATACTGGGACACCTGTTGCACTAGCGCGTCCATCCCCGGAAGGGGGTAGGCATCCAGCTGTGTAAAGCGGTTAATCGTTTGGGAATAGTCGATTACCATACGTCTGCGATGGGCCTCGCTGCGCACCACCAAGACCTGGGCGCGCCACGGCGACCTACTAGGTTCTATGATGCCGTCTTTCAAGAGCTGAGCCGTTTCGTCCGCAATGAATTGCATGTCAGCGCGAGAGTAGCGTCGGGATTTTACCGCGACAGGGGTGCAGTCGGAGGTTAGATTGGGGAACAGCGAAAGCGGCTGGACGTCCATTTGCGCTAGGGCGCACACCGCAAGCGCATCGTCCGCCCCCACAACAAGAGTGTCAGGCCCACCAAACTCCATTACCAGACGTCCATGCAGCTTAAGAAAATCGTGTCCTAACAGAATATCAGCACATAATGCGGGTAAAACCATAAGGTGTACATCAGGGAAAACCCGTCCCTTTAGCACGAGTTTCAATCGGCATTCCCCCTTCGTGCTGAGTCGAAGCCCCTGGGAAGCCATGAAGATCCGTCTCGTAGACCTCCAGATCCGCCATCCATGCCTGAGCACAAGTCGCTGGTCGATAAAACTATCCGTAGATCCTGTATCCACCAAGGCCCGAACACAATGGCCTTCGACCATGAGGGGAATAAGGGCTTGAGCCAGGCCAGACGAGGCAGCTGGGAGCGGGACTGAGCCCCCCGAATGGGTCGGTCCAGCCTCGCGGGTGGATCCTACGCCAGCAGCAGTTTTGCGGTTGTGGCCGGAGTCTGTGTTGTCCATGGGAAATCCATTATCGTCATCAGAGGGCTTTCCCAAGCATTCCAGTGTTTCGCGATTCAAAAACTGACAATTCTGACGGGAAAAGGCCTCCGTAGTATTTGAAATCGCCTTTTGACAATTTTGGCAGAAAAAGGCTTCCGTAGTATTCGAAATCGCCTTTTGACATTTTTGGCAGCAAAAGGCCTCCGTAGTCTTTGAAATCTCCTTTGTCGGGGCGTGGGCCGCCGTTAGCTCGTGGACGACTCGAGGAGAACGTTCCGCTGGGGCTTGGCGTGGCTTCAAAGCCCCTTGCGTGGCCCGGAGATTGGTCAAGGACACGTCCTTTGTGCCCGATGGAGGATGAGACGATGGTGGCTGTCCGGTGACGCCCGCCAAGGACGTCTGAGCGCCCAGGGGCCCGCAGAGAGGGGCCCTCCCCTTCGAAGTTGGGTAAGGCGCCGGGTGTCGGGCTCGGCTCGTGGGCTCCGCAATGAGCCCATTCAAGGTCGCCGCGACCGCGGCCGCGCGAGTCAATGAGCCGCGAGCCGCGTGCCGTTTTCCTGCACACTTTCGCGTAATGACCCTTTTGCGAGCACAAATGGCATATAGTGTCTCGTGCCGGGCATGACGTGCCCCCCCACAAAAAAAGCATGCGGCCCCGCGTAAGGCCTTGGGTCTGGTCGTAACGGCAGCCGTCAGGGCTGGGTCATCCTCCGGAGCATCCCGGAGTTCAGCGAGCGGATCCGCGTCCTCGGCGGTAGCACTCTCTGGCCGGGCGTGTAGTGTGGTGCCCGCCACGAGGCGCGTGTGATCATAGGTGTTCGATTGCATCCGCGCTTCGGTGTACACTGTCCCTTGCTCGAGTGCCGTAGCGAAAGTCAGGTCGGTCTTCTCCAAGAGTTTGAGCCTTAGTTCCTGGGAGGAGACCCCTGCAACGAAGGCATCTAAAAGACGATCATCCTGAGCCTGCGCGGGAGTCCGTGGCTCCCTGACGCTGTCCAGCAAAAGCTGCCGGAGCTCCTGGGCGTAATGGTCCATTGCCTCGTTGGGTTGCTGACGTCGCGTTTGCAGCAAATATCGTGCATACACCGGGCTTTTTTCCTTTATGTACAGCCGTTTAAGCTCTGCGATGGAAAGGTCATACGTCGCGCATTGAGCGATAGCGTTGTATACCCGGTTGTCGATTTTTGAATGGAGAGTTGCTAGCTTCGCGGCAGCCGTCGGAGCGGTCTCAGGCTCATCAAAAAGATTCTCCAATTGTCGGAGCCAGTGCTTCAGCTGCAAGCCTCCATCCGTGGCTTGTGGGTCGGCGCTGAATACGGACACCGTCAGCGTCTTGTTGCCAGCCATGTCTGTAGATCTTAAATGCAATTAAGTGTTGTGTAAAACCAATCAGGTCCACACAACTTTAGTCCAACGGTTTGGTTTAATTGCATTTAGATCATGACATCATCCTGTAAGGTAGAAAATACAATAAGTACACGATGTGACGTCACATGGGTCCATTCATATCATTCAATGCAAGCAAGCTGGATATTCTATGCAGGCGTACCGTTAGCGAGTCTACCAGATGTAACATGTCACAGGAGAAGTCTCGGAGCACCGTCCGCAGCAGCGGGTCTTATAGTCACGCCCCTAGCGGTGTCAACAAGCAGCGAGCATCACCCCGGGTTCAGTACGAATTCGATTTCACTACATTCTCCCCCCGTCAGAATTATACGGCAGTGCGGCTATAAGCGAGTGAGCGTCAGCAAGAACAGGGTGGAACATCAGTCGACCCAACCGTATCGGGCCGGGCGGCGAATTTCTCTGCCAGCACGCGTCCGAAATTCCCCGGGTACGGCATCACGTATCCCTGTGTCCCCGGCGTCGGAGGCGCCAACAGGGTCGGGTGACGAAGGGGGTAACTCCAAGTCGTCGGGCCCAGGTAGTCTCGGCGAGGGGAGGGTCGGTAGACTTTCGGCGATGGGAGCGTCGGGAGAGGCCATAGTCTCATAGATGGGTTCGATCGGTTCGTCCGATTCCCTACTTAGGTCGTCGACCCCGCAAGGGGCAAGGTGACGGACGGAGACAGTAGTCTCACGGCCATCAGTCGTCATCACACGAGCATGCTCAGGATTAGCCTGGAGAATCTGCACTTTGTCCACTAGGGGGTCGTACTTGCTCGCGCGAACCGCCCGTTTAAGGTAGGCCGGCCCGGGCCCAGCGAGCCAACTGGGCAAAGACCGTATACACCCCGAGCTCCTGGGGTGGTGGAAAAGTCGCTCGTGGGGAGTTTGGTTGGTTGCCGTACTCAGGAGAGCCCTGATCGAGTTCAATGCCGCAGGTAGCGACCAAGCCCATTTATCGAGACCCCGGCCGAGGGTCCGGAGGTGGAGCATGACAGCCCTCCAGATAATCCCGTTGAAGCGTTCGATCTGCCCATTAGCCTGGGGTCTGTACGGCGTGGTGTAACTAGACGCAATGTTATTTTGAAGCAGATAGCCGCGCACCTCCTGAGACAAGAAGACCGCACCCCGGTCGGTATGGACATAGGCCGGGTAACCGAACATTGAGAACAAGTTCTGTAAGCATCGCATCACCGTGGCAGCAGTCATGTCCGCGCACGTATAAGCAAAGGGGAATCGCGAGTACTCATCTACGATAGTGAGCAGATAGCGAGAGCCGCTCGACACCGGCAATGGGCCCTTGAAATCCATCGCCAAGCGTTCCCACGGGCGTGTAGCCTTCACCAGAGTCCCCATGGGAGGGTTATAGAAACGCGGTTTGATTTCCGCGCAGATAGCGCAGTCGCGACAGATATCGTCAATCGAGTATAGGAGATTCCCACTCCGCACAAAATGAGCGAAACGCGTTACGCCGGGATGGCCCGCAGTGGCATGCAGCACCCGTAGGCCCTCCAAAGAGGTGATACCGGCACATGTAGCTGGCCGTGATAAGGCATCGGCGGCCTGGTTATCCTTCCCCGGGCGATATTTGATGGTGTAACAGAAGTCGGCGAGTTCGATACGCCAGCGAGTGATTTTCTCGTTCTTAATGCGCTGGGCGTGTAAGGTGTCGTACATGAACAAACGCTTTGCTGGTCCGTGATGATTTGGAAGCTCCGCCCGAGTAAGTACGGGCGCCATCGCCGAATAGACTCGACGATCGCATACGCTTCCTTTTCAACGGACGAGTGTCTCCGCTCAGCGGTGGTAAGAGTCCGAGAAAAGAAAGCCACGGGACGCCCCCCTTGGGAGAGGGTCGCCGCGATGGCCTGATCCGAGGCGTCACTTTCGAGGACGAACGAGCCGCTCTCGTCGATTGTCGCCACGGCGGCTCGGGCGATGTCGGCCTTAAGGCCGTCAAAGGCCGTCAATGCGGCCGGACTCAGGGGGAAGGTGTCGCAGGCCACAAGGGGGCGAAGTTTCGCGGAGAAACTTTGCACCCATTTGGAGTAATGGGCGAACAGCACAAGGGCGCGCTTCAGGGACGCCCGATCGCAGGGAGGGGCCATGTCGAGCAAAGGTCGCAGACGCTCCTTATCCGGAGCGACAGAGCCATGGGTCACGGTGTACCCCAGAAGATCTATTGTGCGTAGGGAGTATTGGCACTTACCCTCGTTCATAGTTAAGTGATACCGCTGTGCGACCTCAAGGAAGCGCTTCAGATTAGCATCATGGTGCCCTTGGTCATATCCACAAACCGTAAGATTATCGAGGTAGACGAAAACATCTGATAAGTGCTCCCGCGCAACGAGGTCATCCATGGCCCTCTGGAAACAAGCGACCCCGTTCGTTACCCCAAAAGGCAGTCGCGTAAATTGGTACAACCGCTGCCCCGACTCAAATGTGGTATAGATACGATCCGCCCTAGAGATAGGGATCTGGTGGTACGCACTACGGAGATCGAGAGTGCTATAGACCGAATACTGGGACACCTGTTGCACTAGCGCGTCCATCCCCGGAAGGGGGTAGGCATCCAGCTGTGTAAAGCGGTTAATCGTTTGGGAATAGTCGATTACCATACGTCTGCGATGGGCCTCGCTGCGCACCACCAAGACCTGGGCACGCCACGGCGACCTACTAGGTTCTATGATGCCGTCTTTCAAGAGCTGAGCCGTTTCGTCCGCAATGAATTGCATGTCAGCGCGAGAGTAGCGTCGGGATTTTACCGCGACAGGGGTGCAGTCGGAGGTTAGATTGGGGAACAGCGAAAGCGGCTGGACGTCCATTTGCGCTAGGGCGCACACCGCAAGCGCGTCGTCCGCCCCCACAACAAGAGTGTCAGGCCCACCAAACTCCATTACCAGACGTCCATGCAGCTTAAGAAAATCGTGTCCTAACAGAATATCAGCACATAATGCGGGTAAAACCATAAGGTGTACATCAGGGAAAACCCGTCCCTTTAGCACGAGTTTCAATCGGCATTCCCCCTTCGTGCTGAGTCGAAGCCCCTGGGAAGCCATGAAGATCCGTCTCGTAGACCTCCAGATCTGCCATCCATGCCTGAGCACAAGTCGCTGGTCGATAAAACTATCCGTAGATCCTGTATCCACCAAGGCCCGAACACAATGGCCTTCGACCATGAGGGGAATAAGGGCTTGAGCCAGGCCAGACGAGGCAGCTGGGAGCGGGACTGAGCCCCCCGAATGGGTCGGTCCAGCCTCGCGGGTGGATCCTACGCCAGCAGCAGTTTTGCGGTTGTGGCCGGAGTCTGTGTTGTCCATGGGAAATCCATTATCGTCATCAGAGGGCTTTCCCAAGCATTCCAGTGTTTCGCGATTCAAAAACTGACAATTCTGACGGGAAAAGGCCTCCGTAGTATTTGAAATCGCCTTTTGACAATTTTGGCAGAAAAAGGCTTCCGTAGTATTCGAAATCGCCTTTTGACATTTTTGGCAGCAAAAGGCCTCCGTAGTCTTTGAAATCTCCTTTGTCGGGGCGTGGGCCGCCGTTAGCTCGTGGACGACTCGAGGAGAACGTTCCGCTGGGGCTTGGCGTGGCTTCAAAGTCCCTTGCGTGGCCCGGAGATTGGTCAAGGACACGTCCTTTGTGCCCGATGGAGGATGAGACGATGGTGGCTGTCCGGTGACGCCCGCCAAGGACGTCTGAGCGCCCAGGGGCCCGCAGAGAGGGGCCCTCCCCTTCGAAGTCGGGTAAGGCACCGGGTGTCGGGCTCGGCTCGCGGGCTCCGCAATGAGCCCATTCAAGGTCGCCGCTCCCACGCGACCGCGGCCGCGCGAGTCAATGAGCCGCGAGCCGCGTGCCGTTTTCCTGCACACTTTCGCGTAATGACCCTTTTGCGAGCACAAATGGCATATAGCGTCTCGTGCCGGACACACGACCCGGGCATGACGTGGCCCCCCACAAAAAAAGCATGCGGCCCCGCGTAAGGCCTTGGGTCTGGTCGTAACGGCAGCCGTCAGGGCTGGGTCATCCTCCGGAGCATCCCGGAGTTCAGCGAGCGGATCCGCGTCCTCGGCGGTAGCACTCTCTGGCCCGGCGTGTAGTGTGGTGCCGGCCACGAGGCGCGTGCGATCATAGGTGTTCGATTGCATCCGCGCTTCGGTGTACACTGTCCCTTGCTCGAGTGCCGTAGCGAAGGTCAGGTCGGTCTTCTCCAAGAGTTTGAGCCTTAGTTCCTGGGAGGAGACCCCTGCAACGAAGGCATCTAAAAGACGATCATCCTGAGCCTGCGCGGGAGTCCGTGGCTCCCTGACGCTGTCCAGCAAAAGCTGCCGGAGCTCCTGGGCGTAATGGTCCATTGCCTCGTTGGGTTGCTGACGTCGCGTTTGCAGCAAATATCGTGCATACACCGGGCTTTTTTCCTTTATGTACAGCCGTTTAAGCTCCGCGATGGAAAGGTCATACGTCGCGCATTGAGCGATAGCGTTGTATACCCGGTTGTCGATTTTTGAATGGAGAGTTGCTAGCTTCGCGGCAGCCGTCGGAGCGGTCTCAGGCTCATCAAAAAGATTCTCCAATTGTCGGAGCCAGTGCTTCAGCTGCAAGCCTCCATCCGTGGCTTGTGGGTCGGCGCTGAATACGGACACTGTCAGCGTCTTGTTGCCAGCCATGTCTGTAGATCTTAAATGCAATTAAGTGTTGTGTAAAACCAATCAGGTCCACACAACTTTAGTCCAACGGTTTGGTTTAATTGCATTTAGATCATGACATCATCCTGTAAAGTAGAAAATACAATAAGTATACGATGTGACGTCACATGGGTCCATTAATATCATTCAATGCAAGCAAGCTGGATATTCTATGCAGGTGTACCGTTAGCGAGTCTACCAGATGTAACATGTCACAGGAGAAGTCTCGGAGCACCGTCCGCAGCAGCGGGTCTTATAGTCACGCCCCTAGCGGTGTCAACGAGCAGCGAGCATCACCCCGGGTTCAGTACGAATACGATTTCACTACAAAACTCTTTTAGAAATCATCAACAAATCTTATTGGTATCCTATTATGAGAAAAATAATTACAGATACAAGAATATCTGAAAATCCACATGAATATATAGGTGGGGCGAGTATGCTGGAGGCCTTACCCCGCCCTGCCTTGTATATACTCGAGCTCGATTGTGTGTACAAAAAAAATTAAAAAGCCTCACCACTGCCCACCTTATATAGGTGGGGCGAGTTTGCGGGCTCTATTGGCATGCAAACCAACCCAACCCCACCTTATATAGGTGGGGAAATGACAGGAGTACTGCAGACATGAGGCCTTTCCCCACCCCGCATTATGTAGGTGGGGCCATGACTCGAGCTCTGTAGGCGGACGGCCTCAACCCTTCCCTACTTATATAGGTGGGGCGAGTATGCGGTAGGCCTTACCCCGCCCTGCCTCATATATACTCGAGCTCGATTCTGTCTACAAAAACAAACAAACAAAAAAAAAACTCATCCCTCCCCACCTTATATAGGTGGGGGAGTTTGCGGGCTCTGTCGGCATGCGACCTAACCCCACCCCCACCTTATATAGGTGGGGCAATGACACGAGTCCTGTAGACGTGAGGCCTTTCCCCGCCCCTCCTTCTATACGTGGGGCGAGGACTCGGGAAGCATGGAAAAGTGAGCCCTTCTTTTCCTGATTTCATTAAATTTAGTGAGTCTCCAAGGTAGGCTCCACATTTAGAACCATCAAGGCAGAACTCATAACATGTTTTTCCCAAATTAGGTGAGTCTCCAAGGTATAACTCTTTGGCTGGATTATCAAGGTAAAACTCGTTCTGTGGGTCGTGGTTGTTCAAAAGGTCTTCAAACAAATCAATAACTTCACCCCAAGTTGTGGTAAAGGCAGTATTTTAATTTGTATCTCAGATACAATTTCCTGGTTTTGGGGTTTTATACAATTTCCTGTGAGAGAAAATAACAATGTATTAATTTAATACAAGATTATTATATGTATAAATCAAACTCTGTAAATATTAAAAGAAACTTTTACTTCCATTGATAAGAGGTTTGAATCCAGTTCATCAATTTGAAGGTTGAGTTCCACACAGGTAGTAGGACTCCAAGGAACTCCAAAGTTATCCCACTCAAGCTCAGCACAGTAGTCCATTCTCAAGAAAAGTAAAAAATTGTTTAAAGTTAGCCTGTGTTTCAACCCTTTATATAAGAATGGTGGTTGTGGTTTCCTTTGGAAATTCCCTGAGAAAATCTCTAGGCAAGCCTGGGCAAGGCTTAACTGGAAATGATGTAATAGTGGGTGGGGTTTATAAAAGTGGGCGGGGGCTTGGGAAAAGGTGGGCTTGGCTTATGGAAAGTGGGTGGGCTTAGGAAAAGTGGGCAGGGCTTAGGAACAGTGGGTGGGGCTTAGAAAAAATGATATGTGGCTCAGGGGGTGCTCAGACAAGAGCAATATGAGAGGTTTATCATTTCATCTCTGCCCAACAAAGATACTTAAACCAAGAACCAAGTTTAAACATACTATTTATCATTATTCTCGATGGTGATGAGTTCAATAAGAAAATTAAGTTATTCACTAAAATAGAACAGAAACAAATATTTGTTGGCTCTCTATATGAGTTCAAAGAAAATATGGGTGTTTTAGAATCAACAAAGGGTTTGGGGGTCTATTGAGGATTTAACCTTTGTTAATGGCTTAGATGGGGAGGAATTGGAGGATAAAATTTAATTGAAAATCCAGCAAGTCAATAATTAACCTTCATTTTCTCCATTGACTTCAATGTTAAATTGTAGTGTGCGTCAGGACCCCCATTCTCCTACTACTCATGGGGTGGTGTACTTTGAATGTATCTGTCCTTGTTGATATTTATGTTCAATATTTTGCAGCTTGATAAATAAAATGTGTGTCTTTCTAAATATGTGCTTAATTGTGGTAGTCGAAAAAAAAAGGTTACGTTACATCCCGGGGAGCACCGGGCACCTTTGTGGTGGGATGGAGGGGAAGGGTGGAGGAGGGAGGTGAAGGGTGGAGGAGGGAGGTGAAGGGTGGAGGAGGGACGTGCAAGGGTGGTGGGAGGGAGGGGGAGTCTCTCCTCCTCCTCCATAACCCCCCATTCACTCCATCCCCACCATGTGCCAATATCAAATTACTCCCATAATACCTCCCCTGTCTTTCACTATTTTAACTTGGATTTATTTTGAAATGCAAAAAAGCAAACACAGCACTGGATTTTTACAATCTTTAAAGGGCCAGGCAGTGTATTTCCTCAGTCAAAGCCTGTTTGGCTTCCCACTTTGCGGATGATGTGATGTCAGTTCTTTATTTGTGTCGTGTTTATGCTGGTCTTACCTATACAGGCTCTTGACTAAATAAGCCTTTGACAGACTTGATAATTTCTTACAAATTACAAATATTTAACTGTGTTTTTAAGAGATTAATGGTTATTTCAGTTTTGTTGTACAAATACAATTGGAATATAACAGATTTACAACTACATTTCGGGGATAACCCTCATATTTGGATGGATAGGCATGAGGCAGGGTGGTTTACAAGGTTTGCCTCATTGTGTTGTATTCACAAGGATGTAACATACTTCATTCAAGTGTTGCAAATAATATATGCAAAGGTGTAACAATAAAAGTGCATGCATTGCAGGTCCAGGACTGGCATTTATCGCATATCCAAAGGCAGTGACCATGATGCCTCTTCCCTCATTTTGGGCTGTGCTCTTCTTCATCATGCTGATGCTGCTGGGACTCAACAGCCAGGTGGGAGGAGGGGGTTTTAATCAAGATATAAATGGCTGTTTCTGCATGGTGGGTATTTGAGCATGTATTGTGTGAGTGGCCCATGTATGAAAAGTTTCATTAATGTATTGCATATTGGCACAAAAAACAATAAATACAAATGGAGATTGAAGTGGGCTGGGGGAGAAAGGGGAGGGGGAATCTGGCATCGCTGGAGGGAGGGGAGGATATGGTCTGGGTTTGATCTCAACTCAGTCGTAAATTGTTGGACTGATGTTTCACAGACCATCCATAAGACATCAAGGGATGCTAATCTGAGGACCTGTTTACTCGCATTAGCTGGTGGACATTATAGATACCCCGGTGTATTTCACAAAGTGATGGTGATTGTTTCTGGTGTCATGGGTTTTATAAGCACCTCGTCTCAAACACTCGGACAGTGTACAAGAGATTTATTAATTATAAAAATAATACATGCATGGAAGATGCTGAAGTGGCGTGTAGGACAGTAACGCCAGTATGGATGACATCATGGTCATTACAATCATGCACAGCCCGCACCAACATCTCAGCGAGCCAGAACCCGTATTCGGCTTAATATACTTTACCCTAGGGTCAGGATAACGCCAAACAACATCTCGTGTCCCTCCCCACAGACTGCCGTCTCGAAGAGAAATTTGTACAGAGTTGGCAAGTCAAAGCCTCATAGGGAAAGAATGTTTTGCAAGGTCAAACATAGAATATTATGATAACAGATCCTCCAAAGTCAGACAGCTGCCAGGACTGGAAATGGGTCACAGTGTGTCGCTGCTGCCACCACCGGGACAGGGAAATCATTTAAATCCCCCATAGTGACCGGCACCCTAGTCAAATTCTAGCCCTAATGTGCAGGAACACTTTACTTTTGAAACTAGTGAGTTCATGGAACACCTTACCCAACATAGACTTGAGAAAAAGGACATGGGGCTTTATTGGAAGAGGAAGAAGAATCTTGAAGTTCACCTGCCATGAGAGGGTGAATGGCAAATTTGATTGACAGGGCTGGTGTACAATTTTGCCAAAGTATTGCAAAACCGTAGCCTACAGGTGCACACACTCGCTTCCTAGTTGTCTAGCCTGCATTTGAATCTTGACCCAGCTATAAACTTATCCCAGTGTTTCACAGGCAGAGTGATTCACCATTCTGTGTACCGTCTCTAAGATGGACGTTAAACACGTGGTTGTACTTGTGAAGTATCTGATCATGTGCTTGTGAAGGTCAACATCTCTCTGGCCAATCTCAGGGAATAGCCTCAGTGTCACGAGTCAGGCAGTTCACTCGGGCAAACTGGCAGAGACTGCATACATCCCTTTCCTCATTTCAAATGGCACCACAGCTGACTCCACTCATGAGAAGGCCAAATGCCTCAATCCTGTTTGCTTCCAAATCTTGGGTCCTTAACTCCTCGCTCTCTGTACCCACCCTACCCACTCACACCCAACTGCTCCTGGACTCTGTGTCTTTTGCACCTGAGGATGTGGCGAAGTTTCTGGTAACCCTCGACTATACAACTGGAACGAACAGCATCAGTTTGTCTCCTGAAAACCTGCTCTGCTTCTCTTGCACTTCCAATCTCTACCCTTTTCTCCTTATCATTTGCTCTCAGTCATCCTCTATCTCCTTGGAAAGCAGGCAACATCACTGCATTGCCTAAAAACTGATCCCCATAACAAAAGACTTATCAACTTATTTCCAATCGTCTGCAAGGTCATGGAATCCATCAAAACAGTTGATATGAAACCCTTATTTTTCTTCAACGGCCTCATAACAGATCGCCAATCCGGGTTCAGACCAGGTCACTCTACCTTGGACATGCTGCTTCTACTCTCCCAACAATGGATGGAGACCCTCAATGTCAGAAATGAGATGAAGGCTGTCACTCTAGACATATCTCGAGCTTTCATACAGTCTGGCATCCTGCCTTGCTCTTCAAACTCACTACCCATGGCATTCACCGCGAACTCCACACATGGCTTCCTGACTTTCTCTACTCTCAAAGCCAATGTGTGGCTCTCAGTGGAATCCTTTCATCTCCTTTCTCTATCAGGGCTGGAGTACTCCAAGGCAGTGTTCTGGGACCAGTCCTATTCATAATCTTCATTAATGATCTCTCAGACTACTGATGATTCCACCCTATTGCATGGCATTCCTCATTCTTCAGATACAGGTAGCATCCTCTTCCTTCTCTTCAGACCTTTACAAAATCACAAACTGGTCAAACAATTGGAATATGCCTTTCAATCCTGAGAAATCACACACACTCACCCACCCACTCTCTCTCTCTTTCTCTCTGAAAGAACCACATGGCAAACCCTCACAGCTACTTTCTCAACAACCCACTTGAAGAAGTTCAGTCACTCAAATTATTTGGTCTCATTATCAGCCATGATCTCTCTTGGGCTAACCATATTTCAAAGTTGGCCTTTAAAGTCAGTCACCGTCTGATCATCCTCCATCATGCAAAGTTCTTCCTTGGCACGCCAAAACTCCTATCCACCTACAACGCCTTCATCCGCAGCTTGATGGAATACTGTTGTCCCCTTTGGGCTGTTGCCCATGCCTTACCTTTCTCAGCTTGAGGCCGTGGAAACCAAGGCCTTCAAGATCATTGGAATGTACTGTGACAAAGCTGACTCAATGGACCTATCACTTCGCCATCACCGACAGGTCTGTATAGTCGCTCTGTCTTCTTCTGTCTCATTTCTGGTCTTGCACCCTCTTCCATCTCCATGCTTTGTACTTCCAAGGTATCTGCAGGATGCACATGGTCCACCAGCAACCGTTCCTAGTGAAACTGCCTAAATCCAGAACCACTGCTCACCTCCACTCATTTATTCCTCGATTCTCCCGACCTGTGGAACCACGTTCTACACGCTCTTCAATCTCGTTCTTCCCTCCAGGTCTTCAAGACAGCTATTCACCACTGTCTTAGATCATCATTCATCACCCATACAAAATCATGATATTTTCTACACCCTTTAAACCATCCCACCCCCTTACGTATCCATCTTGTCCACACTTTGTGTTCTCCACAACTCTCATCGTTACCCACCTCCCTGGTTTGTCCATCTCCATCTGTTGTCTCCCCCGGCCCTGCAGTTGCCATTTTCCCATGTCTTTATGGTGTTCATTTTGTTATGTTGCATCCTGATATGTTGTGTGTTTTAGCTCTTCGAGCCTTGAATCTATATACAAAAATAAGTGGTGTCCTGTCTAACGATATTAGTTGGTGGATGTTAAAAATCACACAGAGTCCTGATTCAATTCAAATAAAATAAAACTTTTAAAGCTGAAGAAAAAAAATCACACCATTGAATCAGAAGCTTACCGCCATTGATGCACCCTCGTTTACACCACCTCATTTAACATGTTAACTTGGTTATTTTTGCCTGCTTGTGTCCTTTGTGACGTCCCTAAAAACAGTAGGTTTCCTGTTTGGAATGATTTTAAATTTTGTTTGACTGCCAGATAGGTAAACAGACAAAAATAATAACTTTACTCTCTGCGCATTTGCGATCGGGCCAAATTTGGAGCCAAAGTACTGCTAAGCTGCAGGTTCATTTTCCGATTCGTCTTCAAAATATAACATTGAATAGAAATTGTTCAATTCAATAGAAGTTGTTCCTCGATCAAAAACTGACGATTGCAGCCAGACAGACAGACAAAGTGAATCAATGGCTTATTAACCGTGATTTACGCTTTGCGTGCACAGGGTAAAAATGAAGATAGCACAAATAGAGAGAGGGGAAAGAAGCAAGACTGGTACAGCTCACAACAGATCAATAAGGCAATAAAACTTTCCACTTTCCCCATTCTAAACCAGACCATTTTTCATACCTGATAAACCTCTCTTCCCGTGGTTTTCCATAAAGCATCGGACTGAGCCCGCTCCCTTGAACAGTATCATGTTTCTTACCCTCCCCTGAGGAGAGGGCATTGCATTTCGGTCCACCAGTTTGGCTGTTTGTCTGCATCGAATATATATTTTTTTGTATACAGAATCGAGGCTCGTGAAAGAGCAAACATTTATCACACAAAAAATCAAACAGACACACAAAGTATATAATAATGGGGGCAGTAGACAAGATGGGGAGAGAAGAGGAAGCACAGAAACACAACATTTGAGAACAGATAGATCTGTGGGAGGGAGAGGGCTTGGGGGGAGGAGGGGTGGGAATAGAAGTATAAAACACAAGGACACTGCAAGGACTTCCAGGAAAGAAGTTGGTATTTCAAAAAAGTGGATCTGCGGTGAAATTAGCGGGGGTAGAAAAGATCAAGGTTTTGGATGGGGGAAGATAATTATCTTATCTAATCTAATATATTATCTAATCCACTCTTATAAGAGATGGTGGTGAACAGCTGTTCTAAAGACCTGGAGGGTGGAGTGGGATTGAAGAGAGTGAGGGAGTTTGTTCCAGAGGTGGGAGAAAAGAGGAGTGAAGGTGAGCAGAGAGTCTTGATTTTGGCAGTTTAACCATAAGAGGGTTGCAGGCAGATCTTGTGCGACCTGTAGGAATATTTGGGGAACAGAGCCCAGAGAGAGCTGGGGGTGCAAGGCCAGAGAGGAGTCGGTGGAAGACAGAAAGACCACCAACCTGCCTGCGGTGAGTGAGTGAGAGGCCCTTGGAGTTAGCTTAATCGCAGGAGATTCCAATGATTCTGGAAGCTTTGGTTTCAACAGTGTGAAGACGAGCTAGGTGTGAGGCAGGAGCACCGGCCCAGAGGGGGGAACAGTATTCCATTGAGCTGCGGATGAAAGCCTTGTATGTGGTGAGGAGCTCAGGTGTGCCAAGGAAGGACTTCGCACGACGGAGGATGCCCAGTCGGCGACTGGCTTTGAAGGCCATATTTGAAATGTGGTTTTCCCAGGAAAGATCATGGCAGATAGTGAGACCCAAAAGCTCGAGTGACAGAACTTTTTGGAGAGGATTATTCAGAAAGTGGATGGGAGGGTTGTCCAGTCGGTCTTTTCGGAGAGACATCGTAAGAGTGTGAGATTTGTCAGGATTGAAAGACATGTTCCACTTGTTTGACCAGTCTGTGATTTGGTCCAGGTCTGCAGAGAGTGAGGAGACTGCAGACTGCCGATCTGAGGGATGAAGAATGGAGCAGCAGAGAGTGGAGTCATCAGCAAAGAGATAGAGAGGATTTTTAAGACAGCCAGAGAGATCAGTGATGAAGACCAGAAAAAGCACGGGGCCCAGAACACTGCCTTGGGGAACTCCAGCCTGAACAGGAAGGGTAGATGAGAGAAACCCATTCAGGGCCACACATTGACTATGACTAGAGAGGAAGTCCGCCAGCCATACGTGGAGATTTCCATGGATGCCATGGGAGGAGAGTTTGGTGAACAGAGCGGGGTGCCAGATCGTATCGAAGGCAGGTGATAAGTCTAGGGAGACAGCTCTAATTTCCTGTTTGGCATTGCGGACCTCCATCCATTGTTGAGACAGCAGAAGCAGCATGTCCAGAGTAGAGTGACCTGGTCTGAAACCAAATTGATGATCAGAGATCAAGCCATTGGAGAAGGGGAAAGATTTCATATCTGAAGCAATGATGGATTCCATGACTTTGCTGATGATTGAGAGAAGGCTGATTGGTCTGTAGTTGCAAGGATCTGTTTTTGCACCTTTTTTGTGTAAAGTGGTGATGTTGTCGGAGTAATATGCTAATGTAGGCCACAATTACCACATAGTGGTAGCCAGTAGTACACACTCTCCTTTTTCAACAAAGTACGTCTATAAAGTATGCACAATTCGAATGTGAGTATGTCTATAAAGTCAGCACAATTCGAATGTGAGTACGTCTATAAAGTATGTACAATTAGATTGTGAGTACGTCTATAAAGTATGTACATTTAGAATGTGAGTACGTCTATAAAGTATGTACAATTAGAATGCGAGTACGTCTATAAAGTATGTACATTTAGAATGGGAGTACGTCTATAAAGTATGTACAATTATAATGCGAGTACGTCTATAAAGTATGCACAATTCGAATGTGAGTATGTCTATAAAGTATGTACAATTAGATTGTGAGTACGTCTATAAAGTATGTACAATTAGATTGTGAGTACGTCTATAAAGTATGCACAATTCGAATGTGAGTACGTCTATAAAGTATGCACAATTCGAATGTGAGTACGTCTATAAAGTATGTACATTTAGAATGTGAGTACGTCTATAAAGTCTGCACAATTCGAATGCGAGTACGTCTATAAAGTATGTACAATTAGAATGTGAGTACGTCTATAAAGTATGTACAATTATAATGCGAGTACGTCTATAAAGTATGCACAATTCGAATGTGAGTACATCCATAAAGTATGTACAATTAGAATGCGAGTACGTCTATAAAGTATGTACAATTAGAATGCGAGTACGTCTCTAAAGTATGTACAATTATAATGCGAGTACGTCTATAAAGTATGCACAATTAGAATGTGAGTATGTCTATAAAGTATGTACAATTAGAGTGAGGGTACGTCTATAAAGTATGTACAATTAGAGTGTAGGTAGGTCTATAAAGTTTGTACAATTAGAATGTAAGTACGTCCATAAAGTATGTACAATTAGAATGTGAATACATCTGTAAAGAATGTGAAGCCCATTCAAGAAGTATCTTGTGAGAAGCTTGTAATATTTGTCATTAACATTGTGTTATATAAGTTTTATGGTGGAGTGGATGAAGCTTTAAAAGTTTAAATTGGAGGAGCTCAGCTTTGTACAAATACAATTTAAGGATCTTGAATTGTGTGCTTTTTTTGTGCCACAGTTTATAGATGTGGAAGGCCAGGTGACATCTCTAGTTGACCTCAACCCAAGAGGTTTCAGTAAAGGATACCGGCGACAGATTTTCCTTGGCATAATTTGCATTCTGAGTTTTGTTTTGGGCCTCAGCATGGTGACCCAAGTAAGGAAATATTTGATTTCTCTCATGTTGAATTAACTGTTCACAAACTCATCTTGTGATGTGTTTTCTAATTTTAACTCTTCAACTTGATTGACATGACCACCCTGCTGACGGATGAGCTATTATGATGTATTTGTATAACCTCCCAAGTGGATCTTGTCCTGGCTATTTTAATTGCCACGATGTCTCCCTCCTTTTGGTGATGCTCACCCTTCCAAAAGGGCGGAATGTACGTGTTCCAACTCTTCGACTACTTTGGAGCTAGTGGCGTCTGCATGCTTTGGGTGGCGTTTTTTGAGTGTGTTGCCGTTGCTTGGATTCATGGTTAGTCACCATTACCTGATCTGCTCATATTCTGTGATTTTATCATAAAGATCTGTAACATAAGAGGACTGAGTAACATTGAAGCAAGGCTGATTTGTGTGTGGTATTTTGGTTGCACAATGAAGGACTGATTAAGGTTGCATTAGAGTAAAAAGAGTAAATTTAGATCAAATTATTTTTCCCCCCCATTGTTTTTTTTTTCCATTAGAGTAAAACAATTTTTAGACCTACCTTGGATTCTTTTTTTTTTTACATATGCAAATATGACATTTCTTCACTCCCACTCCATCACCTTTCCCTCCTCTTCCATTTCCACCTAACCTCTCACTTGCTTCCCTACAACTTTTCCTCTCGCTTCTCTTCCATTTTCTCGATTTTTTATTTTCTCCAATTTGGCATGTGAGCTTTGAGATTGTAGAATTTGAGCAGTAGTTAGGACAGGAATTTAGAACTTGGCCATGGGGCCTACGAAGGACACCGTGGGTGGGATCTTTAGCGTTTAACTTCCACCAACTAATGCTGGCGGACGGGATGCCAACTTTAAAGTCCATCTGAGGTATGGTGCACAAATTGATGCATCACCCTGTGCTTATGAAACACCAGGATGACATTTTGTGGCTGGGCCCAGATTTGAAGCCAGCCTGCAGTGTGAGGCATCAATGTGTATGCCAAAATTATTTGGAAGATGTTAAACATCCCACAGTATCCTTTTCGAAGAGTTGGCGAGCACCTGCCAGGACCCTGATCAAATTCCAAATTCCTGCACACTCGGTTGAATATCATGTGTTGAAGTGGCGACCCATCCAATATTGTAACCTTCACCAAGAAACTGCTTTTGCAGCATTGGCTCTCTGCATAGAGAATGTTGCATGGTGATGATTGTGATTGTTGTTGCTGCTGAAATTGAAATTCAATAGTCCAGAATGAAATGGAAGCCCTCCACATGATCAATAATAATAATAATAATAAATCTTTATTGTCCCATTTTCAGGGAAATTATTCTTTGGTGGCACCGTAAGTTGACCATCATTATAACATAAAACACAAAGGGAATAAGAAAACAATATAAAAAGATGTAAAATATAAAATAAATATAAAATATTGAAGATTGACTAAACAGCAAAATGTCTAGGAATTTGAATTTAGCATTTGAATTGCACATGGTACAAATGACCTTTTGAAAATGTTCCTCTTCATCCTCCTTACACGAAAGCGTCTCCCTGATGGCAGTTTTTCAAAAAGCCCATTCAAGAAATGACTTTCATCGGTACACACCTGCACCGCCTTCCTTTTCAATGCCTGCAAGAAAAGAGACTCCAGACTAGTTGAAGGCCCACCTACAGCTTTAAATGCCAGTGTAATAACCTTTCTCAATCGTGACTTATTCCGCATATTACGATAACTGTACCAGGAAATCAAATTAAATGATAAAACACTGATCAGTAAGGAATTTGTTAACATCCGCATCACACGAGAGCTAACACCAAATGAATTCAACTTCCTGAGAAGATACAATCTTTGCATTGATTTCTTGTACACAGCATCAGTATTTCCATCAAAAGTTAGCTTGTTATCAATAAAGGTACCCTGGTATTTAAATTTGTTAACAATTTCTACCTTATCACCATTTATGGTCACAGGTTCATGATTGTGACCTTTCCGAAAGTCCAAAATCATCTCTTTTGTTTTGCACACATTCAGAGTAAGACAAAAGTCCCCACACCACTTATTCAATGTGTCAATCTCATCGAGGTAAAGATACAAAGGATGATTGATCGGAAAGACAGCCAACAATGGCGATATCGTCTGCATACTTAATAAAGTTACAAACTTTTTTAAGAGCCACCTACAAAAGGCACCTCCAATTTATTATTGCTCGCACCATCTATAATAAAATCGTTTGATTTTATGCAGTCTCTCTTCCTTGTCCTTTTGATGTCCATGTAACACAAACTTTGGTTCAGCTCTTCACTGGAACTTGTTGTGGTGAGTTTTTATATGTCGCAGTCTGGTAAATGTTCGAAGGCTGCTTCAGGGCACTAGTCAGGTTCACTATGTTTTTTCGTTCAAAATCATGGTAGATTAGCAAACCTATACATTTTTGAAAACGTTATTACATGGAAAATCTGAAAATCAATGTTTACATTTGCCAATTCCGACCAATTCGACCAATCGACCAATTCCATTCGACCATTCTACCAATCGCTTCGATCGACCATTCGACCATTTGACCAATTCGATTCGATTCGATTCATCGAATTCGATTCGATCGACCATTCGACCAATTCGATTTGCCAATCAATTTGACCGACCTTTGCTTGTGTGGAACGGACTGTGAAAACGATGCGGACTATATTGTCGGATACGACACACAGGACAGTGAAGACGAACTCTAAATGGCATATTCTGTAATCGTGTATGTTTGATGCCATTGACTGCCTGTGTATATTTTGTCATTGACTGCCTGTGTAGATGTGAAGTTATACTGACTGCATGTGTATATATGATTTTGCTGACTGCCTGTGTATGTTTGGTGATATGAATTATTGTGACACATTTGGATGTTATTAACTGCCTGTACAAAATGATAACATGTATTTGATTATGCAACTTATCGCGAATATAAAGACAGTATTTTGCAATTCAAAACCGTTGATTCGTGTCTTACCTTTCCCCATAGCACTAATTTGATACTTTCATTGGATTCCTTGTCCCTGAAAATATAGGTTTCGTATATTTTAAAAAGTTTTTAGGGTAATTAGAGGCAGAAATAGAACAAAATATGTATTTTACAGTGGCCATTTTGAAAATCCAAAATGGCCGCCATACGGGTATCTCTCCAAATGTAAACATTGATTTTTAGTTTCCTTATGCTATAACCTTTCCAAAAATGTATAGGTTTGCTAATCTACCATGATTTTGAACGAAATATAATTTATTGACATAGTGAACCTGACTACACTGTTAATCAGAATAAATTTCTATTTATCAGGGCACTCTAAGTTAGAGGAATGTATACATTTTGAGCAATTGCAGTGATTCTTGTGTTCCATCTCAAAGGTGGAATTGCAAGATTGTTTATACCTCCAGACTATGAGATTTAGGTGCCAAGATAATTCAGACTTTAGAGATTTTATTCAACCTCTAAGGTTTTTGTTCCTCGTTTATGTGACATTTTCTGCCTGTTCCACCACAAAAAAATAAAATAGAGGTAAAATGAAACCATGTCGACTGATCCACTTCAAGGCTTTGAAACTAAGCACATCAATCTTACGTTTGCATGTGCAGGTGCGGACAAATTTTATAATATTCTGGAAGACATGCTGGGGTTCCGTCCCGGTCCCTGGATGAAATGGAGTTGGATGGTTATCACGCCCTCTCTCTGTGCTGTATGTTGGTCTCCTCTCACTTCAAGGACTTAAAATGTTAATCAAATGTCACATCTCCTATCTTAGTTGGAAGTAACTTTTTTCACATTGTTAATCCTGGGACATTCGACAAACACTTTCTTCCTTGTGGAGTAAAGCTGATTTGCCCTGCATTCTTTTTTTCCATAATTACAAAGCATCAATTCCCTTTTGAGATCTTGGGTTCTCTTTTCAGGCTTGTTTCATTTTCTCCTTGGTGAAATTTCAACCTCTTGTTTACAACAAGGAGTATGTGTATCCACCTTGGGCACAGGGCATGGGCTGGTGCATGGCTCTGGCCTCAATGATATGTGTGCCTGGCTATATCATTATTCGTTTAATGATGGGACCTGGTCCTTGTACCAAGGTAAGATGTGAACATTAATTTTGATTTAATTCCTCCCTAATCACATTTACCGTAACTGCAAACCTCTTATTACGTTAAGAATTGTGTTAGTATCCACAACTTGCATTTAATGTGAAACAAAAGGTACATATAGTATACAGAATCGTGAACGATTGGTTCCTTACCATTGTAAAATTTCTCTCTTTACATCTTTCTTAGGAAAACAACTATTAAGCAGCAAATTTGATTTATTTAGCCCAGTAATTTCTGGTTGAAGTAGCTGTGATTTGTGTACAATTGGCCAATGTCACAGAACTGTAAGATTCTTTGATCGATGTCCAACCAGCTAGCGAGTGAAGTCCGAACTCGTATTTATTGAACAGACAAACAAATAACCCATCCTTATGGGTTTAACCTCCTTACGGATGGGTTCATTCCGTCACGTCTCGGATGTTTCAGGCATACCGGCTTCCACCAGGTGGCACTACATGACACAGGTTTACTTGTAGAGAACTGGGAGTCTTCCCCAACCCTGAACCCTGGTGCTTTTTTAACTACCAGTTTAAAACTCATTCCGTCCAGCGGTTCAGAAGTGCATAGATGTACAACAAACACAAGTAGTGCGATATTGTCACGTTAATGCTCTCCATCACGATTGGAAAATGCACAAACCGAGGTCTCACCTCGAAAGACAGCCTAGCTTAGAACTCAGTTTGGTAGGTCACTCACCCGAGCAGTTTAGCAAGTGATCCTATTCTGAGTGTGGGCTAACCCGAGCTACTTATCAGGCTTTTTAACTTGAATGGACGATTTCCTCCTTAGGATGTCCAATATCCCAGCTATAAACTGTCATCCCAGGGTTTCACAGGCAGGGTGATTCATCAGTGTGTGCTATCCCTCGGATGAAAGTTAAACCTGGCATCCCATTTGCTGGCATTAGATTGTTGACATTATAGATCAGACGGTGTCCTTTTGTGAAGAGTAGGCAAGCTATCGCTTTATTATGTACTAGCATATAAGACCCGTCGCTTCGCTGACTGGAACACCAATCTTTGTTTAATTGAAAAAAAAAAGATTGTTGTTGTTTGGTGTTAAAAATACATTTAATGAAAGAAATGGGGAAAATGTAAATGAGTATGATTTGGATTCATGGAGATTCGTAGAGATTTGGAATCAACGTGGTGGATAAAACATCTTTGTAGGGAGTGTCATTGAAGCTGAAGGGAAAGGTGTATGCTGCATGTGTGAGAAGTGTTATGATTTATGGGAGCGAGACATGGGTAATGAACGTAGAGCAGCAACGAAGGCTGGAAAGGGTGGAAATGCGAATGGTTCAGTGGATGTGTGCAGTATCGTTGAGAGAGAGGAAGACAAATGATGAATTGCGAAAGATGATGGGAATAGAGCCTGTGATTGATGCTGTGAAGAGGAACAGGTTGAGATGGTTTGGTCATGTGTTGAGGAAGGATTGAAGGGACTGGTTGAGAAGAGTGATGGAAATGAATGTAGAAGGAAGTAGAGGACGGAGAAGACTGAGAAAGACTTGGCTAAAGATGGTGGAAGAAGAAATGCGGGCAAGGGGGTTAACAACGGGAGATGCAGAAAATAGGGCGAAATGGAGAAGATTGTCATGGGGATCACAAGGCTAACCCCTGCTCTAGCAGGGAAAATGGCCTTAAAATGCCTGTTGTAGGGAGAGGGATAAGTGGTTATGTTTACTTCCTGAGAGTGGTTTCATTGAAATCCAATCTCAAGTTAACAAAGAAGGATTCCTTGGAGATCCTGCTCTCCGTGCAGGGATAACCAACGTCACGTGTTGGCATTTGCAGTTTTGACACTCGTGTCCATGTACCCATAAATAAATAAAAATCTAAAAAAAAATTGGATCACAAACATTCCTGGGAGTTACCCGAAATCACCGTAGTTGAATTTATTGAAATCCGTTAATCTGTTCTCAAGTTATAACACGACAAACAAACAGACAGACATGACTCCTTTTATAATATAGATTATAACAGTTCCCGCTCCTTTCCTATTCCATCTCCGTGTACTGCATGGCATCATTGCCAGGCACTGAAGAGGGCCCGGTGATGATGCGTGCCGAAAGGGAGGACTCAGTTTTCACTCCGCTTGTTTGTTTCCTTTCTTTCTTTCATTCTTATTTGTTTGTCCGGGTGATATCTCAGACATCCTTTGAGCTACGAAGCTGAAATTTGGGAAACAGTGAGTAAGTGCTTTGGCAAAAACGTTATTTTTTATTTTTTGATTAATCAATCGGTTGATTCATTATGTAATTATTATCGATTTATTAATCACTTATTTATTTTCTTTATCATCTGGGCAATATCTGAGGCACGTTTTGAGTTAGGAAGCTGATATTTGGACATGACAGTGACCAAGTCATTTGGCTATAAAGGGTATTTTTCATTTATTGATTCATCAATTAATCGATTCATTTTTTATTGTTTAATGTATTAATGTATTAATTATTTTTATTTGACGATAATTACTTATTTATTTGAATTACATAATTAATCAATTAATTATTGTACACTGCTCCCTCCCAATTCCGTCTCCATGTGCTGCAAGGAGGCATCGCTGGGCGCCAAAGCCGACTGGCAATGTCGCACGCTGGAGGATGTCACCTGGTGTTGGTGTTTCGCCTGGTGTTGGCTTAGCGGTTAGGGTGCCGGCTTGGGATCCTAGGATCCTGGGTTCGAATCCCGGTCGTTCGCTGAATTAACGCCAGAGGGGTTGACTCATCCTGTCATCCTTCCGAGGTCGGCAAATTGAGTACCAGCTTGCTGGGATGAATGATCCCGGTGTGTACCCCGGTTTAGAATAGGTACACTGTATCCCTGCACATCGTAAGAAGCGACTAAGGGTTGGCGTCAGGAAGGGCATCCGGCCATAAAAACATTGCCTCAAATAGGGAACCATGATTGTCATGGGGCCCGCAAGGCTAAACCCCGCTCTAGCGGGGAAAATGGCCTTAAAACGATCATTCTTCTTCTTATTCTTCACATGGTGTCGGTGTACTTTGAATGTAGCTCCACTTGTTAATATTCTTTTTAAAAACATTCATTTTAAAAGCTGTTTTTTTGAAATTTTACTACAAAGTTTTTCTTGCACAATTTACTCCTAAAATAATATTTTAAAGCACTATATATGGGAAACGGATTTGATCGATCGATGTCAAAATCTATATTTTGTTTCTCGGTTTAAATGTGAAGTTATTTCGTTAACATTTGCTTCATTCGGAACTTTGAGGAACAGCTGAGGCCTGCAAGGCTAATTTCACTCCAGACCTGCTGTGGCATTGCTCAAAACACATAAAAGTGCATGCCTAAAAACAAATTATGAGCAATTGGAATAATCTGCACTGTTATGTGATGTCCCTCATTTGGATTTCCTTTTTGTTAACTACGTTTCTAAATTAGATCTTTTTTTGTGATTTCAGCAGAATTTTTTGAAGTTGCTGCAACCAGAAATGACCATCCCAGTTCCCCTCAATGGTGTACAGCATGAATCTCAATTGAACCATGACATCAAAGTCCTTGAGAAGGAAATGGCGTTATCATCACTGTGAGGCCATATATTTGTCGCAAGTGATGTGCTTGGAAATGCTGTGAGGAACTGCCGGACTGCAGAATTGTTGCTTGAGCATATCGTGCATGGAACCAAATGCATCACCGTGTTTGGCCCACTGACAGCAATGTTTATTGTCGCATTTTGTAACACATTTCTTATAGATATCTGAAATGTGATTTGATTTCATCTGTTCAAATTTTTGTTCTATGATGCCAAATGATCATTGCATATTTTAAAATGAACTATGTACTTGATCCTTCACTGATAACATGAAACCATGGTCAAAGTCTTGTGAACACCCATTGACTAGGGTATATGGCCTTAAATTGCCATATAAAAATGGTTGTGTCTGTGGGGCCACTCGAGTGTACGGAACAGCTAAATGTCGACTTGTTGGCCCAAATCTGACTGGTCTTTTTTCATATCACAATTACATTGTTCTTTTTCCTGTTTGGTTCCATGACCATCTGATTCTCACATCAATCTTCTTTGTTCATTATCTCTGGTTTGCGTTAACATTTCTTGGTAAATACGTGCTTTGCCCCAGTAGTTCAGCTGCTGTGTATAGTTTCCAGTTCAACCACCCTTATACTCCTCCTTCTGCGGGTTTGTAGTTGGCGATGGGACAGGCACAAAAATGGTAAAGTTGAGAGTGGGCAGTGATGTGTAATAGGGAGGTCTTTATCATTTTGATATTTTTTATTACTCAAACATTGCTTATGATTTTTAGATTTTTGAGACTTTTTTGTTATCATTGCAGGTTTTGTACAATGTTTGATCATAACTGAATTGACATTTTGGAAACTGTGCTGGGTGAAAGTGTAAAGGGATTGCGATTTAATTTTATGATCGGTATTCAGGAATAGCAATGAGTAGCTATTTGTCAATTAGAATACCTTTTTGTGACTGCTTCATACAAATAAATATATCATTGGTAATTATTGTCTCTGCATCTTTCTCAATTCCCTTCCCTCCATCTCAAATCTCAGAAAAGAGCAAGGGCAAAACTGAATGAGACGACACCAATGTCTGGATACTGTGGCGCATGTTATTTAAAACGCACAGCTGAACAGTTTGGCTATTAAGAGGCTGAAAAAGAGTTAAAACTAAGAAAAACTGCCCTAAGTATTTTAGGTTATTTCTCGAAAAAAAAAAAAACAGTAAAAAAAATTAAAAATTAAAAATATATAAATAAACTAGATGGTATTCATAGAATACTTACCTTGCGCAGTCAACTTGGTGTGAGCCAACTCTTCTATTTTTGAACGTTTCTTTTTTTTAATCCAATGTGGCTGCCAGACCACTGGCCGTTGACCGTTGACATCATAAATTTATATTCTCTAAATAATTGTTGCATAGATCATGCTCAATTAAATTTCAAACTGATCAGACTAAGCGTTGTTCTGTCGAATTATGACGTCATAAGTATGACACCAATGACGTCATCGTTAACAGCACCTATTCCCCATATGGAGATATTTACAATGAGCCACGTTTCAATTTTTTAAATGCTGACACGGCACACACTTTACTTTACTGAAATGCAGACACAAATGTTATATTCTCGTCAAAAATCGTCGCTGCAGGCAGTGAATTTTGCGAGCGGAGAGGGATGCCAATCGATATCAAATGTTTGAGATGTCCAGGGAGACGGTCCTGACCGCCTGTTTGAGATTTAGGGCCTCTAATTATTGCTGAGGAAATAGCAGTATCATATATATATACTGAAACGCAAAAGAAACTTACCACCTTTGAAACCTTTAAATATCAACAATAACACTGCGTGTAGTAAATGTGTGAACTTATTTGCGGACAATAGTGTCCTCACTGTCAGACAAAACGGTCACGGATGGTCACTTGAACCTTCAATGGTCACTTCATAGCACAGCTGTTGAACAGCCGTTTTGACTGTCAGTGATTAGCCAAGGGGTACGGGATGATTTTACTGAGCTGCACGTGATGTCTTGATATTGGCTTTAAAAAGGCCAGTGCAAAATGGGCATTTTGACCGAAAAATTTGACCATTTTGACCAACTTCAAAAAGACCGAAAACGCAAAAGAAACTTACCACCTTTGAAACCTTTAAATATCAACAATAACACTGCGTGTAGTAAATGTGTGAACTTATTTGTGGACAATAGTGTCCTTGTTGTCAGACAAAACGGTCACGGATGGTCACTTGAACCTTCAATGGTCACTTCATAGCACAGCTGTTGAACAGCCGTTTTGACTGTCAGTGATTAGCCAAGGGGTACGGGATGATTTTAATGAGCTGCACGTGATGTCTTGATATTGGCTTTAAAAAGGCCAGTGCAAAATGGGCATTTTGACCGAAAAATGACCATTTTGACCATTTTGACCAACTTCAAAAAGACCGAAAACGCAAAATAAACTTACCACTTGTTTGAAATGTAATAAAATTGTAACAGTTCAAAATAAAACAAACCAACAATTGCTAATTGAAACATTGGCATTTTATCGATGACATGTCAAGTTTTTGACCAAGATACACCACCTCATCAGTTTGTTCTACAGTACAGAACAGCACAGGGTGCAATGTCAGTCCCCTTTAAATAGCGTGTGTGGCCACCATTGTTTTGGATACAGGCAGTGCATCATCGGCGTATACTGCCTACCAGTCTTTGGATGGATTGCTGCTGGATTCTGTCCCACTCAGTCCTCAATGTCTGAAGCAGCTCTGCCCGTGTCCTGGCCCTGCCAACTACGTGTCTTCCAAGCTCATCCCACAGGTGCTCTATGGGATTCAGGTCAGGGGAGAGCGCAGGCCACTGCATGGTGTTGATGTTCTCACCTTGGAGAAATGCAGTGGTAAAGCGAGCAGCATGGGGACGAGCGTTGTCATGCTGAAAGGTTCTCAGTTCTGGGTGGGCTAGCAGGAATGGCAGCAGATGAGGTCGCGGGATGTTATCCACATACCGCTGGGCGTTGAGATTCCCATCCACAACCACCAGTGGCATCCTGTACCGGCCTGATATGGCGGCCCACACCATCACACTTGGGCCACCCCACCTGTTGGCTTGACGCACGCAACAATCGGCATATCGCTCGCCAGTTCTTCTCCAGACACGCTCACGCCCATCAGGACTGTCCACACAGAACCTTGACTCATCGCTGAAAGCGACCTCGTTCCACTGCGCCAAGGTCCACCGCTGATGCTGCTGGCACCATCTCTGTCGGTTGCGGCAATGGGCAGCCGTCATCACGGGGCCTCTGTATGGTCTTCTGGCAGTCAGGCCATAGTCATGCAGTCGTCTTCGTGCAGTATCATTGGAGATTCGTGGGTTTGCACGCCCCGGAGTTTCTGTCGCAGTGCGGGATGCTGGACGGAATCGATCCCGCAGGTGACTTCGGAGCATCTGCCTGTCCTGCCTTGCAGTGGTGACTCTTGGCCTCCCTGATCGAGGTCTGTCATCTGCAGAGTTGTGGAGGGTGTCTCTGTCCACCAGGGCCGATATCGTCTGGTGTGAACAGCCAAGGCGACGTGCCACCTCACGGTAGCTCAGTCCGCTTTGCAGCATACCCAGGGCACGCTGCCGTTGATCCCTTGACAATCGTGGCATGTTGATTGAAATGCCCATTTTGCACTGGCCTTTTTAAAGCCAATATCAAGACATCATGTGCAGCTCATTAAAATCATCCCGTACCCCTTGGCTAATCACTGACAGTCAAAACGGCTGTTCAACAGCTGTGCTATGAAGTGACCATTGAAGTTTCAAGTGACCATCCGTGACCGTTTTGTCTGACAGTGAGGACACTATTGTCCACAAATAAGTTCACACATTTACTACACGCAGTGTTATTGTTGATATTTAAAGGTTTCAAAGGTGGTAAGTTTCTTTTGCGTTTCAGTATATAAAGTTGAATGAACGGGACGTTATCCAAACCGACTCTCAGAGATCAGTGTAGTTGAAAAAAATGGAGGTAAGCTGACTGATTGGTCTAGTGCAGGGGTCGGCAACCTTAGGCACGCGTGCCACCATTGGCACGTGGCAGCGTAATCATTGGCACACTGGCGAAAGCAGTGCCCTCTCAGTTGCATGACAAATCACTTCTTGAACAGCCATTGGCTGTTGCGCGGCCTGTCTTATTTAGTTTGATTGACGGTACGGCCTCCCGCTCACATTTCCCACAGTGCAGTGAAGCGGTTCAGGTTCGGTAGATGATGGCAACCCTGCTAGCTAAGAAAGCTGAAGTAAAGGTTCGAGCATTCCAGGCCTCATGGACAGAAGAGTGGGGTTTTGTTTTTCAGAAGGACCGGGCTGTGTGTACTTTATGTTTTGAAAATGTTGTTTGTCGAACGTCGAGTGTTAAGCGCCATTTTGAGACAAAGCACGAGAAAACTTTCAAAGATCAGGCAGACAAGGCAGAATCCATCAAACGTGCCGTGTCCAGGTATGGGAAGCAAGCCAACACCCTCAAAATCTTTGCCACTGCTAAAAACCAAGCGACTGAAGCAAGCTATCGCATTGCTCATTGCATTGCGAAACGTGGAAAGCCATTCACGGATGGCGAATATATTAAGGAGGCTTTTCTCTGTAGCTCAGAGGTTCTGTTTGAAGGCTTACCATCAAAGAGACAATCAAATCAAGAATGAAAGATATTCCCATGTCAGCTAGAAGTGTTGAGCGACGCATTGAAGAAATGGCCTCCCGTAGTCGTTTGACAACCGACCACTCCGAAGCATGTTTGCAACTTAAAGTGACTAACGACAACCCCAAGATAATGGAGCTCAGCAAAGGAAAGCAGGGCCAGGGATCACACTGACTGGTAGGCATCTGTTTATTTGTAGTACACATGGGTTTGCATATGTAGCTGTTTGTCCATCTCTTTTTTCCAACTCTGATGTGGATGTTTTCATGAGGATGGCAGCATTCTTGTAGAGTACTGGTATTTCTGTTTGATACACTTTATTCTCACTTTTTGACATTTGTTCCCAATGCAATACTTTGTAAATGAGTTACTGAAAGCAGTGTTTTGAAATGGGGTCCGTGCATATAATTTGTAACCTCATTGGGGACAAATTTTACAATGATAAAATGATCATTACAATGTCCTAATTATGAGAGATAAATGTTTCTTTAAAATGTTGTTGCTATGCATGTAGCCTGTATGGATGTTGTTGCTATGCATGTAGCCTGTATGGATGTTGTTGCTATGCATGTAGCCTGTATGGATGTTGTTGCTATGCATGTAGCCTGTATGGATGTTGTTGCTATGCATGTAGCCTGTATGGATGTTGTTGCTATGCATGTAGCCTGTATGGATGGAATAAAATTCCATGTCTGTTGGAAGTATTTTTTTGATGTGGTGTCATAATTAAACTTAATGTTAAACTTAATGTTGATATGGCACACTAATTAACAAGAACATTTCAAACTGGCACTTCATGTCAAAAAGGTTGCCGACCCCTGGTCTAGTGGTCTGAAATTGAGACTGTCTGGTTAGACACCCTTATTGTTTCATTGTCTCCTAAACGATCCTTAGTAGTTAATATGTAATTATGTTTACAGTGATTAAGCAAAGTTGGAAACAATAACGTTACTCAGAAGTTTATCAGACTCGGTGGTGTAATGGTTAATGCATCCGACCTTTAGCTTGGGGGGGGGGGGGGGGGGAGAGGAGGGAGAAGGGGGGAGAGGGGAGGGGCATTGGTTCAATACACGACACCGGATGAGTCATAACAACAACGTTAAAATGGTATGTGCTGCATCCTTACTTGATTAATGCATTTAGAGAGCATAATTACTCTGCGCTCGCAAAGCAAAAAGCGCGGTTAAGCGATCGTGTGCGTATATATGTATGTATGCATGTCGCACGTACGTGTCTGCATTTTTAAAATTCATTTTCTCTGCAACCGTTGGTCTGATTGACAAAAAAATATTTCACCATAGCATGCATATACTTATGTAGGATTTTTACTTATGACGTCATAGGTCACGTCACGTGGTACGGGTGTCGTTTGTGAACAAAATATCTCAAAAAGTTGTGGACGGGTTCAGAAGAAATTTGGCAGAGATATAGTGTATGTGACAAGGACGAAATGATAAGATTTTAGTGAAGATCCGGAACCGGATCCGGCTACTAGAATTTTTAAAATGATTCTTCACCATTGGGAGATAGTGCCAAAAACGATACATAGCTGGATATCTCAAAAAGTTATGGACGGATTTGGCCGAAACTTTTTGGATCGGTTGTGTGTGTGACAAGGAAGAATCGATTCAATTTTGGTGGATCTGGATCCAGCTAGCATAATTTTTTAAGTAATTCACCATTGAGTGATATGGCCAAAAACGAGGGGTAGATCAGGGTATGATCTGGACCTATGGTGATTCCTGTGATTGATTTTGATTAAATATGATTCTGTATTGTGATTTTCTGGTCTACTCTGAGATACAAAACGTAAACTGTTCACCTGGCGGAGGTATGCTCTCTACTGAGTGCCGTTCTAGTATTGGAGAATGTAAATTTATGACATCATCGGTCATGTGGTCTGGCAGCCATATTGGATCCAAATAAAACCCCCTTAAAAAAACAGTAGAGGTGTCCATGTCGACTGCATGGGGTAAGTATTCTATGAATCCATCTAGTTATATATAGATCATATATTGGTCATATATTGGACAAAAACTATAGGTTGGCACCCTTCACAGGGGTTTAATGGCCCTCCTCCTATGCTGAATTCCTTCTAAGGAAACTCGTATTATTATTCCAAACTAGCGAAAAGCCTGTCAAAAAGATGGGTTGGAACAGTTTATTCGATGGTTCAGCCTCGTGTGCGTGGCGAAGTCTGAAGCCTCGGCCTCGTGTCAGGTGTGCTTATATCTTCTTTATTTATTAAACAGTCTACGGACGTAAATGAACCCTCGTTTCACTCTGTGCGTGTTGCATATCACATGCAGCAAATTTTACCTCCCTGCGCCTTGTATTTATTGTTATTTTAAAATATATATTCTGTACACCGCCCTTGAGGCTTGCTTTGCAAGCCACCGTCTACATTTCCAATAGAAGAGATGTATCGTCAAATATTGTCTTTGTGCCAAGTATGAACAAAATCGGTCCTTACACCTCTGAGATATGGTTGCGGACGGACGGACGAGACCCAGTCCAACGGGGGCTAATAAAGATCCGCCTTTTCACTTTCGTTCTTCGCTGTCTGCCGCATTCATTAAGTCCTCTTTACTTTCTGCCAACAGAGTTGTATCAGTAGCTACCTTAGATTGTTGATACATCTTCCTCCATTCCAGACTCTAGCCTCTATGACTCTATGTCATCCAAGTTATAGTTGTACACCGCTCCTTTCCTATGCTATCTCCAGGCGCTGCATGACGTCATTGCCAGGCAGGGCACCAAAGGGGGCCTGGCAATGACACGTGCTGACAGGGAGAACTCAGTTTTCACTCCGGTTTCTTTCTTGTTACTTGCCGGAATCTATTCCGGCAAGTATTTTGGTTGGTTGGTTTGTTACTTGCCGGAAAAGATTCCGGCAAGTATGTTGGTTGATTGGTTTCTCTGTCTGTCTGTCTGTTTGTGCGCAGTACTACGTCTACGTCATTGCACGTATCATCGCCATACTTTACACACATATTTGCCTTGCCCTGGAATACCCTGTGCCCAATTTTTTAACTCTCTCAGCCCAAGGCCTCCATTATGACGTCATAATTCGACAAGTACAAAACTTCATCCGATCAAGATGAAATTTCTTGAGCATAATCGAGGAATAAATTAGTTTAGAAAACAAGTAATGATGACGTCATCGGTCACGTGGTTCAGTCGCCATCTTGAAAAAACCGAAGAACTTTGCACCTCTATATCTCCGAAAGTGCTGAATAGAAAAAATTGAGACATGGCTCATTGTAAAGAACTCTCCATGGGGGGAAAAATATGCTAATGATGATGTCATAGGTGCATCCATTATGACGTCATAATTCGACAAGTACAAAACTTCACCCAATCAAGATGAAATTTCTTGAGCATAATCTAGGAATAAAATAGTTTAGAAAACAAATGATGGCGTCATCGGTCACGTGGTTCGGCCGCTATATTTGTCCAAAATGTCCGATTAAAAAAAGGATATTCCGGCAAGTCCTCAGTCTCTGATGGATTTTTCATCTGTCTGTTTGTCTGTTTGTGCGCAGTACTACGTCTACATCATTGCACATAGCATCGCCATACTTTACACACTTATTTGCCTTGCCCTGGAATAGACTGTGCCCAATTTTTAACTCTCTAGGCCCAAGGCCTCCATTATTGACGTCATAATTCGACAAGTACAAAACTTCATCCAATCAAGATGCAATTTCTTGAGCGCCATGTCAGCATAACATGGTGGAGAAAAAAAAAAATGATGACGTCATCGGTCATGTGGTTCGGCCGTCATCTTGGAAAAACCGAAAAACTTTGCATCTCTATATCTCCGAAAGTGCTGAATGGAATTAATTGAGACATGGCTCATTGTAAAGAACTCTCCATGGGGAATAAAATATGTTAATGATGATGTCATAGGTGCCTCCATTATGACGTCATAATTGGACAAGTACAAAACTTCATCGATCAAGATGAAACTTCTTTACAATGAGCCATGTCTCAATTTTTTCTATTCAGCACTTTCGGAGTAAAAAAGTACATTCCGGAAAGTCCTCGGTCTCTCACCGATTTTTCATTTGTTTGTTTTCTTGCTTGTTTGTTTGTTTGTCCGAGCGATATCTCTGAAATTTTGATACAATAGTGAGCAAGTGCTTTGGCAAAAACGATATTTTTGTTTTTTGATTAATCAATTAATTGATTAGTTACTTAATTATCATGGATTAATTAAGTACTTATTTATTTCCTTTCTTTTCTGGGCATTATCTCAGGCACCTTTTGAGCTAGGTAGCTGATATTTAGACATGACAATGACCAAGTGATGTGGCTATAAAGGATATTTTTGATTTATTAACTAATCAATTAATCGATTAATTATTTATTGCTTAATCAATTAATTATTTAATTTTTCCAATTAGTGACTTATTTAATTAATTTTCAAAAAGTTACAGCTTCGGATGAAGCACTGATGGTTTAGGTATGCTATTAGTCAATTGATTAAGAAAATATTTTACAATCATTATTCATTGATTTTAATTATGCAATTAATTAATCAATTATTATACACCTCTCCCTCCCAATACAGTCTATATGAGCTGCACGGCGGTATCACCCCGGCAATGCCGCGCTGGAGGATATTTATTTATTTGGCATGGGGGCGGTGTAGTTTGAATGTACCTGTACTTGTTTTAGTCAAAATTATTATAACCACAAATTAACCAGTCAATTCTGTCCAATGACAATGTCATAATGATATTAATATTAGCACAAGGGCTAACAGGATGGCCTAGAGCGATGCACACTCTCCTCCAAGATATCTAGCCTGTGTTTGAATCCCGACCCAGCTACAAACTGTCAATCCAGTTTTGCAGACAGGGTGATTCATCAACGTGTGTGCCATCTTCAGATGGACGTTAAACTAGCATCCCGTCTGCCAGCATTCGTTGGTGGATTTAAAGATCCCACAGTGTCCTTCAGGACGAGCAAGTGATCTATCGGCGGCACACTGAACAAATTACAAATTCCTGACTTAACCTTAGTCGAACGTCAGGCCTGGCCAGCCAGTTGGTGAAAAACTTGGGACAAGCCCCCAGCCAACCGCACAATAGCGTGGGAATAATTAGGGCCATTAAATAATGAGAAGAATATGAACAAATCGCCATCCTCATGGTGCGCACGCACATACAGGTAGTGGACAAAAAATTGAAACACCTGGCTAAATTAGGGACACCAATTATATTGAAGGCAACGGCTTCCACACAGGTGTGGGTCATGTGTTAATGAAGCAAATAACATCCCAGCATGCTTAGGGTCATGTGTAAAAATGCTGCACAGGCCTGTTTGCCCATAATAATGGCTAGCCTGGCTGCAAGAGGAGACATTGGTGACTTTGAAAGAGGGGTGACTGTTGGGGTGAATTTAACAGGGGCTTCAGTGACAAAGACAGCTCAACTTGCTGATGTTTCACAAGTGATGTGAATGTCGGCATGGAACTCTGAGGGAAAGACATCATCAGCAAAGGGCAACAGTGGGCAGAAACGCACACTCCAGGATCGTGATATCGGTGCATTAATTTGAAGTTCAAGGCAAACCAGGTGAGCAACAGCAGTTCAATTGACCGTTAATTTCAACTTTGGGAGCAGGCGGCAAGTCTCATCACAAACGGTTTGCCGAGAACTCCAATGAGCTGGATAGTGTATTCGGGTTGCAGTGCACAAACTGGTCATCGCACCTGGCAAAGCACTTTGCGAGTCCAGTGGTGCAAAGAGCACAGGCAATAATGGAGAAAATCCACTGCTACTCCAATACCAAGCAGTGGAGAAATGTGATATGGTCAGGTGAATCATCCTTCACCATGTTCTTGACAAAGGGATGAGTGCACATGTGACGCAAACCTAAACAACTCTAAAACCTTAAGTGCTTGGCTCCAACAATGTCGGGTTCTGGTGTTTCTCTAATGTTGTGGAGAGCATTTTCCTGGCATTGTTTGGGTGCAGTCATTCCCTTAGAAGGCAAGGTGAATGCCAATCGCTACTTAGTGCAACTGAGTGATCATCTTCAGCCCATGTTGCAGCATTTATTTCCTGCTGGAAAGGGTGTCTTCTCAGATGCCAATGCCCCCATCCACAGAGCATGTGTGGTTGCCCAATGGTTTGATGAGCATGACACTGATGTTATCCATATGTCATGGGCCTTCTCAGTCACCAGATCTGAACCCAATGGACCATTTATGGGATATTCTGGAATGATACCTGAGATAGAGGTTTCCACCTCCATCAATTGGTGTGAGTTGATTGACTTTATGGTGGAAGAATGGTGTGGCATCCCTCCTGCAGAATTCCACATGCTGATGGACTCTATGCCATGGCGCATACAGATCGTATTGGCCACACGCCATATTTAATGACTTTACATTGGTTTTCCATTTTTGTCCACTACCTATACATACACATGACCACCTCCCTGTGCTCCAGATCACTCCTGTAAGGAGTGGGGTTTTTTTTTTTGTTTTTTTTTGTATACAAGATCGAGGCTCGTGAAAGAGCTAACATTAATATAATCACACAAAAAGACAAACCGACACACAAAACACAAAAAACAAGAGGAGCGGCAGGCAAGATGGGGAGAGAGGGGGAAGGACACAAACACAACATTTGAGAGCAGGGACATCGGGAGGACTTGGGGGGAGGTGAGAGAGGAATAAAACATATGAACACTGCATGGACTCTGGGGTGAATTACCGGGGGTAGAAAAGATCAAGGTTTTCGATGGGGGAAGATAAGAGATGGTGGTGAACAGCTGTTTTAAAGACCTGGAGGGAGGAGTGGGATTGAAGGGAGTGGGGGAGTTTGTTCCAGAGGCGGGAGAAAAGGGGAATGAAAGAGTGAAGGTGAGCAGAGAGCCTAGACTTTGGCAGTTTAACCATAAGAGGGTTGCAGGCAGATCGTGTGTGACCTGAAGGAATATTTGGGGGGACAGAGCACAGAGAGAGCTGGGGGAGCAAGGCCGGAGAGGAGTCGGTAGAAGACAGAAAGACCACCAACCTGCCTGCGGTGAGTGAGTTAAAGGCCCTCGGAGTTGACTACATCGCAGGAGATTCCAATGATTCTGAAAGCTTTGGCCTCAACAGCGTGAAGCCGAGCAAGGTGTGAGGCAGGAGCACCAGCCCAGAGGGGGGAACAGTATTGCATTGAGCTGCGGATGAAAGCCTTGTATGTGGTGAGGAGCTCAGGTGTGCCAAGGAAGGACTTTGCACGACGGAGGATGCCCAGTCGGCGACTGGCTTTGGAGGCCAGCTTGGAAATGTGGTTTTCCCAAGAAAGATCATGGCAGATAGTGAGACCCAAAAGCTTGAGAGACAGAACTTCTTGGAGAGGATTGTTGAGAAAGTAGATGGGAGGGTTGTCCAGTCGGTCCTTTCGGCGAGACATTGTAAGAGTGTGAGATTTGTCAGGATTGAAAGACATGTTCCACTTGTTTGACCAGTCTGTGATTTTGTCCAGGTCTGCAGAGAGTGAGGAGGCTGGAGACTGCCGATCTGAGGGATGAGGAATGGAGCGGCAGATAGTGGAGTCATCATCAAAGAGATAGAGAGGATTTTCCAGAGAGTCGGAGAGATCATTGATGAAGACCAGAAATAGCACAGGGCCCAGAACACTACCTTGGGGAACTCCAGCCAGAACAGGAAGGGAAGATGAGAGAAATCCATTCAGGGCCACACGTTGCCTATGACCAGAGAGGAAATCCGCAAGCCATGAGTGGAGATTTCCCTGAATACCATAGGAGGTGAGTTTGGTGAGCAGAGCTGGGTGCCAGACCGTATCGAAGGCACGTGATATGTCAAGTGAGACAGCTCTGATTTCCTGTTTGGCATTGAGGACCTCCATCCATTGTTGAGACAGCAGAAGCAACATGTCCAGAGTAGAATGACCTGGTCTGAATCCAAATTGATGATCAGAGATCAAGCCATTGGAGAAGAGGAAGGATTTGATATCCGAAGCAATGATGGATTCCATGACTTTGCTGATAATTTGGAGCAGGCTGATTGGTCTGTAGTTGCAAGGATCTGTTTTTGCACCTTTTTGTGTAAAGCGGTAATGTTTGCTGATTTCCAAGATGCTGGCAGATGACCTTGAGCAAAAGAGAGGGTGAAAAGAACAGAGAGAGGGTGAGATAGAGCGTCAGAGCAGAATTTTAGAACCCAAGGGCTGATGCCATCTGGTCCAGTTGCAGAATCAGAGTCGAGGTTTGATAAAAACTTCTCCACCTTGTCAGGAGAGAAGGACACAGATTCCAGGAGCAGTTGGGTTCGACTGGGAAAGGTGGGAACAGAGAGAGATGGGTTTGGGACACAAGATTTTGAGGCAAATACAGAGTTGAGGCATTCGGCTTTGTCACGTGCGGTGTCAACTGTGTAGCCATTTGAGGTAAGGGAGGGAATGGAGGGGGAACAAACACCAGAAACGGATTTAACCAGACGCCACCAGGATTTGGAAGAAGGAGACAGGTTTGAGAGTTCAATCTTGAGTGTGGAGAGATAGTGAGTGCTTCCTGGCACCCCTGAGGGTAGAAACACACTTGTTTCGAGCTTGGTGGAAGGAACTGAGATTGCCTTCAGTTGGATTTGCCTTCCAAGACGCAAAGGCAAGTTGTTTCAGGGCAACTGCCTCACCACAAGATTCAGTGTACCATGGACGGGAGGAAGGGTAAGACAACTGAAGACGAGATGGGATAAATCTGTGCATGAGAGAGAGCAGTTTGCTTTGGAAGAATTCCCAGGAAGAATTGATGTCAGAGGCATTAGAGATGGGAGACCAGTCCAGTTGATTGATGGCTGCTTGCAGACCGTGCCAGTCGGCTTGAGTGAAATGCCAGACTCGTCGGCGCTGAGGAGGCTCTCTGAGAATGGCCAGTGAGATGTCCACTTTAACAAGCACATGATCAGAAGAACCGATTGGAGCAGAAGAAGAACAGCAGACATTTGCAGGGAAGTTAGTCATAACCAAGTCCAGAAGAGAAGATACTCCATTGACTGAGATCCGGGTCGGAAAATTGACAGATTGTGTCAGTCCCAATGAGTCGCAGAAGTCCTTTGCTGAGGTGCCATGGCTGGTGAGAGATGAACCCACACCCAGCCAGCTGGCATGATGACAGTTGAAGTCGCCACATATGAGGAAGAGAGAGTTTGGATGAGTTGATAGAAGTTGGTCCATGTTGTCCGACAGAGAAATGTAAATGGAGTCATCACTGTTTGGAGGACGGTACAGAACACATATGAACAAAAGGTGGGAGCGGAGAGGAAGCCGTAGCCAGAGGTACTCCTGTGGGTGGGGTGGAGAGAGGACAGTGCAGGGAGAGTGAGGAAGAGAGTTTTTGATAAAGATAGCCACCCCACCACCAGGACGAGGCTCAGGTCTATCGTACCGGAGGAGGGAGTGACCAGGAAGAGATATTAAGGAATCAGAGACATCTTGAAGGAGGAAAGTTTCTGTTAAGCAGATCAAGTCTGGATTTTCAGAAGCAACCTGAATGGATAGATCAATCAGGTTTGAGCGAAGGCCCCGGATGTTTGAGGTCCATACCGTTAGTGAGGAGAGAGGGGGAGCATCGGGTGCAGGACAGGGGAGGGGAGGGGTAGGGTCAGATGAAGGGTGAGAGGGGGATGTAGGAAGAGCAGTTGATAGTGTGTCAGAGATTACAGAAGAGTTACAAGAAAGGGAAGGATGAGGAGGACGAAAGGTTTGATGGTGATGGAATGAGGCACAGTGAGAGTTTGTTTGAGGGGGGTCAGAGGAAAGTAGAAGGTTGGGGGAGGTGGAGGTATGACATAGAAGGGAGACGAAGTGGGGAGGAGGCAGCTTTGAGAAGGAGGTGGGAGGAGGGAGAATATGGGAGGGATGGTTGGGGGGGGAGATTTGAAGGGGAGGGGCAAGGGGGGAGTTTAGAAAGTGGATGATTAATGAAAGATGAACATATTGTAACGAATGTGGAAACGTTACAATGTGAACGTTACAAAAGTATGGTAACACCCTGTTAATGTAAATAATGGTCGCAGTCGGCATCCTAGTTAATTGCATGAAACTTACACGCAGGTCACGATATATCTTTTAAATAGTGTATTTCCTTATTCCATGTAGGCTAAATATGTGTTTCCCACGAGATTGACTTTGCATTGTAGCAAACAAAATAAGCGTAGGCCCTTCCAATTTCCCCAAAACCTCCCTTCCAATTGCCTTCCGCATTTTGGCCGGTTTTCTTCAAACCACCATTGGCCACGAGGTAGGGTTGGGGAAGAAAGGCGTGTCTCCACCTCGTCATAAGAGGGAAGGAGTGAACCAGCCCTAACAGCCAATCAACACCGCGGTGAGTGACCCGGTAGGCGTGCCCTCGGAGTCGGCGGCTTGATTTCGCTCGAGGTGATAAAAGCGACTGTAAGGGACTGCTTTAGGAGATGACTTGGAGAGGCCTTGGGAGATGAGCAAAGAGACTGCACCAAGAGGCGGTGAGATGCGAAACGCTCCAAGCCAAAGAGGAGAGGTACTCGGCAAGGGAACCAGCTTTGGAGAGACGCGCTGAAAGGAGGGAGACGGCTCCACCCCCAGGAAGAGGAGCAGGTGTGCCGAACCAGCGCGTGACGTCTACCGCAGTGGATACACGACGGAGGGTTTCCCGCCAAAACCGCGAGGAATTGCGAACTGCGGCCTCCCGACCTTGCCTCCCTCTCAAGCAATCCATCTCAAGCCTTACCTGCCTGCATATATCCCCTGTGTAAGTGTGAACGTCCTGTCCTACTCATTGTCTTGGGGTTAAGTAAGAATGAATAGTGTAAGTTAACGATTCGCTGTGTTACTGCTTCTTCCATCCATTGCTTGTGTGTGTATAATAAAATCTGTTCTTCCTCCGTATTCTTCTTCTTCTTCTTTTATATTCTCTTTCAGTCGCTTTAGAGATTTCCCGATTGAATATCTGTGGGGCGATCTGGTCAACGTCGGGTGGAATCGGGTTTTAATCGGGGAGTAACTGTTCGGACGCAGTTAAATACACCACCGCTCGGTCAATATAACATCTAAAACCCGCGTCTGTAACATTTGGTTGTCAGGAGTTGGATTCGGACCTGGGACTAAATTTGTTAGGCCCAAATTTTGGAACACCAATTGTACTATTAGAGTAACAATTGGTGTCGAGGAGTTGGATTCGAACCTGGGACTAAATTTATTTAGCCCAAATTTTGGACACCAATTGTGTTAGTACTGTAACATTTGGTGTCGAGGAGTTGGATTCGGACCTGGGACTAAATTTGTTAGGCCGAAATTTTGGAACACCAATTGTACCATTAGGGTAACAATTGGTGTTGGGAAGTAGAATTCGATCCGGAGCGCGTTTCACGCGCTCGAAATTATAACAGCGAAATTTGATTTTGTTTTACGAAAATATAAAACCCGAATTTTGAGATCGCGCCATGGACAATCAAGGCGATCGGATGTCGGTGGGAGAGATAGACAGGGTGGAATCGACCCAGGACCTCGGGGAAATGTATGTGGAGGATAGGGAGGAGGAGAAAAATAGCAATGTGGTTGCGGAAGTATCAGACGCGCAAAGTGGCGTCCTCACGCACGTGGGTGTAGCGGCACCAAATTTTGCCGCGACCGTAGCAGTGCCGTTGGTGGATTTGAACCTTTTTTTTATACAAATGAAGGCCCTTATGGACAAGAATAATGAAGAAATGGAAAACAGAATGATGGGGGCCCTTATGGGACAAATGGGAGACCAAATTGGAGGTTTGAAAAACAGTATGAGGGCTGATAGTGAGCGATTAGAGGGCCAAATGGGGGTAATGAGGGACGAAGCGAGGGGTACCGGTGAGGGATTAGACAAGAAATTTGGGAAGTTCGACAATAATTTTGAGGAGTTAGACAAGAAATTTGGGAAGTTAGACAATAATTTTGAGGGGTTAGACAACGGGATAAAAGAGGTAAAGAATGGGTTAACGGGGGTGGAAAACAGAATGGCTGCCCAGGAGAATCAGTTAGCGGGGGTGAAAAATGGGTTAATGGGGTTAGAAAATAGGATGGAGGACAAATTGCGGGAAATAGGGGAACAATCTGCCAGGGAAATCAAACAAATGGGAGAGCAGATAGAGGAGGTGAAAATCGGGGTAGAAACCAAACTGGATGCTCAGAGGGATGAATTGGGACAGATGAGGGTGGCATCTACAAAAGAGATGGAGGAAATACGACGAGGGGTGAGTGAGGAGGTTTCGGGGCTGCGCGAGGAGGTAAAGCGAGGTGAGAAGCGTATGGAGAAAGAGGTGAGAAATAATACGGCTAAGTTACAAGGGGGAATAGAAGATCTGACGGAGGAGGTGGAACAGCTGACAGAGGGACAAACGAAGTTAGTGGAGCAGGTTCAAAAGAACACTGCGGTACTCGGAGGGTTAAAGGCGACACAAAAAGAAATTAAAAACGAATTAATAGCGACACAGAGGCAATGTCAGATGGTACGGGAGGAACTGACAATGAGGGTGGACGAGGTGACAGAGATAATGGAGACAAAGGACCGGCAGGTGAGGATGCACATAGAGACGGTCACGGTAGCCTTAGAGGACGAACTTGAGGAGACGCACCGAGAAATAAAAGAGGTTAAACAAAAATTAGAGGAAGTGGAAGAAGAGGTGAGTGAAATTAAGAAGGGACGGACAGAAACTAAGAGAGAAATCCAGGAGGAGGTAATGGAATATGTACAAGGTCTGTGTTCAAATCATGATGAGGTGCTCACTAACCAAATAAAGAGTTTGCAGGTGGCAAAGGAGGTGCGGAGACGAAGTACGGAGGTGAGTGGCAATGTATATGATGTGAGGAAAGCTTCAGTCGGCTTGGGGATTGGTTTGGATCCGGGTGTTCGTGAAAGGCCGTTGGTGAAGTGTGTGACACGTCAGGTGTGCGAAAAAAGAGGTGTGCGAGAATGTCCGACCATGGGGTGTGTGAGGAAAAAGTGCACGCCGAGGAGTGAGTGTGCCGTCAAGAGTGAGTTGGTCGAAGCGCGTGTGCGAGGGGGTACATGGAAGCGCGGTGTGGTGAGTGTTACGGAGGAAGTAACGAGAGAGTGTACACCTGTGGTGAGTGTTACAGAGGATGTAACGAGAGAGTGTACACCTGTGGTGAGAGTTACAGAGGATGTAACGAGGAAGTGTACGCCTGTGGTGAGTGTTACAGAGGAAGTAACGAAAAAGTGTGCGCGAGAGGATGCGCGAGAAAGGTGTGTAACGGACGGGTGCATGAGGAAAGAGTGTGCTGTCGAGAGTAAGGGTGAGTGCGCGGTCAAGAATGGAGGTGAGAGTAGTGAGAGTGAAACGGAGCGTGAGTTGGTTATGACAGGTGAGCGAGGATGTACACCTGGAATGGGAGGATGCACACCTGGAATGGTAGAGCGTGTGTGGGAAGGCACATTTGAGTTGGTGGTGAGGCACGTGGTTGGGTGTGCGAATGAGAGCACACCTGTGATTGTCACAGAGGAAGTGACCGAGGAGGGGGCGCGAAGAGGTGTGTTGGTGAGGTGTGCGACCAACGAATGGGTGCCAAAGTGTTCGGTGGTCGGGTGTGTGACCAAGTCGGCGAGCGAAATGAGTGTACCGAAGTGTGTAAGGAAAGGTACGAGGAGAATGGGAACAGCTGCATGTATGAGCAAGAAAGGGGTAGCGTATGCATGTAAGCGTCCAGGTGAAGCGTCGACGGTAACCGGTTTAGCGGTTAGGGCGACTTATAGCCGAATCGGGCCCTCGGTGCGTGCCGGGCTTCGCGTGCCGCGAGAACCAGCGGGGATCCGAGCCACGGCGGCTTCGAAAGGACCGCCGTGCGCGATCCACGCTGGGCCTCGCGTGGAACGGCCGCGGCCGGGCTCCACTAGGCGGAGCGGGCAGCTGGATAGGAAGGGTCGTTATGGCGACCACGTTTTGTTGAGACGTGCCGGCAGGTCGAGATCGGGACATTGGATGGCTCCACGCCGAGGTGGTGCGTGGGATCTCGGCCCGGGTAGGCCCCCGCCCCTGCCCCGAATGCGGGACGCATCCAGCCGCCGGCACAAAAGAATCCGCGTTCATTGCTCGGCTGTACGAAGCCGGGCTGTAGACGTGAATTGGCGCACCGAGAGGATGTAATAAGTAGACGGGTGATAATGGTAGTGATTCGATACGAAATTTGTAATAGTGAGTAGAATTGGCAGTAAATGGAAAATTTTTGAATTGGTTGGAATCTGGACGAACAAAATTGATAGTGAGATGCCCCGCTGTGGTGGGATGGCAACGCTGTCATCCCTCACAGAAGGTGGGGCAAATGCGCAATAGCTTATGGGGTGTATGGCAGTGAAAACTAGCCCGGGTGAGTTAGGTTATATTGTGTGTAGGGATCTAGAAGAGATGACATTAGGTAACGTTAAGTTTAGTTAGTGACTGATACCTGTAGTGGGGACGCAGGTAGATTAGTGTGGATTATAATGACGTGGGAGCGCAATAGTTTAAAGGGACGACTGGGAAGCGCAAGTTTCAGAGGGGAGTAGTTAGCTGAGATGATGCCGTGTGTGTGAGGATTGAACAGGTGAGAATGGAACAGGTGTGATTGCACAGGTGTGCAACTGAACAGGTGTGTGGAGCAGTGTATGAGGGAGTAGTGGTGATTGCGTGTTGTGTTGACCAAATGGTCCAGGAAGAAAGGAGGGTGCAGGTGGCACCAGGTATGATTGCACAGGTGTGCAACGACAGGTGAATGAAAGACAGGTGTATGGAATAAATGGTATGGAGTATTGGAATGGATGGTCGTGGAGTGAGAATGGTGGAAATTGTGGAGTGGAGTGGATGGTGCGAAGGTGTGAATGGGGGAAGAGTGGGCCCCCATCACGGATACCCGGGGCGGGTAGTGTAAGTGTTAGGTAGAGGGTACAGGTAAATTGTGGTTGGATATTGGCATCTGTGGTGCGGGTGACAGAATGGTATTTGGATGGGTGCATTAGTGTTGTGGAAATGGCTGGGCGTGTAGCCTGTTAGTGTGTGTAGTTGTTTGGGCGCTCCACCACTGTGAGGATGTCGGCCAGGTGAGGCCGCAGGTGGGCTCTGGGAGCCGGTAGTAGTTGTTGTGGATGGGGCCCGAGGATCCGGAGGACGGACCCGGGTAGCCCAGTGCCAGAGGGCACCATGGGGTGACAGAGCCAGGAGAGGGGCTGTCCCCAGTTATTTAGGTTAGGGTGAGGAGCTAGGTAAGCTCGGGTGGCAACTACAGTGGTGGAGGTGTGCAGGTGGGTAGACCTGTTGGGAGAGCTAGAGGTCGCAGCCCAGAAATTGTGCGAGGGCACAGGGAGATGAATCGGGGGAGTGAGACCCCAAATTGAGAAGCACCACAGTTTGGTCAATGGGAATTGGTTTTTAGAACCCATAGTGTAAGTTGGCCAATGGATTGGCAGGGAAAGACCCCGGGGTAGTGTAAAGTGTGTTAAAGTCATTTAGAGGATAGTTAGGATGAAGGATCTCCTCGCACCATCTGCATCCACTCACCTGAGGTGGCAGGTACTCCACACCATGCCATGTTTTGATTATTTTTTATGATGCAAATGTTTGGATTGTGAGACGCATCATGACGTGGGTGTGACATTGTGCGTAATTCCATCTCTCCCTCCTTATGAGGATTGATGATGAATTGGTGATGGCAAATTTTGAAGTAAAGGGATTGTGGAGACGAATTTGGTATAGGGGAAATATGGGGAAGACGTGACAGTAGTGACGAATTTGTAAATGGGTAGATTTTTAGTCATATGGGGTAAGGGTAGGGTAGGTGACAGGGGGGTGACGTACGGTAGGGACGAGCTTTCTCACTTCGCCCTCCGTACGCATTTCACCTCGCATTGCTTTATTGACGTGTACCCTTGTGACCTTACCCCTCGCCCAATTGTCTTTCTTTTGTCTCCCACATGACCTGTGCGCCATTGGGTGCCGATGGGAGCGTGCGTGAGGTGGCCATTGTGCGCCCGAGATTCCCAGAACCAGCATGCATTGCGTTGATGTACCACTGTATGGACCGCTGTTCTGCGGCCAAGTACCACTTGATGGACCCCAGGTTCTGGGGCAGGGCACCTCTGTTGGAGACCGGCCATAGTGGCCAGGGAATCTTGCTTGCGGACCTCGGTAAGGTGGCACCTATGCCAAACAGGTGGACCACCCTTAGTTGGCCCCTGAGGCCCTAAATAAAAATGGACACAAGTTGTGCTTTTTATTATTTCCAACTAGGCCGCATGAAGCCAGAAGACGTCGGGAAGAACATCGGCCCAGCAGAGAAAGAGAAGACCACCACCAGTTGTTTTGTTGTGTTTATTATGAACCATGGTGACTGCGCACCGGATGGTGCTTTTGGGTGCTTTGTGGTGCTTTGTGGTGTTTGGTGCTTTTGGGTGCTTTGGTGGTATTGGTACTGGTGCATCGATGCAATGCGTGCTGTCTCCTCCCTCCCAACAGGAATTTCTTTCTCTTGTTCCCTAAAAAAAAAAAAAAAAAAAAAAACACAGGTCCTGGGTTGCGTTGTAAATAAGAAATCACGTCATTGTAAATAATGCTCCCCACCGTAAATGTATAGTTTGAGAAAAATTCCGTAATTTGGTTAGCTGTGGGCTTGAGTCTGTTAGACAGGATGCAATGCAATAGGGGGACATACTTATTTGTGTTTTAAGATTGTCACACTCAGGGTCAGGTTAATTGTAGAGGGAATTACACCTACGTGTCACACTAAGTTAAAGTTTAATAGGCCCGAGTACGGGCCTGAAGAAAGGAGGGTGCCGTGTAACGAATGTGGAAACGTTACAATGTGAACGTTACAAAAGTATGGTAACACCCTGTTAATGTAAATAATGGTCGCAGTCGGCGTCCTAGTTAATTGCATGAAACTTACACGCAGGTCACGATATATCTTTTAAATAGTGTATTTCCTTATTCCATGTAGGCTAAATATGTGTTTTCCCACTAGATTGACTTTGCATTGTATCAAACAAAATAAGCGTAGGCCCTTCCAATTTCCCCAAAACCTCCCTTCCAATTGCCTTCCGCATTTTGGCCGGTTTTCTTCAAACCACCATTGGCCACGAGGTAGGGTTGGGGAAGAAAGGCGTGTCTCCACCTCGTCATAAGAGGGAAGGAGTGAACCAGCCCTAACAGCCAATCAACACCGCGGTGAGTGACCCGGTAGGCGTGCCCTCGGAGTCGGCGGCTTGATTTCGCTCGAGGTGATAAAAGCGACTGTAAGGGACTGCTTTAGGAGATGACTTGGAAAGGCCTTGGGAGATGAGCAAAGAGACTGCACCAAGAGGCGGTGAGATGCGAAACGCTCCAAGCCAAAGAGGAGAGGTACTCGGCAAGGGAACCAGCTTTGGAGAGACGCGCTGAAAGGAGGGAGACGGCTCCACCCCCAGGAAGAGGAGCAGGTGTGCCGAACCAGCGCGTGACGTCTACCGCAGTGGATACACGACGGGGGGTTTCCCACCAAAACCGCGAGGAATTGCGAACTGCGGCCTCCCGACCTTGCCTCCCTCTCAAGCAATCCATCTCAAGCCTTACCTGCCTGCATATATCCCCTGTGTAAGTGTGAACGTCCTGTCCTACTCATTGTCTTGGGGTTAAGTAAGAATGAATAGTGTAAGTTAACGATTCGCTGTGTTACTGCTTCTTCCATCCATTGCTTGTGTGTGTATAATAAAATCTGTTCTTCCTCCGTATTCTTCTTCTTCTTCTTTTATATTCTCTTTCGGTCGCTTTAGAGATTTCCCGATTGAATATCTGTGGGGCGATCTGGTCAACGTCGGGTGGAATCGGGTTTTAATCGGGGAGTAACTGTTCGGACGCGGTTAAATACACCACTGCTCGGTCAATATAACATCTAAAACCCGCGTCTGTAACAATATATAACAAATTGGGTTTGTTGTGATTTTCAAGTTAGCGTGCTTTAAAGTGATGACTTTAAAGTTGTTAAAGAACATGTTGTTAAAGTGATGACTCCAAGTTAGCGCAAGTTAGTGTGATTTGAGTGCTTTAAACTGTTACATATATTTTTCAATTAAACTAACTTTATCCACTAGTGAATAAACAAATTCTCTTGATGCTTCACTCCTATTAATTGTGAGTTCATCGACGAGTTCTATCTGCCACAAAAGCGCAGCTTGATTCGGAAAAAAAAACTTACTTTTTTCACAAAGCAATAACTGTTGCATTGGTGCAACTAGTTAAAAATTGCACATATCCGGTTAAAAGAAATTGCACACACCCGTTAAAAAAAATTGCACACATCCGCGTGAAAATAATTGCACACATCTGGGTAACAAATCGTACACATCCAGACTTTACGAACTGCACCTGACATTAAATTTGATTTTTGATTTTGAGGCATTATTTAAACCACGGCTTTTGCATTGTTCAGTAGTCACTGTAATACATCACACAGAGGGAAGCATAAATGATAAAGATGTAGGAGTTTAAATTGAACACGATCTAAATTTGCAGCGAACACAAAAAATAGGGAGCTTGGTAATTAGCAATGGAGAGCAAAAAAGAGATGCAAGAAAGTTTGAAGGTTTTTGGGAAATCCACTCCAGAAAGCTTGCAATAAATCCGGAAACAACTGCGGAAAGCTTAGGCAAGCCACAAAATATCGTCTTGTCAATCTCAACTGAACGCTCTAACCAGTCCCGTTCCTCAAAGTCAGGGTTGAACTTTGCAAGTCCGTCTCTAGTGCATGATCCCTTTCAATCCCCTCCCGCACCTCAAACGTCCTCTCTTCAGACTCAGCTCGAGACAGGGCAGAATGTCTCAACTCAGTGTTTGCATCCAAATGTCGTGTACCTATCCCATCCCGCTCTGTCACCATATTACTCCCTTGTACCCAAATGCTTACTAGACTTGGTTTCTTTCTCACTTGAGAAGGCAGAGGAAGTTCCATCCAGCCTCAATTCTGCATTGGCAAGGGTCCAGATAACATAAAGTGACCGTTTTCTCAAATCCTGCTTTGATGCTCTTATTTCTCCATCTGCTCTGTTCACATTGTCCTTTGGCTGGCAGGTAGGTCAAGATATACTGTATGTACAGTTACCTCTTTGCTGTTGAGCCTGATTTCAAATCTTGGCACGGCTATAAAATGCCATCTTGGTGTTTTGCATCAATTGGTATGCCATCCCTCAAAGTCATTAAACTGAGTGCCCCGTATGCTGGCATTGGTGTGTGGACGTCAGAGATTTCAGTCTTTCTCTGAATATATAACAAATTCCTGCCTGAATGCGCAGTGAGACTGCATCAGCAGCACAGTTGCACCTTAGTAATGACGTGGGCTGAATTCAGAATTTAATCTCAGTCAAAATGCTTTCGGTAGAAACAACCCTGTTTTTACCTTCTGGCCACATCCCACTTACCCAGAAGGCAGCTAACATTTCAAAGGCAGATGTGAACAACAGTAAAGTAAGCTTACGTGGAATTACAAGCATAGTAATATCATCTGTCATCGCCGCCAATGTCAAGTCATCCCTCTTTTCAAACAGCTTGATCTGACAATCCATTTGGATTCTGTCCAAGTTACTCAACTCTGGATATGCTGACTGCTTTTCACTGACCAATGATTGGAGGCCCAAAATCTCAAACAAAAGGTCAGGATTCTGGCCCTGGACATATCCCAGGCATTCAACACAGTCTGGCAATATGTTGCTTGTGAACCTGAAGGGTCGCCTTAATACCTGGCTTTCTGACTTCATCCATTCGTGTAGCTCATGTGTTCCCCCTCCTCTCAATGCGATCTTCCCCTCTCCTAGTTGAGGTTGGACTTCCCCAAAACAGTGTCTTGGGCTCCATTTCCATCAATCATACAAGTAAACGACCTCTCAAGTGCTCTAGTTATAAAGTAAACCCTATCTACCTTTTTGCAGATGACTCCACATTATGCTATACAGTATACCCCCAGTCCCTCGGCATGTTATGTGTGTCCTCGACCCAGTCACAGAGAGCAACTGTGTTATGTGTGCGCTTTACTATTTACTTCTTTCTTTCCTTTTTTATCCCTTTCTTTTTCTGTTTCTCTCTTTCTTTTTATATATGCCTACGGAGAGGTGAACTCTTGCAAATTGATTTTGGGAGGCTCACTTGGCTGTGCCTAATGGGTTTGAGGGGAGAAGAGTATGCTTCACTGTAGGGATGGTGTTAGATGGATGATGAGCTGTGCTTGGTTTCCACCAGACGTAGCGCTTTGCATTCACGCAAAAGAGTTCAAGTTTCATATAATCAGACCATATAATATTTTGCCTCATACTCTCAGTGTTTCACGTACCTTTTTGCAAACTCCAGACATGCTGTCAGGTGCCTTTTTCTCAGGAGTGGATTCCGTCTGGCCACTCTCCCATAAAGCCTAGATTTGTGAAGTGCTGCAGACTGTTGTCATTCTGGCAGGTTCTCTCATCTCATCCAAGGAACTCTCTAATTCTGTCAGAGTGGTAAATGGGTTTTTGGTAACCTACATGACCAAGGTTCTTCTTGCTCGGTTGCTTAGTTTGGTCTGATGGCCAGCTCTTGAAAGAGTCTGGGCAGTTCCATATTATTTCTATTTCCTAATGATGTAGCTCACTGTGCTCTTGGGAACTTTCAACACTAGATATTGTTTTATATCCTTCCTCAGATCTATGCCTCCTCACAATTCTATCTCTGAGTTATATGGACAGTTCCTTGGACTTCATGGTAGAGTTTCTGCACTGACATGCACTGTCAACTGTGGGACCTTATATGGAAAGGTATGTTTCTTTCTATTTTATGTCCATTCAAATGAATTAGCCACAGGTGGACTACAATCTAGTTGGAGAGCCACTTCAAGGATGATCAAAGGAAATTATATGCACCTGAGCTCAATTTTGAGAGTCCTACCAAAGTGGTTGAATACTGTCACGTGACTACCCTTGGTGAACACCTTAGGGCAGCACGGATGACCAAACGAGCTGTTACTCTGAGGCGTTCATTAGATGGTGGAGAATATGCATGGGGAAACAAGAGGGAGGGGGAGAAACCGGAGCACTTACCTTCACGGATCCCACTGGCAGTCCTCAAACCTGCAATAAATCAATTCAAACTGAGCTGAGTTTAAAATGTACAAGAAAATGCCGGCTTTATTAAGAAATGCCGGTAACAAAATAAAACACGGTCAAATAATAGTGAATTCCTAAATTGGAGCGTTCCCAAACAGACTCAAACACAGACAAAGGATAAATTAACTGCAAATGAATGTGTCTGGTTGTTTAATTGTACTTAGCTCGACTCGACTGGTACGTCTCGTCAAGACTCGTCCCAGCCCCGAGCGCGCATTCTGGACGCGGCTCTGGTGTTGGCAGGAAAAATCCGCTCACTCCCGTGCTGCTAGGCCTCAGTACACCCTCGTTCACTAGGCCGCGCCCGCTGGGACGAAACAAGCCTTCCGCACGAATTGAACGGGCCGCATGCAGCCCGTTCTTCCACATCGTGCTCGTCCACCCATTCCTCTGCATGGAAAACTGCAGTCCCCGAGCCGCGGCTGCTGTGCCTCTGCACGACCACCAGCAATATTTCCCAACACGGCCGCTCGTGACGGCACCCAAATCGGCAACAACTACCCTTCGCTTTCGTCTCCAGAATGACGTGGCACACAAGAGGGAAACGTCGGTCAGCGCGTGAAGCCAAGGAGAAGAGCAAAAAATGTCCGTGATCTCGTTCTTTTTCTCGCTCAGGCTCTGACGTCATCTGGGGTGCTTTGCCAATCAGCAAGTCGCTCCCTACCAGTCCTTCCCATCAATCAAAACCCAGCCCAATCACGGCTCCTCAGGGTGTGGCCTCAGCCTGTCTGACCTTTGCGCTTCCCAAGTCGGGGTTGTCAACGGTAGGGCTTGATGCATGACTTCCGGTTCACTTTTTAATTAGTGAGTTTAAATGCGGGCGATTGCGTGGCTTGGCTATGTGTCTATGGTGTGGTGCCAAAAGGGACATAGGAAATAAATTACAGATGTAACGATGTACAAGGGATAATTACCCATAATCACTGAGCTAATTAACATACCCCACTCCTCGTAATGGGGACGATGATACAAACTTAACCCGACAGTCCGGTCTAATACAAAGTCCCTACTTATAGTACATCGAGGTGGTTCTTATTCTTCACGACAATCGGAGCACACTAATCTATACATTCTACCTGGTTCTAAGATAATCACTGCCTACCCCCTACAAACGTAACAATACTGTTACGGACACGGTTTTTGGATGTTATTTTACCGAGCGGTGGTGTATTTAACCGCGTCCGAACAGTTACTCCCCGATTAGAACCCGATTCCACCCGAACGTTGACTAATCGCGCTACAGATATTCAATTGGGAAACCTCTAAAGCGACCGAAAGAGAAGAAGAGAGAAGAAAGACAGAGTTTGGAGGAAGAACAGATTTATTATACACACACAAGCAATATTTTAGAGCGACCAATATTATTTACAGCAATAGATGGAAAAGAGCAGTCACACAGTGCATTGTTAACTTATTCTATTTCATTTACTTAATCCCCAAGACAAACGAGTAGGACAGGACGTTCACACTCACACGGTGGATATTGCAGGCAGGTAATGGCTCGAGGTTGATTGCTTGAGAGGAAGGCAAGGTCGGAGGCAGCAGCTTTCAACCCCTCGCGGTTTTGGCGGGAAAACCTCCGTCGCGTATCCGCGGCCGTCACGCGCTGGCTCGGCACACCTGCTCCTCTTCCTGGGGTGGAGCCGTCTCCCTCCGTTCAGCGCGTCTCTCCAACGACAGGGGATATTGCAGGCAGGTAGGTAGGTAGGGCTTGCGGTGGATTGCGCTCCTCTTCCAGGTCATCCCCCAGCGTATCTCTCAAGGCCTCTCTTTCAAGCAGTTCCTTACATTCGCTTTTATCACCTCCGGCGGAATTAAGCCGCCGGCTCCGAGGGCACGCCTACCGGGTCACTCACCGCGGTGTTGATTGGCTGTTAGGGCCGGTTCACTCCTGCCCTCTTCTGACGAGGTGGAGACACGCCTTTCTTCTCCAACCTTACCTCGTGGCCAATGGTGGTTGAAGAGAAAAACCGACCAAAATGCGGAAGGCAAATGGAAGGGAGGTTTTGGGGAAATTGGAAGGGCCTACGCTTATTTTGTTTGATACAATGCAAAGTCAATCTAGTGGAAAACACATACTTAGCCTACATGGAATAAGGAAATACACTATTTAAAAGATATATCGTGACCTGCGTGTATGTTCTATGAAATTAATTAGGAGGACGGCTGCGACCATTATTTACATTACCAGGATGTTACCATACCAAAACCATACTCTTCACATCCGTTACCCTTCCTCCAAAATTGTTACACTCCTCAAAACCCGTTACACTTCTCAAAACCCGTTACACTTCTCAAAATCGTTACACTGCACCCTCCTTTCTTCAGGCACGTCCTCGGGCCTACTAGACTTAACTGAGTGTGACATGTAGGTGTAATTCCCTCTACAATTAACCTGACCCTGAGTGTGACAATTTTAAAACACAAATAAGTATGTCCCCCTATTGCATTGCATCCTGTCTAACAGACTCAAGCCCACAGCTAACCGAATTACGGAATTATTCTGAAACTATACATTTACGGTGGGGAGCATTATTTACAATGACGTGATTTCTTATTTACAACGCAACCCAGGACCTGTGTGTTTTTTTCTTTTCTTTTTAGGGAACAAGAGAAAGAAATTCCTGTTGGGAGGGAGGAGACAGCACGCATTGCATCGATGCACCAGTACCAATACCACCAAAGCACCCAAAAGCACCCAAAAGCACCACAAAGCACCACTCGGTGCGCAGTCACCATGGTTCATAATAAACACAACAAAACAACTGGTGGTGGCCTTCTCCTTGTCTGCTGGGCCGATGTTCTTCCTGACGTCTTCTGGCTTCATGCGGCCTATTTGGACATAATAAAAAGCACAACTTGTGTTCGTTTTTTATTATTATTTAGGGCCCCAGGGGCCAACTAAGGGTGGTCCACCTGTTTGGCATAGGTGCCACCTTACCGAGGTCCGCAAGCAAGATTCCCTGGCCACTATGGCCGGTCTCCAACAGAGGTGCTCTGCCCCAGAACCTGGGGTCCATCAAGTGGTACTTGGCCGCCGAACAGCGGTCCATAAAGTGGTACATCAACGCAATGCGTGCTGGTTCTGGGAATCTCGGGCGCACAATGGCCACCTCACGCACGCTCCCCTCGGCACCCAATGGCGCACAGGTCATGTGGGAGACAAAAGAAAGACAATTGAGCGAGGGGTAAGGTCACAAGGGTACACGTCAAACAAGGCAATGCAAGGTGAAATGCGTACGGAGGGCGAAGTGAGAAAGCTCGTCCCTACCGTACGTCACCCCCCTGTCACCTACACTACCCTTGCTCTTACCCCATATTTACAAAATCTACCCATTTACAAATTCGTCACTACTGTCACGTCTTCCCCATATTTCCCCTATACCAAATTCGTCTCCACAATCCCTTTACTTCAAAATTTGCCATCACCAATTCATCATCAATCCTCCTAAGGAGGGAGAGAGGGAATTACGCACAATGTCACACCCACGTCATGATGCGTCTCACAATCCAAACATTTGCATCATAAAAAATAATCAAAACATGGCATGGTGTGGAGTTACCTGTCACCTCCGGTGAGTGGGTGCAGATGGTGCGAGGAGATCCTTCATCCTAACTATCCTCTAAATGACTTTAACACACTTTACACTACCCGGGGTCTTTCCCCTGCCAATCCATTGGCCACTTACACTATGGGTTCTAACAACCAATCCCCATTGACCAAACTGTGGTGCTTCTCAATTTGGGGTCTCACTCCCCCGATTCATCTCCCGGTGCCCTCGCACAATTTCTGGGCCGCGACGTGTAGCTCTCCCAACAGGTCTACCCACCTGCACACCTCCACCACTGTAGTTGCCACCCGAGCTTACCTAGCTCCTCACCCTAACCTATCTAACTGGGGGCAGCCCCTCTCCTGGCTCTGTCACCCCATGGTGCCCTCTGGCACTGGGCTACCCGGGTCCGTCCTCCGGATCCTCGGGCCCCATCCACAACAACTACTACCGGCTCCCAGAGCCCACCTGCGGCCTCACCTGGCCGACATCCTTACAGTGGTGGAGTGCCCAAACCAACTACACACACTAACAGGCTACACGCCCAGCCATTTCCACAACACCAACGCACCCATCCACATCATTCTTCCAACCGCACCACAGATGCCAATATCCAACCACAATTTACCTGTACCCTCTACCTAACTCTTACACTACCCGCCCCGGGTATCCGTGATGGGGGGTCCACTCTTCCCCCATTCACACCTTCGCACCATCCACTCCACTCCACAATTTCCACCATTCTCACTCCACGACCATCCATTCCAATCCTCCAGACCATTTATTCCATACACCTGTCTTTCATTCACCTGTCGTTGCACACCTGTGCAATCTCACCTGGTGCCACCTGCACCCTCCTCCTCTTTCTGGACCAGTTGGTCAACGCAACACACATCACCATCACTCACTCATACACTGCTCCACACACCTGTTCAGTTGCACACCTGTGCAATCACACCTGTTCCATTCTCACCTGTTCAATCCTCACACACACGGCATCATCTCAGCTAACTTCTCCCCTCTGAAACTTGCGCTTCCCAGTCGTCCCTTTAAACTATTGCGCTCCCACGTCATTATCATCCATACTAATCTACCTGCGTCCCCACTACAGGTATCAGTCACTAACTAAACTTAACGTTACCTAATGTCAATCTCTTCTCGATCCCTATCATTATCCAAGCCCTCCCTGGCTCGGTTGTCATAGCCACCCCATAAACTATTGCGCATTTGCCCCCACCTGTGAGGGATGGTGGATTTGCCATCCCACCACATCGGGGGTCTCTCACTACCAATTTCGCTCGTCCAAATCCAACAATTCAAAAATTTTCCATTTACTGCCAATTCTATTCACTTTTCTAAATTTCGTTTTAAATCACTATCACTACCACCATCACCCGTCTACTTATTACATCCTCTCGGTGCGCCAATTCACATCTACAGCCCGGCTTCGTACAGCCGAGCACTGAACGCGGATTCTTTTGTGCTGGCGGCTGGATGCGTCCCGCATTCGGGGCAGGGACGGAGGCTTACCCGGGCCGAGATCCCATGCACCACCTCGGCGTGAAGCCATCCAATGTCCCGATCTCGACCTGCCGGCACGTCTCAATAGAAAGTGGTCGCCATGACGACCCTTCCTATCGGGCTGCCCGCTCCGCCTAGTGGAGCCCGGACGCGGCCGCTCCACGCGAGGCCCAGCGTGGATCGCGCACGGCGGTCCTTTCGAACCCGCCGTGGCTCGGATCTCCGCTGGTTCTCGCGGCACGCGAAGCCCGGCACGCACCGAGGGCCCGATCCGGCTAAAAGTCGACCTAACCTTTAACCCGGTTACCGTCGACGCTTCACCTGCAGGCTTACATGCATACGCTACCTCTTTCTTGCTCATACATGCAGCCGTTCCCATTCTCCTCGTACCTTTTCTTTCACACCTCGGTACACTCACTCCGCTCACCGACTTGGTCACACACCTGACCACCGAACACTTTGGCACACATTCGTTGCTCGCACACCTCACCAATACACCGCTTCGCGCCCCCTCCTCGGTCACCTCCTCTGTGACAATCACAGGTGTGCTCTCATTCGCACACCCAACCACGTGCCTCACTACCAACTCAAATGTGCCTTCCCACACACGCTCTACCATTCCAGGTGTGCATCCTTCCATCCCAGGTGTACATCCTCGCTCACCTGTCACAACCAACTCACTCTCCTTGTCACTCTCAATACTCTCACCTCCATTATTGACAGCGCACTCACCCTTACTTTCGACGGCACACTCTTTCCTCATGCACCCGTCCGTTACACACCTTTCTCGCGCATCCTCTCGCGCACACTTTTTCGTTACTTCCTCCGTAACACTCACCACACCGCGCTTCCCTGTGCTCCCTCGCACACGCGCTACGACCGGCTCACTCCTGACGGCACACTCACTCCTCGGCGTGCACTTTTTCCTCACACACCCCATGGTCGGACATTCTCGCACACCTCTTTTTTCGCACACCTGACCTGTCACACACTTCACCAACGGCCTTTCACGAACACCCGGATCCAAACCAATCCCCAAGCCGACTGAAGCTTTCCTCACATCATATACATTGCCACTCACCTCCGTACCTCGTCGCACCTCCTCTGCCACCTGCAAACTTTTTATTTGGTTAGTGAGCACCGCATCATGATTTGAACACAGACCTTGTACATATTCCATGACTTCCTCCTTTATCTCCCTCTTAGTTTCTGTCCGTCCCTTCTTAATTTCACTCACCTCTTCTCCCACTTCCTCTAATTTTTGTTTAACCTCTTTTATTTCTCGGTGCGTCTCCTCAAGTTCGTCCTCTAAGGCTACCGTGACCGTTTCTACGTGCGTCCTTACCTCCCGGTCCTTCGTCTCCATTGCTTCTGTCACCTCTTCCACCCTCATTGTCAGTTCCTCCCGTACCATCTGACATTGCCTCTGCGTCGCTATTAATTCGTTTTTAATTTCTTTTTGTGTCGCCTTTAACCCTCCTAGTACCGCAGTGTTCTTTTGAACCTGCTCCACTAACTTAGTTTGTCCCTCTGTCAGCTGCTCCACCTCCTCCGTCAGATCTTCTATTCCCCCTTGTAACTTTGCCGTATTATTTCTCACCTCTTTCTCTATACGCTTTTCGCCTCGCTTTACCTCCTCGCGCAGCCCCGAGACCTCCTCACTCACCCCTCGTCGTATTTCCTCCATCTGGTTCCCCATCTGTTCGATTTCCCGGGCGGATTGTTCCCCCATTTCCCGCAATTTGTCCTCCATCCTATTTTCTAACCCCATTAACCCATTTTTCACCCCCTCTAACTGATTCTCTTGAGCGGCCATTCTGTTTTCTACCCCCATTAACCCATTTTTCACCCCTTCTATCCCGTTGTCTAACCCCCCAAATTTAGCTTCTAGCCGTTCCCCCATTTCCCCCATTTGGCCCTCTAATCGCTCACTATTAGCCCTCGCTTCGTCCCTCATTTTGTCCATAAGGGCCCCGATTTGTAGCAACAAAAGGTTTGAATCCACCAGGGGCGCTACCACGGTCGCGGGCGTGGCAAAATTTGGTGCCGCTACACCCACGTGCGCGAGGACGCCATTTTGCGCGTCTGACACCCCCTCAACCGCCTCCTCATTGCTCTCCTCCTCCCTTTCTTCCACATACATTTCCCCTGGTTCCTGGGTTACCCCTAACCCGTCTATCTCCCCCACCGACATCCGATCGCCTTGATTGTCCATGGCGCGATCTCAAAATTCGGGTTTTATAAAACAACACAATTTCGTCCGCTTTATAATTTTGAGCGCGTGCAGCGCACTCCGGGTCGATCTCACTCCCCGACACCAATTGTTACTGTACTAACACAATTGGTGTCCAAAATTTGGGCTAAATAAATTTAGTCCCAGGTTCGAATCCCACCTCCTGACAACCAATTGTTACGGACACGGTTTTTGGATGTTATTTTACCGAGCGGTGGTGTATTTAACCGCGTCCGAACAGTTACTCCCCGATTAGAACCCGATTCCACCCGAACGTTGACTAATCGCGCTACAGATATTCAATTGGGAAACCTCTAAAGCGACCGAAAGAGAAGAAGAGAGAAGAAAGACAGAGTTTGGAGGAAGAACAGATTTATTATACACACACAAGCAATATTTTAGAGCGACCAATATTATTTACAGCAATAGATGGAAAAGAGCAGTCACACAGTGCATTGTTAACTTATTCTATTTCATTTACTTAATCCCCAAGACAAACGAGTAGGACAGGACGTTCACACTCACACGGTGGATATTGCAGGCAGGTAATGGCTCGAGGTTGATTGCTTGAGAGGAAGGCAAGGTCGGAGGCAGCAGCTTTCAACCCCTCGCGGTTTTGGCGGGAAAACCTCCGTCGCGTATCCGCGGCCGTCACGCGCTGGCTCGGCACACCTGCTCCTCTTCCTGGGGTGGAGCCGTCTCCCTCCGTTCAGCGCGTCTCTCCAACGACAGGGGATATTGCAGGCAGGTAGGTAGGTAGGGCTTGCGGTGGATTGCGCTCCTCTTCCAGGTCATCCCCCAGCGTATCTCTCAAGGCCTCTCTTTCAAGCAGTTCCTTACATTCGCTTTTATCACCTCCGGCGGAATTAAGCCGCCGGCTCCGAGGGCACGCCTACCGGGTCACTCACCGCGGTGTTGATTGGCTGTTAGGGCCGGTTCACTCCTGCCCTCTTCTGACGAGGTGGAGACACGCCTTTCTTCTCCAACCTTACCTCGTGGCCAATGGTGGTTGAAGAGAAAAACCGACCAAAATGCGGAAGGCAAATGGAAGGGAGGTTTTGGGGAAATTGGAAGGGCCTACGCTTATTTTGTTTGATACAATGCAAAGTCAATCTAGTGGAAAACACATACTTAGCCTACATGGAATAAGGAAATACACTATTTAAAAGATATATCGTGACCTGCGTGTATGTTCTATGAAATTAATTAGGAGGACGGCTGCGACCATTATTTACATTACCAGGATGTTACCATACCAAAACCATACTCTTCACATCCGTTACCCTTCCTCCAAAATTGTTACACTCCTCAAAACCCGTTACACTTCTCAAAACCCGTTACACTTCTCAAAATCGTTACAATACTTATTGACTCAAAAAAATTTCAGCTTTTCATTTTTAATTATGTTGTAAAAATTTCGATAAAAAATTCCATTTTGACATTTTGGAGTATTATGTGTAGATTAGTGACAAAAAATCTCAGGTTAATCCATTTTAAATTCAGGTTGTAACACAACAAAATGTGAAAACGTCAAGGGGTGTGAACTGTGAATTCTTTCTGAAGGCACTGTATATGGGTTATGATGCTTATTGCCATCAGCAAAGTGATGTGACGGGTTGGGTACTGGACTGCTGAACGGCAGGATTATGTGCACATCTGTGGAGGCCGAGTCTAACGCTAGACCTAACGTCATAATATGCCCCAGACGTAATGCCATACTGACGTCCCAGCAAAAAAAAACGAGAGCTTCCAGGGAAGCAGAACTCAACTGAACTGACTGGACAACTTTAAAGTAGGTCAGTTGTCTGTACTAGATTTGACTTAAGATAGCAACCTACCTTGTGTGGTAAGAGTCTCACACACCAAGTTTGATCAAAATCCATAAATATTTGTGGACGTTAAAGTCTTAACGTCGTTTCGGAGCTGAAAACAATATGGCGGTCTATGGCGGCCATTTTGTGACAGATCGGATTGGAATACAATAGCAACCTACCTGGTGTGGTAAGGATTAAACATTCTAAGTTTGATCAAAATTAGTTAATATTTGTGGACGCTAGAGTGTTAACGTCGTTTTCATGACCAAAAACAAAATGGTCGCCTAAGTCCACCATTTTTCAACGGATCGGGCTGAAATGTAATACCAACCTGGTCCTTGGGGTAAGGATGTTGCATGTCAAGTTTGATCAGAATCGTTTGATATTTGTGGACGCTGGAGTGTTAACGTCGAAAAGTTAACGGATGACAGACGACAGACGCCGGACGCCGGAGGGTTCAGTATGTGATTAACTCAACTGGATGGTAGTCCAGTTGAGTTAAAAACGTGACAGACAGAGGGCCAGATGGACGGATGGACAGAGAAATCCAGCTACATTAATATATAGATTAAATGCTGGTCTGACAAATGGAACATGTCTTTCAATAATGACATATTCCAGTCTCGCCATATTGATCCAGAAGGATTCTCAAATGCTCCCACTAATCTATTTCCATGGGAAGCCACTGAAAGAAGTTCAGTTTCCTGAACTTCTCAGCCTCATTGTCAACTATGATCGCTGTTGGACTACCATGTAACAAAGCTAGCCTCAAAAGCCAGCCACAGACAGCACTTGTTGCTCCAATTAATTATTTGACAAATTAATTTGACCTTTGTCTATAGCCCACAGGGCAATGCTCTCACCTATAGACTGACTCACCTGCTTCACATCTGTCTCCTGGATCTAGTGGAATATTTTGTATTTTCGCCCACTGTGCCTGTGCCTGCCTCTTCTATGAGAATATTTATCTAGTTGAAATCCACTACGTTCCTCACAAATATCTTGTCATCTCATCGACCGAAACAACAACAGTTCATAGACTTCTTCCTCAACAGACTGCTTTTTCTCCTTCACCAGTTATTCTTGTCACACTACCAATTATCCTCTTTAACATCCACCCTGGTACAGTCAAGCAAAATTGAAAATCATTCCAAACAGGAAACTTACTGTTTTTAAGGACATTATAAAAGGACACAAACAACAGGCACGAATAATTAATGTAACGTGTTAGATAGGGTGATGTAATAGACACTGGGTAAAATGACGATAAAACCCGGAATTAATTTATTTATAGCCGGCGAAGCCGGTGTTGTGAATGAACGCGTACGTATTATGTTGAAAAGCCAGATTTTGTTGGATCCCTTGAGAATTTCGAAGCTTTGACGCACCAAATCGCTCAATGGAGGCTGCCATCTTGCGGATGCGGAAGTATGCATAACAAATTGAAAAAAGTTCAATGGGAATTTGTTTCACCCGTCTTTTATTGATTCACAATCTTATGCACCTCTAATTTTTAATTTAAAAACTTGAAGACCAACCTCGGCCCGCACGGGCCTGGTTATCTTCAACGAAAATCGTCACCAAACACCGGATCCAATGAGATTCGAGCATTTGAAAAAATATTTCAAAAACCAAATCACTCAATGGAGGCCGCCATCTTCCGGATGCGGAAGTATGCATAAAAAATTGCGAAAAAGTTCAATAGGAGTTTGTTTCACCCGTCTTTTTTTGATTCACAATCTTATGCACCTCTAATTTGTAATTAAAATACTTTAAGACCAACCTCGTTCCCCGGGCCCACACGGGCCCTGGTTATCTTCAACGAAAATCGTCACCAATTACCGGAACCAATGAGATTCGAGCATTTGAAAAAATGTTTCAAAAAAGCTTTTTACCACATTTCAGACGCTGAAAACGGCGTCAAATATTCTAAAATTGACGAAGAATTATTTTTTAGAAATCTCGCGGCCGTAGGGGATAGTTTTTCATTGCTGGAAATATCCGAAGTTGAGACGGAATACACCGAATTAATCAAGAAGGAAATTTTATAAATTTTAATCTCATCCAGAATGCAAATGGTGTAATTTTGAACTAGGTACGGTACCTACTACACCTACCTACTACCAACTACCTAACCTACTGATGCCATAGTGATGGGTAAAATAGTGGCAAGAGGCTTTGGCTTCGCCGGCTCATTGCGGCTTTGCAGTCGGGTACTAGTAGCCGGCGAAGCCGGTGTTGTGAATGAACGTGTACGCATTATGCTGAAAAGCCAGATTTTGCTGGATCCCTTGAGAATTTCGAAGCTTTGACGCACCAAATCGCTCAATGGAGGCCGCCATCTTGCGGATGCGGAAGTCTGCATGACAAATTGAAAAAAGTTCAATAGGAGTTTGTTTCACCTGTCTTTTTTTGATTCACAATCTTTTGCACCTCTAATTTATAATTAAAATACTTTAAGACCAACCTGGGCCCGCACGGGCCTGGTTATCTTCAACGAAAATCGTCACCAAACATCGGAACCAATGAGATTCGAGCATTTGAAAAAATATTTCAAAAACCAAATCACTCAATGGAGGCCGCCATCTTCCAGATGCGGAAGTATGCATAAAAAAATTGCGAAAAAGTTCAATAGGAGTTTGTTTCACCCATCTTTGTTTGATTCACAATCTTATGCACCTCTAATTTGTAATTAAAATACTTTAAGACCAACCTCGTTCCCAGGGCCCGCACGGGCCCTGGTTGTCTTCAACGAAAATCGTCACCAATTACCGGAACCAATGAGATTCGAGCATTTGAAAAAATATTTTAAGAAAGCTTTTTACCACATTTCGGACGCTGAAAACGGCGTCAAATATTCTAAAATTGACGAAGAATTCTTTTCTTAGAAATCTCGCGGCCGTAGGGGATAGTTTTTCACGGCCGGAAATATCCGAAGTTGAGACGGAATTCACCGAATTAATCAAAAAGGAAATTTTATAAATTTTAATCTCATCCAGAATGCAAATGGTGTCATTTTGAACTAGGTACGGTACCTACTACCAACTACCTAACCTACTGATGCCATAGTGATGGGTAAAATAGTGGCAAGAGGCTTTGGCTTCGCCGGCTCATTGCGGCTTTGCAGTCGGGTACTAGTATGCTTTTAAGCTTCTTTAAACCTTTTTAAAATTGAATTAAATCGTTTAACACTTGTATTCCTGCTCCTCCTCATCCTCCAGCTCCTCCACCTCTTCTCTCATCCTTTCCTCCACTGTAAACTGTAGAACACAAATCATTTTCATAACAGCCGGCGAAGACGGTGTTGTGAATGAACGCGTACGTATTATGTTGAAAAGCCAGATTTTGCTGAATCCTTTGAGAATTTCGAAGCTTTGACGTGCCAAATCGCTCCATGGAGGCCGCCAACTTGCGGATGCGGAAGTATGCATAAAAAATTGCGAAAAAGTTCAATAGGAGTTTGTTTCGATGTCTTTTTTTGATTCACAATCTTATGCACCTCTAATTTGTAATTAAAATACTTTAAGACCAACCTCGTTCCCTGGGCCCGCACAGGCCCTGGTTATCTTCAATGAAAATCGTCACCAAACACCGGATCCAATGAGATTCGAGCATTTGAAAAAATATTTCAAAAAACAAATCGCTCCATGGAGGCCGCCATCTTCCGGATGCGGAAGTATGCATAAAAAATTGCGAAAAACTTCAATAGGAGTTTGTTTCACCCGTCTTTTTTTGATTCACAATCTTATGCACCTATAATTTGTAATTAAAATACTTTAAGACCAACCTCGTTCCCCGGGCCCACACGAGCCCTGGTTATCTTCAACGAAAATCGTCACCAAACACCGGAACCAATGAGATTCGAGTATTTGAAAAAATATTTCAAAAAAGCTTATCACCGCGTTTCGGAGGCTGAAAACGGCGTCAAATATTCTAAAATTGACGAAGAATTATTTTTTAGAAATCTCGCGGCCGTAGGGGATAGTTTTTCACGGCCGGAAATATCCGAAATTGAGACGGAATTCACCGAATTAATCAAGAAGGAAATTTTATAAATTTTAATCTCATCCAGAATGCAAATGGTGTCATTTTCAACAAGGTGCGGTACCTACTACACCTACCTACTACCAACTACCTAACCTACTGATGCCATCCCATAGTGATGGGTAAAATAGTGGCAAGAGGCTTTGGCTTTGCCGGCTCATTGCGGCTTTGCAGTCGGGTACTAGTACTTCCGATAACCTTTGTAGTACTTTGTCAAGTTTTATAGGGTGGTGTAGGTAATAGGAGCTGTCAAGCGCAGCCTCTGTGGAGTGGGTGTGGCATGTGAGAGGGTGCAGTGTCAGGGTGAAGAAGAGGCCACCGATATGGTTATGTACGATACCGATCGAAGCCGCATTCTATGGTGATCAATAAAGCCTAATGGTTAGGGTGGTGGGCTTGGGATCCTAAGGTCCTGAGTTCTAATCCCAATGATTTAATGCCAGGTGGGGTTGACTCAGCCTGTCATCCTCCCGAGGTCGGAAAAATGAGTACCAGATAACTGATTATGGAGAGACATTGCATCAGCGGCAGACGAGCCCACAGAAAAATGATGCAACCAGCAGCTGGGTGGCTGCACACGAACCAACCATTATAATTGATGTATATACTTTGAACACTGCATCGGGCATTGTGTTCTATGAACTCTCTTGTGTTGTAAAGCTTCGTATGATGAAACAGTATCAATTATGCCAATGATAGTCAAACACTACCTTGTTTACAACATCAATTGCTCTTTCTTCATCGTTTCACCTTCACCACAGATACAGTAAATTCAAACAATCATAATCAAATTGTGATGCAACTGTAAGAAATACTCAGTGGTGATAAGGCATTCATCAAATTGCTCGCTCAAGGATTTGAAACCAGGACTATTTCAGTACTTGCTCTCGAAGAGATTGTCTTTTCCAGGCAGTGTTATCAGATCACGAAGAATGCAATTCATTCATGCCACTCACCGACATAGTTCTTCACGTTCTCTACGCCACTCACGGTGTACAGTGCTCTCAACGTCAGGAACCTATGGTTGCCCAGGGATGGAGCACAAAGTTAGGTGTGTACATATGCAAAATCGATCTGGCTGGGGAACTAGGACCACAGCTATGTAAGACCTTGCCAGGATTCCATGCACTCACACGTTGTGAATCCATGTGCTCACCACCAGAAATCGGCAAAAAGAGAGCCGTCGGTGTAATGTTTGCCTGTCAATGGCATCAGGACAATCTGGAAGAGCATAGAAAAGAATAATAATTGAGAGACAGCACTGCAGAAGCATATACAATGTTATTATGAAGTCCATTCGATAAACTGTCATAGATTGTCATTCAAATCCCGTGTACTGTAAGCCCTCGACCTTCCACTTTTAACAACAACAACAACAACAGCATCGCGGGCTATATATTTCTGGGTCCCCCCATTACCCATAATCATTACGATTTTCAAGATGGCTACTGGAGACATGTGTGATAATTATGGTCGGCCTATTAATTATGATGCTTGTTGCATTATTATGCTTGTCAAATGCGACGAGCCAATCCTTACCTCTGTTGCTACAGATTATTCAGTTCTTGCTGAGTAAAGCCTACATACTTGAATGATCTCAAATGAGTCAAGCCTCTTCCATACTTCCTTCGGCTTATCACGTACACATCAATGACTTACTTGAAGGAAGATGATGTGAGGCATTTCCTGTGGTCAGAAAATAACAAAAACAGGTTTGAACAAGGCAAGGTTTTACATCATGAATGAGTATATAATGTACACAGGTATCGCAACCTGCACAGAATCTGCCACCAATTGCTGGAAATGGCTGAAAAGTCGACAATGAGAGCCATGACCCCAAAACCCAGCACCAAGAGGTCTTCTGGAGTGGACTACCCATCACTGCAAGGAGTCTGCGCATGTAGAACAAGTAATTATCCACATCATTTTACGGATTTAACACCTGCTTCAAGGCCCAGGTGAGATGCAGATGATCTACGAGCAAATAGACCTATATCAGCAGAAGCAGAACTACGACCCCCAGAACCTTCTAGTGTCACCCCAAGAGCGAGTGCCAGTTGCATCATGTAGTCCGCATTTTAATTAATCTTACCCATCCCAAGCACCTTTCGTTTCCAATTAATGTTAAACTTCATCTGCCAATATATTGAAGTATTTATACATTCTTTATACAGATTTATACATTATACAGAACAACACTTTCCTGAACATGGTCATCCCTTCTCTGATATCTACCTGACCTCAAACCTTCGTGTCATCTGTAAGTTTGGAAAGCCTACTCTTTACCCTACTGTCCAAAAAATTTCATTCCAGCATTATGCATTCCGATCGATCAACATCACCTGGAGTGCCCCTCTTTGCTTTCCTTGCCACGGCCATTATGGACTGTCACCCGTATTCGCCATATACAGTGAATGCCAAAAGCAAATGCACACGATCATCGAATATTCTGCCAACCACTCCTCCCATGTCCCATTTTTACCAGACATCCTCTTTGCTTCCTGTCATTAAACCAGTTTTTGTTATCTAGGTACCTACTCTTCCACCATTCCGCAAACCCTCACCATAGCTAACAACCTCCCATGTAATACCTTTTCAAATACTTACTGAAACTCTAGATATACCACATCCACCGCACTTCCCTCATCCACCCAACTAGAAAATGTTTCAGAGAACAACAATGAAACCAAGGCCCTCAAAACTAATTGGAATCTTCCAAGGCCTTCATCTGCAGCTCTATGGAGTAATGCTCCCTCCTCCCCCTTTAGGGTAGTGTCCTTGCCCCACACCTTGAATTTATTGATGCCATGGAAACCAAGGCCCTCAAACCAAATGGAATCTTCCACGGCCAATCTGATGGTTCCAAAGGCTTGAAAGATGCAAGAGTACTGAAGATAGGTTTCTGAATAGATATCGCTCGCTCGTTGATGAAAAGAACAACACCGGAATAGACTTTATTGATAACAAAAAGCAACTAGAGAGGTTCCAGGGAACCTGAACTCAACTGGTCTATATCAATATGGTTAGAATATGCATAATAGAACCACAAACTATATAGTTTATATATGCTAAAAAATATATGACAAAAATGGCTTTTTCAATATGGCCGCCCTGCCGCGCCCATTTTTGGCCGTGCAACGCCCAAATGCAATCCCAAACTAGTATATGTCTTAAAGTTGCTGCATAACAAGTTTCATCAAATTTAATCAATATTTGTGACTTTTAGAGCGTAGGCGTCGAATTGTTTACAGACGACAGACAGACAGACAGACAGACAGACAGACAGACAGACAGACGGACGACAGACGACGGACACTGGGTGTTGACAAAAATAACAAAATACATTCACCGGCTCTGAAATTCTGGGTAAGCCTGGAATACGCAGAGTTACGACTATGACGCCAAGGCAGGTTTGTGCAAGGTGCTTGCGCTTGGCTAGTAACACACCTCTGGCGAAACTCCCAAAATCCAGACTCAGTGCTCACCTCTACTCATTTGTTCCTCTTTTCTCTCATCTGTGGAACCACCTTATCCAGTCCGTTTAATCTCATTTTACCTCCTGACCTTAAAGATGGTTGTTCATCACCACACCTATCCATACCATTGATCTTTATACCCTCATCAACACTCCCAAAACCCACCCTTCCTTTCCAGGTCATTGTGCTTTTCCCCCTCTCCCTCATCCTCTGTTCGTGTTGGTTTCATTTGTTCCATTTCTGTTTTATCCCTTCCCTCCATATTCCTGGTGTTTGAGCTTGTTGTATCCAGTTTGTTCCTCCTCCACCCCCTCCCCGTGTCCTTGCCCCCTCTGTTTGATGTCATTCTTTGCCATGCCCATTTTGCCTCCAAGTGTCCTTCTGTTGTATCCTTCCGCCTTCCTGCTGGTGTGTTTCCACCATTGGCAATTTCCACTATGTTCCATTCTGTGTTCTCGGTCTTTCATGAGACTCGATCTTCTTTTCAAAACAAAACCCGTTAGCATCCTTCAGACTGACAAGGTTGTATGTTCACAATGTTCCCGCGTCCCTGGTACTATATTTGTGGCATGGTGGGTCATTACATTGTAAAACCTATCACTCAATGGGTGAAGAATCAGCTTAAAAAATTAAATAATAATTCTCGTATCCGGATGCATATTCGAATCTTCACCAAAATTGAATCAATTCTTCCTGGTCACACACCCAACCTGTCCACCAAATTTCGTCCAAATCAGTCCACAACTTTTTGAGACAGACAGGGGTGAAAAATAACCTGCACCCACCTTCGCTGGCGGAGGCGATACATTCATTTGCATTTCAAAACTGCGAGGGCGGTGCTGACGTCATATCAGGCTTGTCTCAGCACGAAGTGGCGCGACGCGCGTGGGGAGGGGCTTTAGGGGTCGAGGGGGAGGTTGCGATACACGCACCTTGGCTTCGGTACACACACAGGTGTAGCATAGACCGACGCGAGGATCAGGTATTTGTCCGTACATGCACGAACATAGAATGCTTGTGATAATGCGCACGAATCCTCGGGGTGTGACAAAGGTCCAACGTGTCCATGCGCACACCCTCTGACGCATTACACCGCCATTTCCCTTCATACAACCATTTCCCTGATTTCATGCAATAACTGACTAATCAACGGCGCACGTACACAAATTACGTACGCGCTGGAGATATAGCTTCTCCGTCCGATTTTGCTCGATAGATTAAACGTTCTGCGATTGGAAACCATGAAAAGAAAACACCATCCTAAGGCAATGAGGTCACGTGCCTGGCAAACAACCTGCGGGGCTGCTCGATCACGTGGTACTTGCGTCGTGGAAGCAAATGGTTAATTTAATATGGCGCACGTCCCCTGTACGGGTGATTGTAAGATTGCGGCGATGTTATAGCAACTTATTGGTGGATCCATGATCAGATTCGTCGGAAGTAATATATATATATATATATATATATATATATATATATATATCAAAAAATGACACAAAACCGCGAAATGCAACAGCATACCTGCGGAATATCAATGAAACGCCGGTGAAACGGGAAACAAAGCAAAACAAACATAGGACATTGATAACTAGCAATGGGGCCCTCATAATATGCCGCAGCCCGAGCCCCTCCAGCTTCAGGACCAGAGCCACGCCCCGCGACGCTCGTTGCTAAGCGGTAAACCACAGGAAAGAAAAAAGGCAAATAACCAACCCATTAGCCCCGCCCTCCCGGAGTCCGCGATTTCCCATTAGCCCCGCCCTCCCGGAGTCCGCGAGGCCCATTAGCCCCGCCCGGCGCCCTCCCGGATTCTGCGGCGCGAGCCGGCAAGCTGGTATTTTTCCACGCGCCGCATGCGCTCGAGATTAATCCGGGCGAGCAAATAAAGGTGGCGCGCCAATCTCGATTTTCAGTTGAAGGCTTGAAGCACTAAGGTTGAGGCGAACGCATTTTTCTCGCGGCAGTCGGTTAAAAGGCGCTAATCGATTGCTCCAATTAGCCCTTTTCGCTTTTCTGCTTTCGGTTTTATTAAATAAAATCTAGTATCCCTCAGCAATCTTTGTATTTTCCGAGTTGGTTCAAACAAATTTCCGCTTCTTCGGCTTCCTCTTGACTTGATCCTCTCCCCATTCTCCATTGGTTTTCTACACCTGCGGCAGTGAAGCGAGGGTAACGGTAAACCGCGGTTCGACTCCGAATGGCACAAGAGAAGAAGAAGCCGGTCGGCCATGAGGACACGTTCGAATCCTTCCAGCCCTTGTCGGAAGGTCCCGGCGAGTTCGGCTCTCGTTCGGTGGTGCAGCGCGAAAAGTGGAGCAGCCGTCTGGATTTCATGATGTCCGTGGCCGGAGGCTTCATCGGGCTCGGCAACGTCTGGAGGTTCCCTTACCTGTGCTACAAAAATGGCGGTGGTGGGTACATTGCACACCTTAGCGCGCCGTTCTCACTCGAGTACCTCGTTGATGAAAACCTTGGTCTTGTGTTTTGATTTGGTAACGTCTTCGTTCGTGACGCCGGCGATGTAAGGTGTGTTCGAGCGCACGTGCCGCGACGGATCGATCGATTATTACCTCCGCTACCGAAGTTGGATGGAGGTTATGTTTTCGCCCTTTTGTCCGTTTGTGACCGAAATATCTCAAAGTTGTGGACGGATTCGGGCGAAATTTGGCAGAGATGTGGCGCATGTGACGAGGACGAAATGGTGAGATTTTGGTGAAGATCCGGATCCGGCTACTAGAATTTTTAAAGTGATTCTTCACCTTTGGGAGATGGGGCCAAAAACGATACATAGCTGGATGTCTCAAAGTTATGGACTGATATGGGCGAAACTTGTTGGACAGGTTAGGTGTCTGACAAGGAAGAATCGATTCAATTTTGAAGATCTGAATGTGGATTCGGATATGAGAATTATTTAATTTTTAAGTGATTCTTCACCATTGGGTTTTTTTATTTATATTTTTTGGATACAAGATCGAGGCTCGTGTAAGAGCTAACATTGATCACAAAAAGACAAACGGACACAACATATAAAGGGAGAACGAGATGGAGAGCAGGGACATCGGGAGATCTGTGGGGGGGGGAGAGGGCTTGGGGGGGGAATAGAGGTTAAAAAAAAAATAAAACACGATAAGAAAAGATTGCTGATCAAAAAAGATGGAGCCAAAAACGATACATAGCAGGATATATCAAAAAGTTATGGATGGATTTGGGCGAAATTTGTTGGACAGGTTGTGTGCGTGACGAGGAAGAATCCTCAATTTTGGTGAAGATCCGGATCCGGCTAGTAGAATAGTGAAAGTGGTTCTTCACCATTGAGTGGTTATGGCCAACCAGGTGGAGGTATGCTCTCTACTGCGTGCCCTTCTGGTTGTGATTGTATCGTTTAACATTTGGTTCATGGTACCCGAGATGCTGTGGCCGATGTCACGTACGTACTAATCGAGGAATCCACCACCCCCTTGCCTTTTCAGGTGCGTTCCTCATCCCCTACACAATCTTCCTCCTGGGAGGTGGAATTCCTCTCTTCTTCATGGAGGTGGCGGTCGGCCAATTTACGTCGCAAGGTGGAATCACGTGTTGGACGAAGCTCTGCCCTCTACTCACCGGTCAGTGCCAGGGCAAACTTTGGTGCCTTTTTCCCTTCGCTGGATGTGCGGGGGAGTTGGGTGGTCATGCTGAACCAGGTTGGGCCTCTTGTTCCTACGGCGGCGACTTGTCCGCATGTGTCCAAAAAGTGTTCTTCGCTTCATACCTTTTGTCGGTCAATCTCTAAGGGCTTGTGTTGTGGAATTTTGGCATTTTGTGTAATGGGGCTGTGTCGCGCTGGAGCACAATGCGTGCGGGCGTTTGTCCCTCGTCGCCTCGCCGCCACCGCGGCATTGGCGAGGCGTTCATGCAACGGCAACTGACGATTCCTCCAACAACAGGCGTTGGATATGCATCCGTGGTAATCGTGTCCTTGATGAGCGTGAACTACATCATCATCCTCGCTTGGGGCCTATTCTACCTGGCGCACTCCTTCACCAGCGAGCTTCCGTGGGCCAGTTGCAACAACACGTGGAACACTTACGACTGCATGGAGGACTCTCTGAGAAGCGTTGCGAACCTCACCAACGTCTCGCAGGCTCATCTGCGTCACATCTCGCCTGTCATTCAGTTCTGGGAGTAAGGAAGCGCCACCATGCTGATACTTGCCACGCACGCCCAGCAACGCAGAACTCGGTCTGGACAGCGATGCATTCATCGCTGCCTGGACCTCCAGACTCTCGTGCTGCCATCAGTTTTGTTCTTTTGCACTTGCTTTGCACATTTCGCCTGCTCGTGTTATTCTCGAGTCCGCCGTTCACTTTAGCGTTGGCGGCCAACATCCCTTGCTTGTTTTGCTGGGTCCGCAGGCGAAAGGTGCTCGGTTTGACGAATGGAATAGAGGAGGCGGGCGAGCTGAAATGGGACCTGACCCTGTGCATGATCGCGATGTGGATAATCGTCTTTTTCTGCCTCTGGAAAGGAGTCAAGACCACGGGAAAGGTATGCCGCTCGCTTTGCGGATGCGTGAGCAAAGGGTGGCAAATGGGAACTTCCTCGTAGGTTTACTGCGGCACGAATGAACTTGCTGCTTTTTTTTCTTCTGATCCATTATTGAAAATATAAATTCAAAGTAAGGCTCTAACGCGATGGTTTGCGTCCCTGTTGACCTTTCATACCAGATCGTCTACTTTACTGCGACGTTTCCATTTCTAATGCTCTTCATTCTGCTCATTCGTGGAATAACCTTGCCTGGCGCTATCAACGGCATCAAGTACTACCTGTACCCCGACCTCACCCGACTTGCAGATCCAGAGGTTTGGCTTTCTGTGGATCAATGTGCATGATAAAAGTTGTATTTATTTATTTCATTAGTTTTTGTTTTTTTTAGAAAATGAGTAATTTTATCGAAGGATCTGGCATTGATGTGCTTGTTTGTCTAGGTTTGGATTGATGCTGGGACCCAGATATTCTATTCCTACGCCATTTGTATCAGCGTGTTAACGTCACTTGGAAGTTACAACGAATACCACTACAACTGCTACAGGTATCCAGTTAAAGTCAAAATGGTATTTTTTTAGGGTAGAAGTAGTATGAAAAAAGAACTGTTTTGCTTATAATCTAATGGAGCTGACTTGTATGTATATGTATATACATATTGTGTTCTGCCTTTGTTTTTTGTTTTTTTTAAGATACAGAATCAAGGCTAGTGTAAGAGCCAACACATTGACCGTGAAAACGATAAATAATCCCAATCCTTGATGCATGTCCACGCATGATCCTGGCATGTCCAAAATGTGACTATTTCCAGCGTTGCTCGGTGGGCAAATGTAGAATTGAAGTTGAGGGCGATTGGTCATTTGAAATCTTCCAATATAGTTTTGATAGCATGCAGTATACCACTACTTTGTATCGTATATGGTAAATAGTTTAACAGCTAGTGGGTTATCTAGGGGTACAGACAGTTACATTTTCGGCATGGTTATTTCCCCACAGGTCATGCCTCATACTGTCCTGCATGAACAGCACCACGAGCTTCATTTCGGGCTTTGCCATTTTCTCGATACTTGGCTTCATGGCACAAGAGCAGGGGGTCGATATTGCCGATGTTGCAGAGTCAGGTATGTACTCTGAATTTAATTTTCACCTGTTGAGGTTTTGTCATTACCATGACTGCCATTTGAACAATAAACTGTTTCCTGTTGTAGGTCCAGGACTGGCCTTCATAGCATACCCTAAGGCAGTGACCATGATGCCTCTCCCCTCGCTGTGGGCTGTGCTCTTCTTCATCATGCTGCTGCTTTTGGGACTTGACAGCCAGGTGAGACAGGATGGTGAAATTTCAGTACTGATGTAATTGTGCAAACCAAGATGCATGTAAAAAAAGAATTAAAAAAAAAACCGCTTTTTCACTATACGGTTGTGCAAGTGCACAAGTTACCATTTGTAAATACAATGTGCAAGGCTGGTGAATAAAGATAAGCAGATGGGAAAAAAAAAAAATTGTGCCAGGAAGTGGATGCTTTCGACTCGTATGACTAAGCTTGTGATCGTTTCTGCAGTTTGTAGATGTGGAAGGTCAGGTGACGTCATTGGTTGATCTCAACCCCAGAATGCTGAAAAAGGGTTATCGAAGACAAATGTTCCTGGGTCTTCTTTGTGTCATCAGCTTGTTGCTTGGTCTCACCATGGTCACAAAGGTATGAACATTTTCAAAGTTTAATTTCTGGCAGTAATGGTGCAAAGCAAGCCTGCCCTGGACTGAGATGCCAGTGTTCTCTAAAAATGGCGAGGGTGTGGGTGTTTATTGCGCTCGCGAAGTGAAAAGTGGGGTTAAGCATTCAGTTACATACGTTCGTGTCTGCATTTCAGTAAAGTGTGTGCCGTGTCTGCATTTTAAAAATTCATTTTCTCGGCAACCTTTGGTCCAATTGACATGAAATTTTCACCATAGGCGGGCCTCCTGTAGAATATTTTGGTGAATATTATGACGTCATAGGTCACATGGTACAGGCGCCATATTGGAAAAACGTTACACCTCTATCTCCCAAACCGCTCAATGGAAAAAATGGAAACGTGGCTCATTGTCAAGTACTCACCATGGAGAATAAGATATGTTGATGACTGTCATTGGTGCCTTCATTATGACATCATAATTCGACAAGTACAACACTTGATCTGATCAGTATGAAAAAAAAAATTCCTCTGCAAGTTAGTCCGGTTGGCACACAATTTTCAGAACATGAGCGGCTCCTCCTGTGGAATTTTAAAAATGATAATGATGTATGTCACGTGGTACAGGCGCAATCTTGGAAAAATCGAAAAAAGGTTGCACCTCTATCTCCGAAACTGCTCCATGGAAAAAAACAAACATGGCTCATTGTCAAGTACTCCGCTTGGGGAATAAGATATGTTAATGATGTCATCGGTACTTTAATTATGACGTCGTAATTCGACAAATACAACACTTATCCATCCGATCATTAATTTTTTTTCAGCAACTGTCGGTCTGATGGACACAATTTTCACCATATGAGCGCCTCCTTGAGAATATTTTAATGATAATCATGACATCATAGGTCATGTGTTACAGGCGCCATCTTGGAAAAACAGAACAACGTTGCACCTCTATATATCCAAAACCGCTCCATGGAAAAAAATTGAAACATGGCTCATTGTAAATAACTTCATATGGGGAATAGGTATTAACGATGTCGTTGGTGCCATAATTATGATGTCATAATTCGCCAGGGTCAACAGTCTGATCAGTTTGAAATGTATTGGGTGTGATCTATGCAACAATTATTTAGAGAATATAAATTTATGATGTCATCGCTCACGTGGTCTGGCAGCCATATTGGATTTAAAAAAAAAAACGTTCAAAAACAGAAGAATTGGCTCACACCAAGTTGACTGCGCAGGGTAAGTATTATATGAATACCATCTAGTTACCTCTGCCACCAAAGGTGGATGGAGGTTATGTTTTCACCCCTGTCTATCTGTGAACAAGATATCTCAGTTGTGGGTGGATTTGGATGAAATTTTGCAGAGGTTGGGTATGTGATGACGAAATGATTAGATTTTGGTGAAGATGCGGGTTTGGATCCGGCTAGTATAAAAAATTTTTTGTCATTCTTCACCATTGGGAGATGGGACCAAACACGATATATCGCATGACGTCTCAAAGTTGTGGACGGATTTGGATGAAACTTGGTGAGAGGTGTCTGACAAGGACTGATAAATTCGTTTTTGGTGAAGATATGAATATGGAATCGGATATGAGATTTAATTTTAGTGATTCTTCACCATTTAGATAGAACTAAAACTGATACATAGCACAATGTCTCAAAGTTGTGGATGGATTTGGACGAAACTTGGTGGACGAGTTGGTTAGGTGACAAGAATAAGCTGATTAGATTTTGTTTCAGGTCCGAATCTAGATCTGGCCTGTCGGTGGGATACAATACGCATGTTCAGCCTGGTGGAGGTAGAGTGCTGTTCTATTTTTAAGCTGAATTGGTAGGAAGTGCAAAAACTGATTGTGCACCATTTTGTGCAAGTATTAGTTTTTTGTTTTTTTGTTTTTCCCCCTAGTCTTGTTGAAAGTCGTTTGAGCTTTTTCCATTATAAGCAAGTCTGTTTGGCAAGATGTCATTTTTAGGAAGTAGATGTTGGGGTAGCTTTCCACAAAGCAGCCAGTAGAAGGTGATGACTTTGAGTGACCTATATTGTTAAACCTTTTGTAGTGAGCATTATCCTGTAGCCACAAAATAATTGATTGTATATTGATCCTTCTTTCTCCCCCAAAACGCCCTTAGGGAGGAATGTACGTGTTCCAGTTGTTTGACTACTTCGGTGCTAGTGGTATCTGCATGCTCTGGGTGGCCTTCTTTGAATGCATAACTGTAGCTTGGATATATGGTGAGTTAAGACGATATGCAAACACTGCTGCCAATAGCGCTGTACTCTATCACGGCAAGTTTAACTTCCGAGCCGGGTTTGGCTGTCAACTCGGAAAATAACTCGAGATTTTCCTGTCATGTGAAATGAAGTAATTGCAATTGTGTGCAGTAGAAAGATAATATGCATTAGTAGTTTAGTACATGAATCTGATGTGCTATAGAATGGTCATGTTTCTTTGAGTTTCATTCAAAGCAAACTGTTACCATAATCGGGCACTGCAGCTACCATATTGTAATTGTAATATCTACTGTTGCCCCCAATCTCCAATATAATACAGTAGTAGCTATAAATCCTTTTTGAGGATGTTCAGGTTTTGGAGCATCTACGCTCATTAAATTCCCCTCTGACAGATCAGAACCTCCACTTGGGTTCCATCTTGGATTTTGATCCTGGTAGAGGTGAAGAAAGGCCCTTGATAAGAGTTGGCTTGGCCGTTTCAACCAGCGACCCAGTGCCTTTCCTCGCCTCTACTGGGTTAATTTGGAACGCCGATTGGGCACCTAGCCTCACCAGGGTTCTAATCCGAGATGGAACCTTGAGCGGAGGTTCTCTGCCTACAAGACCCATTAATTTAACGTGTATTGAAACTGAGGGGTAGAGAAAAGAGTACAATTGATTGTAATATCGGCTAATGCTTGCAGGAACATTTACTGTGATCGGGCGCTGCAGCTTAAATTAAGGCCTTGTGTCCCTCCCATGCAATCAACTTGCATCAGCTTGATGCGATGAAAAATTATCTGGGACTTGGCAAATTTGCCAAAATTACCAAGCTGGATCCTAACTGTTTGCTACTGAGATGCAGTTCTCCTGCTGCAGTCCACTTGACTTGTGTGGAGTTGCAATCCAAATGCTCCATTGTGTTGAACCTTTCAAGCACTCCACTTGAGCAATTGGCCTAATCATCCCTTTTTTTCATTTAAACTACCTTTCGAATACAACTTGCCCCAGTTGAGCAAAATAAAATGAATCTCTACAAATGCACATGCAACTAAATCCTTAGTTTATGGAAGGTTGTTTGTGCATTTTTTTTTTTTTTTTTCGGTTTCCCATTTAATATTTTGTAATTGAGCATGAAATAATCAAATGTAAACTTGTGCAAAAGCAGTCCCCAAGCTTGGCCATATAAAACAGAAGCTCTTATGACCATCATTAAAATCTTCCAAGTTAAATGGGTTGGTTGGTGGTGTGTTATACTGGATCTGCATAACTTTGAAATCGGATCCAATTCGCTCAAGTTAAAAGTTAGCTATGCAATGGTGGATCCCTATGCAGTTTGTATGTCGTGCTTGTATTTTGGAGAGAGATGCAGGATGCATCACTTAACAGTATCTTGAAGACCTGAGGTCCAAGTCGAACCTTCAGTTTCCTTCACAGCTACTGCCACGACAGGCTGCTCGTCTGTCTGTCCAGTAAGTTGGTATGGCTATATGGCTCTGCAGCAGTAGAGTCAATAGCTCTGCCTCGTGCTTATTTCACTAAATTGCAGGCCGTTTAGGTCACCATATTTTGGGTTTGACAAACTGCATCAACCTCTTATTTTGGTGGTTCATGAGTGGTGAGCTTTCTGCCTGAATCTGGTAGTTTTTTGGGGGGCCTTTTGTATGAAGTTGAGGCTTGTAGAGGAGCTAGGAAATAGAACGATCAGAACGTAAAAACACTAGGAACAGCACAGAGGTGAACCCCACCCACCCCCATGGCAAGTTTGAGAGTAAATATAGGCATAGTTGGACAAATGAGGGGAAGGGGAGGGTGCATGGGTGGGGAAGTTTATAGAAGGAAAGGATGGGAATTTGGAGGGGTGGGGGGGGGGGGTTGTTTGGGGATTAAGGATCATGGCTTTAAAGTTTAGATGGTGGTGAACAGCTGAAGACCTGGAGGGAGAAATGAGATTGGAGAGCATGTGGAAGTTGATTCTACAGGTGGGGAAAAAAGAGGAACTGAGTGAAGATGAGCGGTGATCCTGGATTTAGGTAGTTTCACCAGAAGGTGTTGATGGAGGACTGTGTGAGCCCTGAAATGTGGGGAGGAAGCACAGTGCAAGACCAGAAAGGAAATGGCAGAACAGACCACTGGCCTGTATGTGATGTGCAATAAGCCCAGAGACTGTGCTTCATCATTAGATTCCAATTATCTTGAAGGCTTTGGTTTCCACAGCATTAACCTGAGTATGAGGTGAGGCAGGCGTGCCATCCCAGAGGCGAGGGCGATACTAGATTAAACTGTAAGTGAAGGCTTTGAAGGTGGATATAAGATCAGGCCTGCCAAGGGAAGGACTGTGTATGCCAGAGGATGACTTGTCGGTGACTGGCTTTGGAGATGAGGATTCCATTTAAGCCATGCATTTGCTACAAAAGTCAAGGAAGTCAGTAACCCAAGAGTGAAGTTGGCATTGCATGCCATAGGCAGAGTTTGGAAAGCAAGGTGGGATGTCGATGTATTGAAATGTTGAGAGACTGCCCTGATAGTGTGGCAATGAGGGCCTCCATCCATGAGTAGGAGTAGTATGTCCAAGTGATCGGGTCTGAATCAAAGTTGATCTGAGATCAGGCAATTGGATAAATGGAAGGATTTTGTCAACTGCGATTCCATGACTTTCTTGATTCCAAGTAAGCTGATGGATCTGTAGTTAAAGTTATTGGGTTTTTTTTTTTGTTTGGTTTTTTTGCACCTTCATCTAATGTGGTGATGTTGGTTGACTTCCAAGCATATTGAAGAACAATGGTGGGGTGGGAAAAAAGCAGAGCATGTGCAAGAGCAGCAGAACAGGTTTCTCGGCCATGTCATGTCTGGTCCAGTTGCAGTCAGTTGAGGGCTGCCAGAAATTTCTCCACCTTCAGGTGCAAAAGACATTGCAGGAACAATTGTGTGTGCGACTGTTGAGGGGTTGGGGGCAAAATTTGGAAGGAAGTACAGAATCAAGGCGTTTGGCCTTTGCACGAGCGGAGTCTGCTGTGGTGCCATTTTAAGTGAGCGAAGGAATGGAAGGATAGCATACACCAGAGACAGACTTAACAAGGTACCACCAGATTTTAGAAGGAAACGAGTTTGAAAGTTCATGCTTGAGGTTGGACAGACAGTTTTCTGGCTCCCTGAGCATGGATACTTGTTGTGGATGCAACTTGAAGTTCAGGCTGATGCAGGAATGGGCACCAAACTAAATGTTGCGAACGAACTTGGCGATGGTATTGAATGTTGCACATTGTTGCATTTGAGTAAATGCAAAAAAATGCTCTTTAGAAATGTGTAAAGATGCATTGTTGAGCCTTGTTAATAGTTTTCAATGAGCTTTACTTTTTAAAGGATACAGTTGCCTGCATATTGCTTATATCATGCAACTTGAAGATGCAACGAAGAATATTATATTTTATTTTTTTATCTATTCTTCCCTTACAATTTATGACTTGTGAAGGAACCTTTTGAGGATTTGGCTAATGATGTATAATTAGGGCTTGGCCTCTGTTTGGAAAAATAATATTGCTCAAGTTTTATCTCGAGTGAAATTCAAAATTATTAATTTAGATCTTGACATAAAATGAGGGGTGTTGAGTAAGCTGTAAAATTCACATCTACATTCTACATCAAAGGTGCATAGATGCAAGACTGATGGAATGTACATTTAATCAACTCAATTACCGAGTTGACCCAGAAGCAAAAAGCTACACAAGTCTGACTATGAAGCACATGCATGCAGACATAAGTCTGAAGTGCAAAAAAAAAAAAAAAATCCTCTACAGTCTCTCCACACCACACACCTGATGGCAAACTGCCTCAATTACATGCTAAGATAGATGGGACACAATGGACAAAAAGCAGCAACAATAATAAGCTGTTGACCGGTCAACCCAAATCTATCGATACAAGTTGCACGATTGTCTAAACGTGGTAATCACCGCAACCACGGCACGTATAATTCTAGATGATACCTCATTTGAGAACTCTTTGGGTCTGGACAGTGCATACGGAAGTCTAAATATCGATATTTGCTCGCTTTAGTGCACGTTTGTTGCGCACATTGATGGTGTGTCGGCTCGGTCATCGATTCACTAGGGGAGTTTGAGGATGTAGAGTGCAGAGGGACTTTGAGGACTTGGGGCTGGATTGGGAGATGGGAGATGGGAGGGGAGGAGGGTAGTGAGGGCTTGGTCATATTTTACATAATGCAGAATTTCCATGGGTCCTTGACATTGTGCTGTCGCAGGACATTCTGAACAAACTCACTAAATATTCCACTCTATTGGAAAGATATTTGCTGAGAACAGCCTGGTGGAACCATCTGATAGAGGGATAATAAAAGCTGAAATTTAAACATCACAATGCTCGTCTCCCTCCTCCCCCTTTCAACTAATCTTGAGTTTTTGTTTGTATTTTGCTGTCTTTGCACTCTTGTACATGACAAACTAACATTTCCATCCCTTCCTTTGTATAAACAAGGTAACTCTAGCGTCCTTTCCTTTTCTCTTTCCCCTGGACAGGTGTGGACCGCTTTTATGATGTTTTGGAAGATATGTTGGGGTTCCGTCCAGGGCCTTGGATGAAGTGGTGTTGGCTGGTTATCTCTCCCTCCCTGTGCTTGGTACGTGTTGGATTTGCAATGTCTTGTTTCTGATTTGTCCAGCGATCCCTATTCCAAGCACCTCTGACCTCTAATATATTCGATGTTTGCTTGTCATACATAAATCCCAGGTAATGACTAATCTAAAATGAGGTGCTGCTTTGAGGCCAAAAATAGTAACTAGTGGTAAACTGAGAAACTAGACTTCAGATTGTACATTTGAGCAGAATTGCCCTGTTATGCAAATCCTTTTGTGCTTCCAGGCATGCTTCATCTTTGCATTGGTAAAATTCACCCCATTGACCTACAACAAGGAATACTTGTACCCTCCGTGGGCACAAGGTGTCGGCTGGTGCTTGGCGCTCTCCTCCATGGTCTGTGTCCCTGGCTACGCCATCATCCGTTTGCTTTTGGCCGAAGGTTCACTCAAAAAAGTATGTTGGTGCTTGCAATTAGCATAATCAATGAGCTTGATTGCAAGTTGGAATTTAATTTGGATGTTGCTTCTTGATATGATTAATGGCATGTGCATGATGGCAAAACATGTCTTCTCGATGGATACAGGGCTTTGTGATGGTTGAAGACCATGTTCATGTACATTCTGATATCAATTGGGACTCTACATGGTGGTTAACGGTGCATGCATCTTTCCTCGGAATGCAAAATTATGAACTGTTCACCTGTTCAACCATTGTGCAAATATCATTCGATTAATTTCAACAAGAACGGCACTCGGTGGAGCGCGTACCTCCGCCAGGCTGAACAGTTTGTTTTGTTTCCCAATGATAGACCGGATCTGGATTCAGACCTGAACCAAAATCTAATCGGCTTGTTCTTGTCACCTAACCAACTCATTCACCTAGTTTAGTCATAAGTTATCCATAACGTTTTTAAATATCATGTTATATATCGCTTTTTGCCCGATCCCTCAATGGTGAAGAATTACTTGCAAATTAAATAATTCACGTCTCTGAATCCACATTCAGATCTTCACCAAAATCGTATTGATTAGCGCCTCGTCTCACACACACCTCTCCACCAGGTTTTGTCCAAATCCGTCTAACTTTGAGATATCCTGCTATGTATAGTTTTTGGCCCTATCTCCCAATGGTGAAGAATCACTTAAAATTCCAATAGCCAGATCCAGGTCTTCACCAAAATCGAATCATTTCGTGCTCGTCACATACACTACCTCTGCTAAATTTCGTCCGAATCCGTCCACAACGTTTTGAGGTCTCTTGTTCACACAGACAGAGGGGTGAAAAATAACTTCCTTTGGTGGTGGAGGTAATAAGCAATTCTAAAAGTCTGGTGGGTGTTCCTATTTCACCCATGTGGTGGTGATTACTTAAAAACTAAACATTTTTCACTTTAAGAGCATCCAATGCTTGATCTCATTTTGGGACAGGCAGCCATTACAATGTTTATTGCAGCACACAAATCTACTTTCATCTAGATTGTTCATTCTGTAGAGCTAATAGTCCATGTACCCTGCATTCAATGCTTGGTCTGTTTTTACCTGCTCCATTGAATGACTTGGCAAAAAATTAGTCTTAAGCCAGTTTTTTATTTTGTAGAGAACTTCTGACCTTGCCATCTCTTGCCGCAGCGTTGGCGTGACCTTCTGGAGCCCCAATTGAAGGGCCCAAAGTATGATAACGATGAACAATACGAGACGACGAGCTGCGCAGGCTCCGATCAAGAAGGACCAATTCCTGAGAAGTGTGTAATGTTGACTGCTGTTTGAACACCATTGTGGTGACCTGATCTTCACCGAGGAGCACTCCATGGTCTCCCTCGCTCGCTCTCTCATACTGTTGCAGCACGAGCACTAAAACGAAGAGACAGTGACTTGAAATATGGACGTTTGCTACCCACAAAGCTGGTTGCCAGATAATGGGTAGACTGAACACGCCTATGGACCAATTGCAGTGTTATATTCCTTGCTGCAGTACACTTGGTTGATTGTAAATGTTTTTGTATTTTTTGGTTTTTTTTGACAGGGTATCATTTGCTTTGCAGGTTTTTCTTCCAAAGATTAGTGTACATTTGTGGGGGTGGATAGTTTCCATTGAAATCGTTACATTGGTGCTTCTCACGAGCACAGCGACAGGAAGACTGTTTTGTAGTTCCTGGGAGACGATGATCGTTTGCTCTTTGTATTTTATTCACTCTGACCACCTGTATTTGCTGTGCAATCATTAAAAACCCCAAAAAACTATGATTTGATTCTGTTACTGTCAAAGTACATTTAGGGTAGACATTGAGACCTCTTCAGGTGGAAACGGTTTGAATGGGGTAAATTTTATATACATTCTGATCTTTGGTTTGAGGCTGACGTTCAAGTCAAGTGCAAAGGCTACTTTGGGGAGGGAGTGGGTCTTTGTCCTCCCAGTGAATGTAGCTCTGGGGGGTGGGGTGAGCCTTGTATTCACAAATTAATGTTGCTGCAAGGGGGGAGGGTGGGCCATGTCCTGTACTCACATATGGCTCTAATTTTTGGCTGGGAACTTTAAAAAAAAATTGCCATTTCAGAGGGTTTGGCCTGGTGTTGGCTTAGCGGTTAGGGTGCTGGCTTAGGATCCTGGGTTCGAATCCCGGTTGATCGCTGAATTAACACCGGGTGGGTTGACTCAGCCTGTCATACTTCCGAGGTCGGCAAATTGAGTACCAGCTCACTGGTAATTCCCTGTGTCGCAAGAGGCGACAAACAGGGTTGGTGGCAGGAGGGGCATCCGGCCATAAAACTTTGCTTCAAAAAGGGGACCACTGTACCCGAAAAAGGCTAACCTTTGCTCTGCGGGGAAAAATGGCCTCTAAAAGTGGTTGTTTTTGTTTGTTGGAGGGTTTGGCCTGATTAGTTGGTTTGGGTAAGAATTTGTAATTTGTCCATGGTGTGAGTGCTAACTCTCCTCTGCAAAGTACACTGATATTTAATGTCTACTAATTTATGCAAGCAGACCATGCCCAGTTAAATGTCCAAATAGACTACACATTGACGCCCTTCCTGTGAAACACCAGGGTTATTATTATATAGTTGAGATTTGAACCCAGACAGGTCAGTGGTGACTAATACCTCCAGCACATTATCAACTCGGATTTTAAATACAAATTGCTTGTTTGAGTTTTGTTTTACACTTGATGTATGAATATAAGCTTTTCAAATTCATCTTAACTCGCACAAGCAGGGGTACCCAGTGTTGTCCAGTTCTGTTCTAACCCTGTTGGCAGTTTGAAGAAAGCAATTTTTTTTGCTGTCGCCCTCAAACTTCTTTACACTGATTACAGTAATAAACGGTGTTGGAGACCATTTGAATATCTTTTTTCATTGGTACAAAGTCGTAAGCACACTATAAAGCGATTTTTTTTTAAATCCATTTTTTGCATAAAACTCAGAGCACCTCAGTTGAAGATCCGTTTGGCCACCTCTGAGAAAAATGGAGACATACCTATATAAGTATATATAGGTGCACACACAATCGTTAGACATGTACAAACACAATCGTACATTTGCTTCAGAAAGTATTCACACTTTTTTTTTTTTTTCTTTACATTTTTAGATTGGTTTAATTCGAGGTTCAATCCCACATGATACTACAAACTCTGGCTGCTTCGCTGTTTCAAAATTTCGCCATTAATTTAAGGAGGACTGGAGTGGAGTAGCAGTGTCCGCAGTTACCCTTTGAGCTGTATCTACCTGTTTCGATTTCTGGTCCGACTGGAAAGTGCAACGTTTGTGTTTGGTTGGCAAGGCGTTGCACAACACCAAAGTGCCAGGGGAGTGTGATGTGCCATCCCCATTTAGTTGGAGATGTTCGCTTCAGATGGTGCCAGCAACATTTAGAAATCTGTACAATGGCATACCTACTGGGAGTCGGTGAACTGGTTACTCCCCAGGGAGTAATGCATTCGATCGTGTTTTTTTTTGTTTGTTTTTTTTGTATACTGAATCGAGGCTCGTGAAAGAGCTAACATTTACTTCAAAAACAAATCAACCAGGCAAACAAAATATATAAAAAGAGGGAGCGGAAGACAAGATGGGGAGAGAAGGGGAAGCACACAAACAACATTTGAGAGCAGGGAGATGTGTGGGAGGGAGAGGACTTGGGGGTGGGGGGGGAGAATTGTAAAACAAGGACACCAAGGACTTCCAGGACAGAAGTTGGTATTTCAAAAAAGTGGAATTGGGGTGAAATTAGCGGGGGTAGAAAAGATCAAGGTTTTGGATGGGGGAAGATCAGAGATGGTGGTGAACAGCTGTTTTAAAGACCTGGAGGGTGGAGTGGGATTGAAGAGAGTGAGGGAGTTTGTTCCACAGGTGGGAGAAAAGAGGAATGAGGGAGTGAAGGTGAGCAGAGTCTTGATTTTGGCAGTTTAACCAGAAGAGGGTTGCAGGCAGATCTTGTGCGACCTGTAGGAATATTTTTGGGGCAAGGCCAGAAAGGAGTCGGTAGAAGACGGAAAGACCACCAACCTGCCTGCGGTGAGTGAGTGAGAGGCCCTTGGAGTTAGCTTCCTCGTGGGAAATTCCAATGATTCTGAACGCTTTGGTTTCAACAGCGTGAAGACGAGCTAGGTGTGAGGCAGGAGCACCAGCCCAGAGGGGAGACCAGAATCCATTGAGCTGCGGATGAAAGCCTTGTATGTGGTGAGGAGCTCAGGTGTGCCAAGGAAGGACTTCGCACGAAGGAGGATGCCCAGTCGGCGACTGGCTTTGGAGGCCAGATTTGAAATGTGGTTTTCCCAGGAAAGATCATGGCAGATAGTGAGACCCAAAAGCTTGAGTGACAGAACTTCTTGGAGAGGATTATTCAGAAAGTGGATGGGAGGGTTGTCCAGTCGGTCTTTTCGGAGAGACCGTAAGAGTGTGAGATTTGTCGATTGAAAGACATGTTCCACTTGTTTTCCCAGTCTGTGATTTTGTCCAGGTCTGCAGAGAGTGAAGAGGCTGCAGACTGCCGATCTGAGGGATGAAGAATGGAGCGACAGAGAGTGGTCATCAGCAAAGAGATCGAGAGGATTTTCAAGAGAGTCAGAGAGATCATTGATACAACAACAACAACAACAACATGCATTTTAAAGGCCATTTTCCTTGCTAGAGCGGGGGTTAGCCTTGCGGTCCCCATGACAATCTTCTCCATTTTGCCCTATTTTCTGCATCTCTCATTGTTAACCCCCTTGCCCGCATTTCTTCTTCCACCATCTTTAGCCAAGTCTTTCTTGGTCTTCCCCGTCTTCTACTTCCTTCTACATTCATTTCCATCACTCTTCTCAACCAGTCACTTTCATCCTTCCTCAACACATGACCATACCATCTCAACCTGTTCCTCTTCACAGCATCAATCACAGGCTCTATTCCCATCATCTTTCGCAATTCATCATTTGTCTTCCTCTCTCAACGATACTCCGCACATCCGTCGAACCATTCGCATTTCCACCCTTTCCAACCTTCGTTGCTGCTCTACGTTCATTACCCATGTGAAGGGTAATGAACATGATGGTTCATTACCCATCATTGATGAAGACCAGAAAAAGCACAGGGCCCAGAACACTGCCTTGGGGAACTCCAGCCTGAACAGGAAGAGGAGATGAGAGAAACCCATTCAGGGCCACACGTTGACTACGACTAGAGAGGAAGTCCGCCAGCCATGCGTGGAGATTTCTCATGGATACCAAAAGAGGAGAGTTTTGTGAACAAGATATCTGGAAAAGTTCTGAACGGATTCGGATGAAAGTTGGTGGGATGATTGCCCTTGGGATAAGGAAGAATTGATTAGTTTTTGGTGAAGCTCAGGATATTATTCTGGATCCAGGAGTTTTTTGAAGGATTTTTTTTTTACCATTGGAGATGGGGCTCATTTTTTTTTTAACATTATTTTCTATATATTTTGTATTTAACATTGTGATAAGAAAATAGTTTTCATATTTGTTGTAAATGTAGTTTAAACTCGTGGTTATGCATTCGAGCGGTGTATTTTTTTTAGCAGTGTCGTTTTCAATGTTCATTTTTTTTTTCTTCTAATAAAGACGTATTCTGTCATTTTAAAACCACCAAAGTGTGTATTAGGTTTCCCCGTTTTAGTCAGGTTCACTGTCAATAAATTATATTTCGTTCAAAATCATGGTAGATTAGCAAACTTATACATTTTTGGAAAGGTTATAGCATAAGGAAACTAAAAATCAATGTTTACATTTGGAGAGATACCTGTATGGCGGCCATTTTGGATTTTCAAAATGGCCACTGTAAAATACATATTTTGTTCTATTTCTGCCTCAAATTACCCTAAAAACTTTTTAAAATATACTAAACCTATATTTTCAAGGACAAGGAATCCAATGAAAGTATCAAATTAGTGCTATGGGGAATGGTAAGACACGAATCAAAGGTTTTGAATTGCAAAATACTGTCTTTATATTCGCGATAAGTTGCATAATCAAATACATGTTATCATTTGGTACAGGCAGTTAATAACATCAAAATGTGTCACAATAATTCATATCACCAAACATACACAGGCAGTCAGCAAAATCATATATACACATGCAGTCAGTATAACTTCACATCTACACAGGCAGTCAATGACAAAATATACACAGGCAGTCAATGGCATCAAACATACACGATTACAGAATATGCCATTTAGAGTTCGTCATCACTGTCCTGTGTGTCGTATCCGACAATATTGTCCGCATCGTTTTCACAGTCCGTTCCACACAGGCAAAGGTCGGTCAAATTGATTGGCAAATCGAATTGGTCGAATGGTCGATCGAAGCGATTGGTCGAATGGAATTGGTCGATTGGTCGAATTGTTCGGAATTGGCAAATGTAAACATTGATTTTCAGATTTTCCATGTAATAACGTTTCCAAAAATGTATAGGTTTGCTAATCTACCATGATTTTGAACGAAAAAACATGGTGAACCTGACTATATCGCTCACTCCTCCACAAACAGGAAGAGGATTAAAGATGGGAGGGGTGCTTGGTTTCTTGCATAATTCTTTTATCATATATTTTTGATCAGAAACCACGAGTGATTATTTAATTATATATCTTTTGTTTAGTTTAAAGCCTCATGATTCCATAAACAACTCGATTTTCTCAGTCACGCGCATGATTAAAGTGTAATATATGGTGTAAAACTCACGCTGGTCAGCGAGGCCGGTTCATGGTAAGCAAAAATGAACTTTTATTTTGGATCTAAAATTTAATGAAATTCTAATACGTCAGGCCGTTTAAAATTATGCAATTTAACCAAACTAGTACAACCGCTGATTACGAGAGTGGCAGCGAGGGTCATTCCTCTTTGGGGTATATAGATTACAGTCGATCTATGGTCGGGTCTCAAGAACATTGGGTGTGTGTTCATTTACCAAGTTTCTTGTGGAGAGATCGCCAAGTAGTTTAAGCATTGGAGCAAGCACTCCATTCAAAACCGTTAAGGAACGGCTGGCTTGGCAAGCGCAAGCTAGCTGCTTGGTAAATGAGCACACCTCGGTCTTCCTCCCTTTCAGTTTCGTATGAAACAGCAGGAGCGAGTTTCAAAAGTTCGCTACGAAAAATGCCACGGTAGCGGCAGAAAGGGCCATGATATTAACCCAAAATTTGTGGGTTATATAGAGTACAGTAGATCTTCGCCCAGTTCTGTCAGTAAACCTTACTTCACGGATGTCGGGATTCCTCCACATTTCTTCATGTAGTGTTATAAACAGCATTGTCGACTGCTTAAAAAGCTAATCATACATGTTTGTGGTTTATAATATGTTTTCTTCCTGTGCAAGCCGTTGCTCCCACGGAAATGCCATTATAACTAGAAGCTATTTACACACGTTATCACTGCAGGAAAAACGACTTGGGGAAGAGGGACATTATTAGCCGGCGAAGCCGGTGTTGTGAATGAACGCGTACGTATTATGTTGAAAAGCCAGATTTTGCTGGATCCCTTGAGAATTTCGAAGCTTTGACGCACCAAATCGCTCAATGGAGGCTGCCATCTTGCGGATGCGGAAGTATGCATAACAAATTGAAAAAAGTTCAATAGGAGTTTGTTTCACCCGTCTTTTTTTGATTCACAATCTTTTGCACCTCTCATTTGTAATTAAAATACTTTAAGACCAACCTGGCCCGCACGGGCCTGGTTATCTTCAACGAAAATCGTCACCAAACATTGGAACCAATGAGATTCGAGCATTTGAAAAAATATTTCAAAAACCAAATCACTCAATGGATGCCGCCATCTTCCGGATGCGGAAGTATGCATAAAAAAATTGCAAAAAGTTCAATAGGAGTTTGTTTCACCCGTCTTTGTTTGATTCACAATCCTATGCATCTCTAATTTGTAATTAAAATACTTTAAGACCAACCTCGTTCCCCGGGCCCACACGGGCCCTGGTTATCTTCAACGAAAATCGTCACCAAACACCGGAACCAATGAGATTCCAGCATTTGGAAAAATATTTCAAAAAAGCTTTTTACTGGTAGGCCTACCGCGTTTCGGAGGCTGAAAACGGCATCAAATATTCTAAAATTGACGAAGAATTATTTTTTAGAAATCTCGCGGCCGTAGGGGATAGTTTTTCACAGCCGGAAATATCCGAAGTTGAGACGGAATTCACCGAATTAATCAAGAAGGAAATTTTATAAATTTTAAGCTCATCCAGAATGCAAATGGTGTCATTTTGAACTAGGTACAGTACCTACTACACCTACCTACTACCAACTACCTAACCTACTGATGCCATAGTGATGGGTAAAATAGTGGCAAGAGGCTTTGGCTTCGCCGGCTCATTGCGGCTTTGCAGTCGGGTACTAGTAGTATTAATATTGTTCTGTAATAACATTAATATTATGCGATTACCATTAATTTTGGTATTAAAAGCGTCTTTGGAAAAACGCCACGATAAATCTTCTTTGGACAAACGCCACGATAAAGCTAATTTAACATTGATATACACCTCAACACGCAACGCCATTGACGGCAATGGCGGGGAATATCTGCTCGGGGGAGAAAAGCCCCTTGGGGAGGGGAGCAAATCAATGCGCTACAACCTTCATTGTGTAACCCTTCGTCATCCTGTCAAGTTTGGTTGAGATTGGATAAGTACGGTAACGGCGGCATGTATTGGCATCAAAAATTCATCAGACAGATGGACAGACAGACATGAAATGGCGTATTTTAGTATGATGTCTATCTTCGTAATACACTACAGACTACAGAATATCTTCCTTCAAGCTTAAACTCCGAGCAGTTAAAATGGCAACTATTTTCGGTGTTAAGATGCGTTTTGGGGACCATACAAGATCGAAGCAAAACAAACGGTTCGTTTAAGATAAAATAACATGACACTCATGGCAAGAGTTAGCCGACCTTTTGGAATTGCTTGCAGTGTTTTTCTTTTTATTTCTAAGCATTTTAATGAAACTGTAATTATGTGCATTAGTGTTCTTTAACTTATAAAAACTTCCCTTACAAATCACCAGCCCCCATTAAACTAAACCCCCCTTTTCTCATTGAAACAATGCCCTGACATTCGTAAATTCACGGCAGTTTTCAAGAACATAATTATATCCCACGAATGTCGTTGTTTTTCGGTACTCGGACTCAAGAAAAACATGTGCTCAGAAAAACAGACTACAACACTCGCTGCTGAGCAACAAAAGAGCCGACTAGTATGAACCATAGTTAATGAAGTCACTGGTAGAAAGCCCACTAAGGGTGGACAACTCGAGGATGAAAATAACAGGGAACGGATGCAAAAGTGGAAGGAACACTTCTCAAATGTATTTGCACAAACACCTATGACACATGATCACCAACAGGTGCAAACAATAGTGGATGAAACTTTACCGATCAAAACTTGCGATTTTACACTAAATGGAATGAGAAAACTATAAAAACATTATCAAACAAGACAAGCGTTACGCCTAGGTCCCCCGTCGGTGAAGTGATGTGAGTTGACAAAGTGGAGGACACACGGCGGCCATCTTGGATTTTGACGTGGCGACCCAATTTGCAATAGCGTTCTCCCTTATGCATAGATACACCCACACACCAGATTAGAAGTTAGTAGTTCGTTTAGTTTTCAAGATATTTCGCTCACAAGGTTCAGACATATATATGGTGGCGGCCATCTTGTATTTTGACGTGGCGACCCAATTTTCAATAGCCTTCTTCCTTATGCCTAGATACACCCACACACCAGATTAGAAGTTGGTACTTCGCTTATTTTTCAAGATATTCCGCTCACAAGGTTCAGACATACATGGCGGCGGCCATCTTGGATTTTGACGTTGCGACCCAATATTCAATAGCGTTCTTCCTTATGTGTAGGTACACCCACAGACCAGATTAGAAGTTAGTAGTTCGTTTATTTTTCAAAATATTCCGCTCACAAGTTTCAGACATACATGGCGGTGGCCATCTTGGATTTTGACATGGGTTGCACCCACACACCAAATTAGAATTCGGTCCTTCGCTTACGCACGCACGCATGCACGCCCGCATGCCTGCACGCACGCAACGGACGGACGGACGGACGGACGGACACACGGACGGAGGGGAAAACCATAGTCCCCCTTTCGCTCCGCGGTGCGACGTGGGACAAAAAAGAGCAATTAGAGATTGCAAACCAACGCCAGGATGTATTTTCAGTGGTTTTTAATGCTTTTGTGTAAAAACAAATGTGGCGGTCGCACCACGTGACCGATGACGTCATCATTATTTTTTTTCTAAACTAATTTATTCCTAGATTATGCTCAAGAAATTTCATCTTGATCGGATGAAGTTTTGTACTCGTCAAATTATGATGTCATAATGGAGGCACCTATGACATAATCATTAACATTTTATTCCGCATGGAGAGTTCTTTACAATGAGCAATGTTCACAATTTTTCCTATTCAGTGCTTTCGGAGATACAGAGGTGCAAAGTTTTTCGATTTTCCCAAGATGGCGGCCGAACCTCGTGACCTATGACGTCATAATTATCATTAAAAAATTATACAGGTGGATTTGCACCTATGGTGAAAATTTCCTGTTGATCGGACCAAGGGTTGCAGAGAAAATCATTTATTCTGTGCGGACAAACAGACAAACAGACAAACAAACAAACAAGTCGACGTCATGCGGAGCACGACACTTGCAAAATCCGCCCCCCACCCCCGAGAAAAAAAATTCCATTGATACAGTAAATTGTCCATTTCATCAAGATTAAAATTGACAATCTTGTTCAAAGCTCGGGCCAATAGGAAGAAAAGTGACGATTTTTCAGATGAACAATGATGATTTTGTAAGGTTGACCTTGAGTTGACCTTTGACCTTTTGACCCCAAAAATAGTTAGTTTCCCTATTTAGTGACTCAATGTGCAAATGCTGTTCAATTTTCAAGTCAATCGGATGGAAATTAAGGATTTAAAAAACTTGGCCTATGTTGACCTTTTGGCCTAAGCTCACCTCAAAAATAGTTGGTGGTTGAATTCAGTGACCATATATGTAAATCCTCTTAGAATTTCAAGTCAATCAAATGAAAATTGGTGATTTTAGAAATTCGGCCTATGTTGACCTTTTGGCCTATGTTCACCTAAAATATAAATTGTGGTTGAATTCAGTGACCAGATAGGCAAGTCATCTTCAAATGTCAAGTCAATTGGATGAAAATTGAGGATTTTAGAAATTTGGCCTATGTTGACCTTTTGGCCTATGTTGACATTTTGGCCGATGTTGACCTCAAAAATACTTGGTGGTTGAATTCAGTGACCAGATATGCAAGTTCTCTTCAAATTTCAAGTCAATCGGATGAAAATCGAGGATTTTAGAAATTTGGCCTATGTTGACCTCTTGTCCTATGTTGACCTTTTGGCCTATGTTGACCTCAAAAATACTTGGTGGTTGAATTCAGTGACCAGATATACAAGTCTATTTCAAATTTCAAGTCAATCGGATGAAAATTGATGATTTTAGAAATTTGGCCTATGTTGACCTTTTGGCCTATGTTGATCTCAAATATACTTGGTGGTTGAATTCAGTGATCAGATATGCAAGTCCTCTTCAAATTTCAAGTCAATTGGATGAAAATTGAGGATTTTAGAAATTTGGCAAAGTTGGTGACCTTTGGCCTATGTTGACCTTTTGACCTTTTGACCCCCAAAACAATAGGCTTCTCAATTGGGACGACCTATACAACTTGGTGAAGTTTGGTGACGATCGGTTTGGAATTGTGACCTGTAGATCAGTGACAAACAGACAAACAAACAGATGAAAAATCGGTCAGAGACCGAGGACTGGCCGGAATGTACTTTCTTATCATCCATTTTGGACAAATATCGCGGCCGAACCACGTGACCGATGACGTCATCATTATTTGTTGTCTAAACTAATTTATTCCTTGATGATGCTCAAGAAATTGCTTCATGATCGGATGAAGTTTTGTATTTGTCGAATTATGATGTCATAATGGAGTCACCTATGACATCATCATTAACATATTTTATTCCCCATGGAGAGTTCTTTACAATGAGCCATGTGTCAATTTTTACTATTCAGCACTTTCGGAAATATAGAGGTGCAAATTTTTTCGGTTTTTCCAAGATGGCGGCCGAACCATGTGACCGATGACATCATCATTAACATATTTTATTCCCCATGGAGAGTTCTTTACAATGAGTCATGTCTCAATTAATTCCATTCAGCACTTTCAGAGATATAGAGGTGCAAATTTTTTCGCTTTTTCCAAGATGGCGGCCGAACCACGTGACCGATGATGTCATTGTTAGTTTTTTTTTCTCCACCAGTTTATGCCGTCATGTCGCTCAAGAAATTGCATCTTGATTGAATGAAGTTTTGTACTCGTCGAATTATCAAATTATGACGTCATAATGGAAGCTTTGGGCCGAGAGAGTTAAAAATTGGGCACAGTCTATTCCAGGGCAAGACAAATATGTGTGTAAAGTTTGGCGATTATATGTTCAACAGTGTAGACGTAGTGCTGCGCACAGACAAACAGACAGCCAAACAGACAAACCAACCGATCAACATACTTGCCGGAATCTATTCTATTCCGGCAAGTAACAAACCAACCGATCAACATACTCGCCCAAATCTTTTCCGGCAAGTAACAAACAGACAGACAGAACGACAAACGCAACTGACCAATATACTTGAAAATCTTAGATTTTGCAAGTAACAAACGGACTCAAATGCAATACCCTCTCCTCTGGCGAGGGTAACTAGAGAGTTCATACAACACCCTACCCCGCACAGTGTTCAAAAATATAATTAAATACAATAATGAAATAAAATAATGATTATAAAGGACCTATTAAAATCCACAGAAGTTCACTGCCATTGATGCAGTGCATTACACACCACCTTATTTAACATGTCCAAGTACTGCAAAACTGGTTCTTGGATGTGAGAAGGTGATTTGTCTTTTACATTGTTCAAGTAGAAAATTAAATTGAAACAAATGAAAGGCTTTAAAGGTCGTACAAAAACTTTATTCCAGAAGTTTACAACCGTTGATGCAGCGGCTATTATACTAACTTATCTAACATGTTACATTAGTTATTCGTGCCTGGTGTATGTGTCTTTTATGGCGTCCTTAAAAACAGTAATTTTTCTGTTTCGAATGATTTTCAATTCTGTTGACAATTCTGTTGACTGACAGACAGGCACATACAAAAAAAATAAATGAAAAGTTCAGTTTGCAGTTCAGAATTTGCAAAATCTTGCAAAAAATTTTGCAAAAACAAATTTGCAAAATGAAAAGTTCAGTTCAAAGGAAGCAGTTCAGTTTGCCATTTTTAATATGGTGGGTGGTTCATGTGCAGCCACCCAGCTGCTGGTTGCATCATTTTTATGTGGGTGCATCTGCTGCTGATGCAATGCCTCTCGATAACCAGTTATCTGATACTCATTTTGACAACCTCAGAAAGATGACAGGCTGAGTCCTGGCATTAACCTTTTTTTTTTTTTTTTTTTTTTTTGTATACTGAATCGAGGCTCGTGACAGAGCTAACATTTATTTCACAAACAAATCAACCAGACAAACAAAATATATAAAAAGAGGGAGCGGAAGACAAGATGGGGAGAGAAGGGGAAGCACACAAACATAACATTTGAGAGCAGGGAGATGTGTGGGAGGGAGAGGGCTTGGAGGGAGGGGGCGTGGGAAGGGGGGGGGGGGGGGGTGGGAGAAGTACAAAACACAAGGACATCAAGGACTTCCAGGACAGAAGTTAGTATTTCCAAAAAGTGGATCTACGGTGAAATTAGCGGGGGTAGAAAAGATCAAGGTTTTGGATGGGGGAAGATAAGAGATGGTGGTGAACAGCTGTTTTAAAGACCTGGAGGGTGGAGTGGGATTGAAGAGAGTGAGGGAGTTTGTTCCAGAGGCGGGAGGAAAGAGGATTGAAGGAGTGAAGGTGAGCAGAGAGTCTTGATTTTGGCAGTTTAACCATAAAAGGGTTGCAGGCAGATCTTGTGCGACCTGGAGGAATATTTGGGGGACAGAGCCCAGAGAGAGCTGGGGGAGCAAGGCCAGAGAGGAGTCGGTAGAAGACTGAAAGACCACCAACCTGCCTGCGGTGAGTGAGTGAAAGGCCCTTGGAGTTAGCTTCATCGCGGGAGATTCCAATGATTCTGAACGCTTTGGTTTCAACAGCGTGAAGACGAGCTAGGAGTGAGGCAGGAGCACCAGCCCAGAGGGGAGAGCAGTATTCCATTGAGCTGCGGATGAAATCCTTGTATGTGGTGAGGAGCTCAGGTGTGCGAAGGAAGGACTTCGCACGACGGAGAATGCCCAGTCGGCGACTGGCTTTGGAGGCCAGATTTGAAATGTGGTTTTCCCAGGAAAGATCATGGCAGATAGTGAGACCCAAAAGCTTGAGTGACAGAACTTCTTGGAGAGGTTTATTCAGAAAGTGGATGGGAGGGTTGTCCAGTCGGTCTTTAGGGAGAGACATCGTAAGAGTGTGAGATTTGTCAGGATTGAAAGACATGTTCCACTTGTTTGCCCAGTCTGTGCTTTTGTCCAGGTCTGCAGAGAGTGAGGAGGCTGCAGACTCCCGATCTGAGGGATGAGGAATGGAGCGACAGAGAGTAGAGTCATCAGCAAAGAGATAGAGAGGATTTTCAAGAGAGTCAGAGAGATCATTGATGAAGACCAGAAAAAGCACAGGGCCCAGAACACTGCCTTGGGGAACTCCAGCCTGAACAGGAAGAGGAGATGAGAGAAACCCATTCAGGGCCACACGTTGACTATGACTAGAGAGGAAGTCCGCCAGCCATGCGTGGAGATTTCCATGGATACCAAAGGAGGAGGGTTTGGTGAGCAGAGCGGGGTGCCAGACCGTATCGAAGGCACGTGATATGTCAAGGGAGACAGCTCTAATTTCATGTTTGGCATTGAGGACCTCCATCCATTGTTGAGAAAGCAGAAGCAGCATGTCCAGAGTAGAGTGACCAGGTCTGAAACCAAATTGATGATCAGAGATCAAGCCATTGGAGAAGAGGAAAGATTTCATATCTGAAGCAATGATGGTTTCCATGACTTTGCTGATAATTGAGAGAAGGCTGATTGGACTGCAGTTGCTAGTATCTGTTTTTGCACCTTTTTTGTGCAAAGCGGTGATGATGGCTGATTTCCAACAGATGGCAGATGACCTTGAGCAAAAGAGAGGGTGAAGAGAACAGAGAGAGGGAGTGAACGAGCGGGAGAACAGGATTTTAGGACCCATGGGCTGATGCCGTCAGGTCCAGTTGCAGAATCAGAGTCGAGGGTTGACAGAAACTTTTCCACCTTGTCAGGAGGAAAGGACACAGAGTCCAGGAGCAGCTGGGTACGACTGGGTATGGTGGGTACAGAGAGGGATGGGTTTGGGACACAAGATTTAGAGGCAAACACAGAGTTGAGGCATTCAGCTTTTTCACTTGCGGAGTCAGCCGTGTAGCCATTTGAGTTGAGGGAGGGGATGGAGGGGGAACAAACACCAGAAACAGATTTGACCAGATGCCACCAGGATTTGGAAGAGGGAGACAGATAAGAGAATTCGGTCTTGAGAACGGAGAGATGTTGTTTCCTGGCTCTACTGAGGGTGGACACACACTTGTTTCGGGCTTTGTGAAAGGAAATGAGATTTCCTTCCATTGGATTTGCTTTCCAGGAGACGAAAGCAAGTTGTTTCTGGGCAACAGCCTCACCACAAGATTCCGTGTACCATGGATGTGAGGAAGGGTATGACAACTGAAGACCAGATGGGATAAATCTGTGCATGAGAGAGAGCAATTTACTTTGGAAGAATTCCCAGGATGAGATGATGTCAGAGGCGGTAGAGATGGGAGACCAGTCCAGATGATTGATGGCTGCTTGAAGACCATGCCAGTTGGCCTGAGTGAAATGCCAGACTTGTCGACGCTGCGGAGGCTCTCTTAGAATGGTCAGAGAGATGTCCACTTTAACAAGCACATGATCAGATGAGCCGATTGGAGCAGAAGAAGAGCAGCAGACATTTTCAGGGAAGTTAGTCATAACCAAGACCAGAAGAGAAGATGCTCCGTTGACTGAGATCCGGGTCGGGAAATTGACAGATTGTGTCAGTCCCAGTGAGTTGCAGAAGTCCTTTGCTGAAGAGCCATGGCTGGTGAGAGAGGTACCCACACCCAGCCACCTGGCATGGTGACAATTGAAATCACCACATATGAGGAAGAGAGAGTTGGGATGTGTCGATCGAAGTTGGTCCATATTATCAGACAGCGAGATGTAGATGGAGTCATCACTGTTTGGTCGACGGTACAACACACATATGAACAAAAGGTGGGAGCGAAGGGGAAGCCGTAGCCAAAGGTATTCCTGGGGGTGATGAGGAGAGAGGGCAGTGCAGGGCGAGTGAGGAAGAGAGTTTTTTTAAATAAAGATAGCAACCCCACCTCCAGGACGAGGCTCAGGTCTATCATACCGGAGGAGGGAGTAACCTGGGAGAGATACCAAGGAATCAGAGACATCATGAAGGAGGAAAGTTTCTGTTAAGCAGATCACGTCTGGTTTGTCAGAAGCAACCTGTATGGAGAGATCAGTCAAGTTTGAGCGAAGGCCCCGGATGTTTGAGGTCCATACCGTTAATGAAGAGGAAGGGGGAGCATCGGATACAGAACAGGGGGGGGGAGAGGTAGGGTAAGATGTGGAAGAGGAGGAAGAGTTAGGGAGAGCTGTTGAAGGTGTGTCAGAGATTTCAGAATAGCTTGGAGAAAGGGAAGAATGGGGTGGACAAAAGGTTTGATGGTGATTGGGTGAGGCACAGTGAGGTGTTATTTGCGGAGGGGGAAGAGCGAGGCAGAAGGTTGGGGGAGATGAAGGTGAAAGTTGGAAGGGGGAAGAAGCGGGGAGGACGCTTTGAGGAGGAGGGGTGGGAGGGGAGTCTAGGAGGGGAGGAACAAGGGAGAGTCTCGGAGGGGAGGGGTTTGGGGGGAGTTTAGGAGGGAAGGGGCAAGGGGGAAATTTTAAAGGGATGGGTGAATGGGAAGATTTGGAGGGGAGGGGCAAGGGGGAAGATTTGAAAGAGATGGGTGATGGAGAGGATTTGGAGGGGAGGGGCAAGGGGGTAGATTTGGAGGGGAGGGGTGATGGGGAAGTTTTGGAGGGAAGGGGTGATGGGTAAGTTTTGGAGGGAAGGGGTGATGTGGAAGATTTGGAGGGGAGGGGCAAGGGGGAAGATTTGAAAGGGATGGGTGATGGGGAAGATTTGGAGGGGAGGGGCAAGGGGGTAGATTTAGAGGGGAGGGGTGATGGGGAAGTTTTGGAGGGGAGGGGTGATGGGGAAGTTTTGGAGGGAAGGGGTGATGGGGAAGATTTGGAGGGGAGGGGCAAGGGGGAAGATTTGAAAGGGATGGGTGATGGGGAAGATTTGGAGGGGAGGGGAGGGGCAAGGGGGAATATTTGAAAGAGATGGGTGATGGGGAAGATTTGGAGGGGAGAGGCAAGGGGGTAGATTTGGAGGGGAGGCGTGATGGGGAAGTTTTGGAGGGGAGGGGTGATGGGGAAGTTTTGGAGGGAAGGGGTGATGGGGAAGATTTGGAGGGGAGGGGTGAGATTGGATTTTGAAATGTGTACGATTAATGGGAAACGAACATTTATTGCATAATGAGTTTCTTGAGACCTTCGAGTCAAAAATACGTTTGAGGATGCTGAAGGAGGGGTGGAGTGCAGGAGAGTTTCGGGAATGTAGAAAAGAGGAACTGTAAGAGATGGAATTTTTTTTTGGAATGAATAGATTTGGTGAGCAAGTCAAAAGCATTCTTTTATAGAAGAAGAAGAAAAAGGAATTATAACATACAACAGAATACAGGTCTTCATGGGAAAGTTTAAACATTTTTAACAACGTGATCACGAGATCACAAACAACGTGGTCGAAGAACGAACGAACAAACAAGAAAACGTCATGCGTAGCACAATATTTGCAAAATACACCCTCCCCCAAAAGTTTACCATTGATACAGCAAATTGTCCATTTCATGAAGATTAAAATTTACAATCTTGATCAAAGCTCGGGTCAACAGGATGAAAAGTGGCGATTTTTCAGATGAAAAATGATGATTTTGGAAGGTTGACCTTGAGTTGACCTTTGACCTTTTGACCTCAAAAATAGTTCGTTTCCCTATTTAGTGACTCAATGTGCAAATGCTGTTCAATTTTCAAGTAAATTTGATGGAAATAGAGGATTTTAGAAATTTGGCCTATGTTGACCTTTTGGCCTAAGTTGACTTCAAGAATACTTGGTGGTTGAATTCAGTGACCAGATATGCAAGTCCTTTTCAAATTTCAAGTCAATTGGATGAAAATTGAGGATTTTAGAAATTTGGCCTATGTTGACCTTTTGGCCTATGTTGACCTTTTGGCCTATGTTCACCTAAAATATAATTTGTGGTTGAATTCAGTGACCAGATATGCAAGTCCTCTTCAAATTTCAAGTCAATCGGATGAAAATTGAGGATTTTAGAAATTTAGCAAATTTGGTGACCTTTGGCCTATGTTGACCTTTTGACCTATTGACCCCAAAAACAATAGGCTTCTGGCTTTTGACCAACTCTACCATTTGGGGAAGTTTGGTGAAGATCGGTTGAAAATTGTGACCTGTAGGCCGGTGACAAACAAACAAACAAGAAAACGTCATGCGTAGCACGATACTTGCAAAACACGCCGTCCCCCAAAAGTTTACCATTGATACAGCAAATTGTCCATTTCATGAAGATTTAAATTTACAATCTTGATCAAAGCTCGGGTCAAGATTTGGAGGGGAGGGGACAACAGGATGAAAAGTGACGATTTTTCAGATTAAAAATGATGATTTTGGAAGGTTGACCTTGAGTTGACCTTTGACCTTTTGACCTCAAAAATAGTTAGTTTCCCTATTTAGTGACTCAATGTGCAAATGCTGTTCAATTTTCAAGTGAATTCGATGAAAATAGAGGATTTTAGAAATTTGGCCTATGTTGACCTTTTGACCTAAGTTGACTTCAAGAATACTTGGTGGTTGAATTCAGTGACCAGATATGCAAGTCCTCTTCAAATTTCAAGTCAATTGGATATAAATTGAGGATTTTAGAAATTTGGCCTATGTTGACCATTTGGCCTATGTTGACTTCAAAAATTCTTGGTGGTTGAATTCAGTTTTCAGTGACCAGATATGCAAGTCCTCTTCAAATTTCAAGTCAATTGGATGAAAATTAAGGATTTTATAAATTTGGCCACGTTGACCTTTTGGCCTATGTTGACCTAAAAAATACTTGGTGGTTGAATTCAGTTTTCAGTGACCAGATATGCAAGTCCTCTTCAAATTTCAAGTCAATTGGATGAAAATTAAGGATTTTATAAATTTGGCCTATGTTGACCTTTTGGCCTATGTTGAACTCAAAAATACTTGGTGGTTGATTTCAGTGACCAGATATGCAAGTCCTCTTCAAATTTCAAGTCAATTGGATGAAAATTGAGGATTTTAGAATTTTGGCCTATGTTGACCTTTTGGCCTATGTTGACCTTAAAAATACTTTTTGGTTGAATTCAGTGACCAGATATGCAAGTCCTCTTCAAATTTCAAGTCAATTGGATGAAAATTGAAGATTTTAGAACTTTGGCCTATGTTGACCTTTTCACCTTTTGGCCCCAAAAACAATAGGCTTCTTCCTTTTGACGAACTCTACCATTTGGTGAAGTTTCGTGAAGATCGGTTGAAAATTGTGACCTGTAGGCCGGTGACAAACAAACAGGCAGACAAACAGACAGACAGACAGACAGACAGACAGACAGACAGACAGACAGACAGAACCACAAACGCAACCGACCAATATACTTGAAAAATCTTCGATTTTGCAAGTAACAAACAAACGGACTCAAATGCAATACCCTCTCCTCTGGCGAGGGTAAAAATATCACCTGGTGTTGGCCTAATGGTTCAGGTAGCAGGCTTGGGATCCTAAGGTCCTGAGTTAGAATCCTGTTGAATTAATGCCAGTTTATTACTGGCAAAATCGAAGATTTTTCAAGTATATTGGTCGGTTGTGTTTGTGACTCTGTTAGTTTGTCACCGGCCTACAGGTCACAATTTTCAACCGATCTTCACCAAACTTCACCAAGTGGTAGGGTTGGTCAAATGCCAGAAGCCTATTGTTTTTGGGGTCAATAGGTCAAAAGGTCAACATAGGCCAAAGGTCACCAACTTTGCTAAATTTCTAAAATCCTCCATTTTCATCCGATTGACTTGAAATTTGAAGACCACTTGCATATCTGGTCATTCAATTCAACCACCAATAATTTTTGAAGTCAACATAGGCCAAATGGTCAACATAGGCCAAATTTCTAAAATCCTCAATTTTTATCCAATTGACTTGAAATTTGAAGAGGACTTGCATATCTGGTCACTGAATTCAACCACCAAGTATTCTTGAAGTCAACTTAGGCCAAAAGGTCAACATAGGCCAAATTTCTAAAATCCTCTATTTTCATCGAATTCACTTGAAAATTGAACAGCATTTGCACATTGAGTCACTAAATAGGGAAACTAACTATTTTTGAGGTCAAAAGGTCAAAGGTCAACTCAAGGTCAACCTTCCAAAATCATCATTTTTCATCTGAAAAATCGTCACTTTTCATCCTGTTGACCCGAGCTTTGATCAAGATTGTAAATTTTAATGTTCATGAAATGGACAATTTGCTGTATCAATGGTAAACTTTTGGGGGACGGCGTATTTTGCAAGTATCGTGCTACGCATGACGTTTTCTTGTTTATTCGTTATATTATTACTTGCAAAATCGAAGATTTTTCAAGTATATTGGTCGGTTGTGTTTGTGACTCTGTTAGTTTGTCACCGGCCTACAGGTCACAATTTTCAACTGATCTTCACCAATCTTCACCAAGTGGTAGAGTTGGTCAAATGCCAGAAGCCTATTGTTTTGGGGTCAATAGGTCAAAAGGTCAACATAGGCCAAAGGTCACCAACTTTGCTAAATTTCTAAAATCCTCCATTTTCATCCGATTGACTTGGAATTTGAAGACCACTTGCATATCTGGTCATTGAATTCAACCACCAAGAATTTTTGAAGTCAACATAGGCCAAATGGTCAACATAGGCCAAATTTCTAAAATCCTCAATTTTTATCCAATTGACTTGAAATTTGAAGAGAACTTGCATATCTGGTCACTGAATTCAACCACCAAGTATTCTTGAAGTCAACTTAGGTCAAAAGGTCAACATAGGCCAAATTTCTAAAATCCTCTGTTTTCATCGAATTCACTTGAAAATTGAACAGCATTTGCACATTGAGTCACTAAATAGGGAAACTAACTATTTTTGAGGTCAAAAGGTCAAAGGTCAACTCAAGGTCAACCTTCCAAAATCATCATTTTTAATCTGAAAAATCGTCACTTTTCATCCTGTTGTCCCCTCCCCTCCAAATCTTGACCCGAGCTTTGATCAAGATTGTAAATTTTAATCTTGATGAAATGGACAATTTGCTATAGCAATGGAATTTTTTTGCTTGGGGTGGGGGGGGGTGGGCGGTGGATTTTGCAAGTATCGTGCTCTGCATGACGTCTTCTTGTTTGTTTGTCTGTTTGTCTGTTTGTTTGTCCACACAGAATAAATATGATTTTCTCTGCAACCGTTGGTCCGATTGACAGGAAATTTACATTATTGGTGCAACTCCACCTGTATAATTTTTAAATGATAATTATGACGTCATAGGTCACGTGGTTCGGCCTCCATCTTCAAAAAATCGAAAACATTTGCACCTATATATCTCGGAAAGCGCTGAATAGAAAAAATTGAGGCATGGTTCATTGTAAAGAACTCTCCATGGGAAATAAAATATGTTAATGATGATGTCATAGGTGCCTCCATTATGACGTCATAATTCGACAAGTACAAAACTTCATCCAATCAAGATGAAATTTCTTGAGCGCTATGTCGGCATAAACTGGTGGATAAAATTTTTATGATGACGTCATCGGTCACGTGGTTCGGCCGCCATCTTGGAAAACCCGAAAAAAAAATTGCACATCTATATCTCTGAAAGCGCCAAATAGAAAAAATTGAGACATGGCTCATTGTAAAGAACTCTTCATGGGGAATAAAATATGTTAATGATGATGTAATAGGTGCCTCCATTGTGACGTCATAATTCGATAAGTACAAAATTTCATCCGATGTAGATGAAATTTATTGAGCATAATCTTGGAATAAATTAGTTGAGAAAAAAAATAATGATGATGACGTCATCGGTCACGCAGTTCGGCCGCCATATTTGTTTTAACACAAAAGCCTTAAAAACCACTGAAAATACATCCTGGCAAGGGTTTGCAATCTCTGATTGCTCTTTTTCTTGTTTAATATGAAATAGGCATAGCCTACAGACAAACGAAACCAACTAGAATTACCCTTTAGAACCCTTTAGAATTACCCTTTAGAACCTCTTCGAATCATCCTCTAGAATTACACTTTCAAACCCTTTAGAATTAAACACTGTGGGTTAGAAAGGTTCTTCTTCATTTTTGATCGACGGATGGAAGGAAGGACATCGCCAAATATTGAAGCGGCTTCACTGCTTAAAAATTATCTCACTAATAATTATCTCACTCTGCACTTGTGCGACCGAGACGAATTCAGGGCCAAAGTACTGCTGAGCCGCAGGTTATTTTTCCGAACAATGCTCAAAATATAACATTCAATTGAAATAAAGTTGTTCGTCGATCATAAACTGACGTTTGTCGATGGACGGGTTGACAGAAGTGAACATATTGCTTAACCAAGCTTTTCGCTGTGTGGGGTAATAACAAAGCAAGTGGACTGGGAAACATCATTGCAGAAGTTTGGAAAAGTGGGCATCTTTGGAGAGTGAGCTACTTCACCTTGCAAAAAAATGCTCTATAGAATTCTGTATAATTTGTACAATTGTGCACTATTGTAGAACGATTAAGTTCTGTAGAATTTATACAGACCTTTTTTGCAGGGCAGGTATTCAATTACAGTTGGGCTGGTGATAGGCCACCGACATGGTCAAAAACTGCCATGATTCCAATTCCTAAAAAAAGGTGATCTGAGTCTACCTGTCAAATACTGAGGGATCAGCTTCACACCAGTGGCTGCTAAAATTTATAATGGGATGACCTTGAATATAATCAGGCTACATGTGGATACAAACAATACTGATGAAAAATCAAAATGGTTTCCGTCCAGGAAGATCAACAGTTTCTCAGATTATGTCTCACCGAGAAGACTCATACAAGGCATGAACATTTTAATCAGCCACTGTGATAACGTTTGTGGATTTTAAGAAAGCATTAAACTGCATCGATACGAAGAATATGTTCTTGATTTTAAAACCATATGGTATAGCAGATAAAATCTTAAAGGTAGTGGAGATAATTTGCAATGACACTCAAGCTTAAGTAATTACACTCGATGGTGAGACAGAATGCTTCCACATCTTCAGAGACAGAAGTTCTCCAAGGTGACATTAGCAACATTTTATTCGTCATAGTTCTCCACTATATCATGAGAACTGCAGAAAGCGAACATGAATCTCTGGGCTTCACACTAACAGAACGAAGAAACAGATTTCCTTCGGTTAACATCACTGATCTTGATTTTACAGAGGATAATGCTCGAATCTCAGATTTACTAAGAGATGCTCAGACCCTACTCAACAGGGTTGAAACAGCGGCAAAGGCAGTCGGATTGTTCATTAATGGTGCAAACACTAGTAGAAGAAGAAGAAGAACCACCTTTAGAGGCCAGTTTTTTCCCCGCAGAGCGAAGGTTGGCCTTTTTCGGGCTCCGTGGTTCCCTTTTTGAAGCAATGTTTTATGGCCGGATGCCCTTCCCACCGCCAACCCTGTTAGTCGCCTCTTGCGACACACAGGGAATTTACCAGTGAACTGGTATTCAATTTGCGGACCTCGGAAGGATGACAGGCTGAGTCAACTCCCCTGGCGTTAATTCAGCGATCGACCGGGATTCGAACCCAGGATCCCAGGATCCCAAGCCGGCACCCAAACCGCTAAGCCAACACCAGGCAAAATTTAAGTGACTAGTGGAGAGAAGCTGACTTTCAATATTTTTGGTCCTGGATCACCAATAAGTAGGAAGATTTTGAAGTAAGAAAAGCCAAGGACTGGACAGTGCTGTGGACAGTGAAGATGATTATTATTTGGAAATCAAATTTTGATCAAAACCTTAATTTACGTATGGTGCTGAGAGTTGGACACTAACAAGGACACATGAGCGGCAACTTGATGGCTGCTATACAAGGTTATATTGAGGACAGCACCGAACATAAGCTGGAGAGAGCATCCAACAAATGAAGAGCTATATGGTGGGCTCCCCTTTGTATCAAGTACTCTAAAAGAATGAAGACTAACAATTGTAAGCCATTGTTGGAGAAGCAAGCAGGAAGTTGTATGGAAACTTCTGCCATAGGAACCAAAGCAAAGCACGAGGTCTCGTGGCCGCCCTGTTTTGAACTGTGGTTCAGCTTGAGGGATGAAAGTCGGATTTGGGACCAGCTACGAATTATTATGAAAGATTAATAAATTCATTGCAAACACACGAGTTCGCTCGTACGACGATGGTGAGTAGCAACAGCTAATTATCACCCTGCTCCAAAGAGATTACGCAAAGAAGGTGTTTTCATTATTGTCGGGATAGGCAAAAATGAAAATTCTTTCTAAACCTGACCTAGTTGGCAGCACTTTCTCAGGAAAATTTGTCGTGAGCACTTGGCCTATCTTTAGGCCTGTCTACGACAATGCAGTTAGGCCAGGTTAAATTCCAGTCTTCCAGAGTTCTTTGTTTTCCTTTCCCTGGATCTACCAGATAATGCCCTGAGCTGTGCATGGGAAGAAGTTGGACGCATACACGTGAAGTTGGCCAAATGTATGGTAAACCGTGCATGGAAACCCTATTCTCCCAACCTGTTGCATGAGCACACATTGCTGACATTTTATGAACATAGTGGAGTGGCCAAAACTGCCACAGATATGCAGGGATATAAGGATTCGCCATCAGTATCACATTTTTATTGTGTTCCAGTTGTCAAAGTGTGATAAGCCATTTTTAGCTCACCTGGAATGAAGTTCAGGGGAGCTTATGCGATGGCGCGTTGTCCGTCCGTCAGTCCGTCCGTCAGTCCGTAAACACTTGAAACGTCTTCTCCAAAATCGCTGATGGGATTGCGACCAAATTTGGCACAAATGATATTTGTTGTGTTGTGACTAAAGTTTGTTCACGACATTTAAAAAAAATCGGGGTCTAAGGGGGTTTACCGGGGTCAAAGTGGATCCAGGTTTGACCCCCAAAAAATAGGAATTTGCTTTCTCCTCTGAAACTACCCACACAATTTCGATGAAACTTGACCACAACCTTCATCACCTGTGACGTACCGAAGTTTGTTCAAAGCACTAAGAAAATCAAAGTCTATGGAGGTGTATGGAGGGTCAAAGTGGATCCAGGTTTGACCCCCAAAAATAGGAATTTGATTTTTCCTCTAAAACTACACACACGATTTCGATTAAACTTGACCACAACCTTCACCACCGGTGATGTACCAAAGTATGATCACGGCATTAAAAATCTGTCCCTTTAGGGGTCTATGGGGGTGGGGTGGAGGGGGGGGGGGGTTGCCCCCCAAAATAGGTATTTTTTCTTTGTTTGTTTAAAGTGTTATGATTATGTTAGTATGATTCTACATGCTGCCCTGTCTTCTAGCAACCATTGAAATTGGATTAAAATACTTTTATGTTTGTGGGGTGTAGGCAATACCTTAGTCCAGGAAGAATTGCATAGGTAGTGTGCTCCGACTGTCGTGAAGAAGAAGAAACCCCATATAATAGGTCGGAAATTTGTGTAGACCGTATGTCGTGGAAGAGCGTATCTTCCTTCCCATCACGAGGTGTGGGGTTATGTTAATTAGTTATGGATTATGGGTAATTAATCCCCTGTATATAATGGCCTCTGTTATTTTCCCTCTGTTCCTTCTGACACATGCAGCACACACACCTAAACAGAAATTGCACATTTATAACACGAAGTAAAAACCAACTGGAAGCAGGACATTGAAAACTACCGCTTATACCACCGACCTGGTGAGCACACAGGCACAGGAGGTCCGTAAGGCCACGCCCCGAAGAGCAGTGATTGGTCCAGAATTTGGTTCAAGCAAGGACTGAAAAGATGGGACTATGGAGTTGGTGGAGCAGGCACGAATGGCGTCAGAACATCGAGTACAAAGGAGTTGGAGGGCTCCTGCAGATAGCAGGGTAGCGCTCCTGCGCGAGGGGAATTCATTGACGAGTACGTGAACATTTGGTAGTGCCCTGTTTGTGCGGGGTTCAGATTGAAGGCACGGCCGTATTTTCTTTTCCTTGGCACGTCAGTGTTGGTGAACGAGATTGTGAGGACGAGCGCGGCTAGAGCGACCGAGCGGGTGCGGCCTGTTCGCTTAGCGCATGGAGCCATGAGTGAGCAGACCGCACAGCGAGGCCTAGTTTCAGTCCACGGGCAGTGCAGCCTGTGGTTTCCCACACAAGGACGTAGAGGCCTGTGATGAACCGGGACGATTCCTGATGAGGTTCAAGAGCAGCTCAGAGTTTCGTGCCCTCAATAAATAACAGACATTTATTTTCGTTCTTTTATATTTCTCTTTGTCTGTATTCGGGTCGGTGTGGGGACGTCCCATTTAGGATATTAGTCTTATCGCGCATTTTCTTGTTTGCTGGCATTTCTTTTCATTAAACCTGTTTATTTGTACATTTGAATTCCGTGTCAGCTTTGAGTTGATTGATTATCCAGGTGCGAAGACGTCAGGTGGAAGCCATCCAGGTAAGTTCGTCATCCCCCCTTCCCTCGCATGTAAAGAATACCGTCATCATTGGATTGAACGCCTTGGAGTTAAAGCTCATTTGGTCATCCGTGTCGCCCTGTGGTGTTCACTACAGGGTAGCACACGACAATACCCTTAGTTGGTGCAGTATACTGTTTATTCTACCAGGCGAGCACCAGGGGTATTTGCCCCTATGTTTATTTGTTTAAATCTGGCAGGCATAGCATTCCTATAATCTGCTCGACTTGAACGCTGGCGTCATTTGAGCATGGTAACCACGTAATTAGGAGGAAGCCAAGGGAGGTGTATCATTTAATTGTTTGTCTGAGAGGCTTACCTTACACAATTTATTTCTGGGTTCATTATTTTGTTGCGCATGAGAAGAGATTAGTTAAGTTTATCTCAAGAACAATTTGTGTTCGATTCGGCAGGATCAAAGAAAATCAAGATCAAAAATACGTGTGGAACATAGAATTCAAACTACTAGGGCATGCCCGTACTATATATATATCTAAAATTATATCCCCCCCCTCTATTTACATGAAATGGTTTGGTCCATTCGCAAAGCCAAAGCGAACGGCTTGCGAGTACGGTGACAATCCCCCCCCCCCCTATTTACATGAAATGGTTTGGTTCATTCGCAAAGCCAAAGCAAACGGCTTGCGAGTACGGTGACAATCCCCCCCCTCTATTTACATGAAATGGTTTGGTCCATTCGCAAAGCCAAAGCGAACGGCTTGCGGAGTTTGGTAAATAAATCGCCATAGCTCGGTAACTACTTGTCCGATTAATATGAAACCTTGAAAAGGCACATCCTCGGGTCCCCAGCAATATACCTGGCAAGTTTCAAGTATATCGGACCCGTGGTTGTCGAGAAACAGCGGTCACAGACAAACGACACACACACATACACACACACATACACACACACATACACACAGAGATTACTGGAATTATAGATAGATAATGGAACTCAGTGGAGTGCATACCTCCTCCAGGTTGAATAGTATCGGTTTTGTATCCTACTTATAGGCTGGATGTGCATTGGGAGTTTAACCAAACTCGAATCGGCTTGTTCTTTTCATCTACAGAACTTATCCACCAAGTTGTCATAACCCATACACAACCTCCTTTAAAAAAATTCTAGTATCTGAGTCCGGATATTCACCAAAATCAAATTGATTCGTCCTTGTGACACACCCAACCTGTCAACCAAGTGTTCGTCACACCCAACCTGTCAACCAAGTGTTCGTCACACCCAACCTGTGAACCAAGTGTTCGTCACACCCAACCTGTCAACCAAGTGTTCGTCACACCCAACCTGTGAACCAAGTGTTCGTCACACCCAACCTGTCAACCAAGTGTTCGTCACACCCAACCTGTCAACCAAGTGTTCGTCACACCCAACCTGTCAACCAAGTGTTCGTCACACCCAACCTGTGAACCAAGTGTTCGTCACACCCAACCTGTGAACCAAGTGTTCGTCACACCCAACCTGTGAACCAAGTGTTCGTCACACCCAACCTGTCAACCAAGTGTTCGTCACACCCAACCTGTCAACCAAGTGTTCGTCACACCCAACCTGTGAACCAAGTGTTCGTCACACCCAACCTGTCAACCAAGTGTTCGTCACACCCAACCTGTGAACCAAGTGTTCGTCACACCCAACCTGTCAACCAAGTGTTCGTCACACCCAACCTGTCAACCAAGTGTTCGTCACACCCAACCTGTGAACCAAGTGTTCGTCACACCCAACCTGTCAACCAAGTGTTCGTCACACCCAATCCACCCGTAAGACAATGTTCCTCACTTTTCATATCCTCCTCCTGTCAACGTAGTGTTCTGGGCGCGGGTTAATTCATTATTGATCTCTGACTCTCTTGAAATCCCCTTTATCTAATTGCTGATGACTCCACCTTCTGCCTTGACATCCCTTCTTCAGACAGGAAGGCTGCAACCTCTTCCATCTCTTTAGACCTTGAAAGAAAATCACAAGCTGGTTAAACACTTGCAATATGTCTTTCGCTCCTAACAAATCACTCACTATCTCTCCCCGAAAAGACCTCATCTGTCTTAACAATTCTCTTGGGGAAGTTCAGTTAGTCAAACTCCTGGGTCTCACTTTCAGCCATGATCTTTCTTGGGCAAATCACATTTCAAAGTTGGCCTCGAAAGTCAGCTGCCGTCTGCCGACTGGGAATCCTCCATCGTACAAAATCCTTCCTTGGCACACATGTACTCCTATCCACTTACAAGGCCTTCACTTGCAGCTTGATGGAGTATTGCTCTCCCCTCTGGGTTGGTTCCCCTGCCTCACACTTTGCTCAGCGTGACTTTGTGGAAACCAAGGCCTTTCAGATCATTGGAATTTCCCATGCTGAAGCTGAGTATACCCCTCCCCTCACCCCCTCCCATCACCCCATTTCTCTAATCTTAATTTTGTCCTGTCACGTCTTGTTCCAATCAGTGTACTAGCTCTTCCACAAACCTTGACTGTGTATACAAAGATAAGAAAAATTTCTTCTTGATATCCCGCTCACAAACAAATAGGGGTGAAACCAACCTCCATCCACCTTCGTTGGCAACAAGCCAAAGTGTGGACAGGGAAATTGGACAAGAGGGCATTTGTAGGACACATGATAGACCTGCCTGCAGGTAATTTGCTTGGAGACCACGATTACCATCAAGCCATCAACATATGGACAGGCAACTTAAATGTTGTTTTTCTTCCTATTTTTATCATCGTTACCGAAAACATTTTTGACTGAAATAAAGAAATAACTTTCAGTCGTAATTTTATTGCACAGTGGGTATTTCTCCAGGTAACGCAAGCACCGTCTCATAAGAATTGCCAACATGTCGCATCATCTTCATCAATCGTCGACCAACTACCAGTGCCAGCAGCGGATCCTGCGCGCGGTTTAAGGTCCTACAATTTGTAGTTGGGTCGGGATTCGAACCAAGGCTAGACAGCTCAGAGGCGAGTGTGGCTTACCCAAAGGTCTAGGCCACCCTGTCAGCCATTAAATTGGCAAGTTCGGAAATTTGATCACATCACTGCAATCTTCAAACTAGAACGCCATTCAGTAGAGCGCATATTCCCGCCGTGGGTCAAGTTGGAATAGTACGATTTCACAAAAGTTTGAGGGAGTAGTTCAGTGACAACACAAGACAAAACACAAGACAGACACTGCACAGATATATATTTAGAATATATAGAAGATAATATTAAAAAACAAAAACAACAAGGCAATTTCACTTACATTTTCGGATTCAGCGTTCAATTCTATATAAATGAGTGTATTTTGAGGCATGTGTGACTTCAAATAAAATTGTAAGCCAGGAAAACGTTCGTTTCATTCCTTAGGGATACAACATGTAAAATTGGCCCAAACGTCAAAACAAAACTCGCTCATTTTCAGTCGTACAAGCTAATGCGACCACTCATTCTTCTGGGAAGAATCCCGTGCACATGCTGGTCACAATTGTCACCTAAGTCCATATAAGTTCATCAAATACTGACACCGCGATTGACATTCTAGTCAGGTTCACTATGTCAATAAATTATATTTCGTTCAAAATCATGGTAGATTAGCAAACCTATACATTTTTGGAAAGGTTATAGCATAAGGAAACTAAAAATCAATGTTTACATTTGGAGAGATACCTGTATGGCGGCCATTTTGGATTTTCAAAATGGCCACTGTAAAATACATATTTTGTTCTATTTCTGCCTCTAATTACCCTAAAAACTTTTAAAAATATACTAAACCTATATTTTCAGGGACAAGGAATCCAATGAAAGTATCAAATTAGTGCTATGGGGAATGGTAAGACACGAATCAAAGGTTTTGAATTGCAAAATACTGTCTTTATATTCGCGATAAGTTGCATAATCAAATACATGTTATCATTTTGTACAGGCAGTTAATAACATCAAAATGTGTCACAATAATTCATATCACCAAACATACACAGGCAGTCAGCAAAATCATATATACACATGCAGTCAGTATAACTTCACATCTACACAGGCAGTCAATGACAAAATATACACAGGCAGTCAATGGCATCAAACATACACGATTACAGAATATGCCATTTAGAGTTCGTCATCACCGTCCTGTGTGTCGTATCCGACAATATAGTCCGCATCGTTTTCACAGTCCGTTCCACACAAGCAAAGGTCGGTCAAATTGATTGGCAAATCGAATTGGTCGAATGGTCGATCGAATCGAATTCGATGAATCGAATCGAATCGAATCGATCGAATTGGTCGAATGGTCGAATGGTCAATCGAAGCGATTGTTCGAATGGTCGAATTGGTCGAATGGAATTGGTCGTTTGGTCGAATTGGTCGAATCGAATTGGTCGGAATTGGCAAATGTAAACATTGATTTTCAGATTTTCCATGTAATAACGTTTCCAAAAATGTATAGGTTTGCTAATCTACCATGATTTTGAACGAAAAAACATAGTGAACCTGACTAATCGTCTCTGTGAGGCAGGCATTTTCCTTAAACAAAAAATACCAACAAATTTGGGGATCTGTGTGTGGGTGAAAATGGTTCATGCCCGCAAAAAACCCGCGAGTAACCGGAGCACAGAGGCTGGGAAAATAGGAACAGTATACATACAAAAACCCACGAATGATTGGGTGTCGCAGATTGTGTGAATTTAAGGTTTGTGAATCCACGAAAGTTGGGGTTTTACTGTATATGCCTCTTTTAGGTCATTTTTGCCTCTTTTAGCCTTGTCGCAGATTGTGTGAATTTACGGATTGTGAATCCGCAAAAGTTGGGGTTTTACTGTATATGCCTCTTTTAGGTCATTTTTGCCTCTTTTAGCCTTGTCGCAGATTGTGTGAATTTACGGATTGTGAATCCACGAAAGTTGGGGTTTTACTGTATATGCCTCTTTTAGGTCATTTTTGCCTCTTTTAGCCTTGTCGCAGATTGTGTGAATTTACGGATTGTGAATCCGCGAAAGTCGGGGTTTTACTGTATATGCCTCTTTTAGGTCATTTTTGCCTCTTTTAGCCTTGTCGCAGATTGTGAAGGTGTTGCTGACCTCATTGTTATCAGGTGTTATCAGGATTGTTATCAGGTGTTGACCTCATTTTTATTTCCTCGTGTAACTGTTTATGAATGCCTCTATTCTCTTTGGTTTCCTCATCCTCCAATAGCAAAAGAATGCTTCCGCTTTTCCTTTTTGGACAAATATTTTTCTGCAGCGTTTTTGTGGGTGATTATTATTTTATTGTAAATTAAGTGGGCAGCATGATTTACATTTATTTCACCAAGCAATTTAAACCTGCTTCTACCTTCAATAGTGTTAAGCTTTTTGGATGTTTTTGTCTCCAGGCTTGGTCTGGTCATAGCATACAGTACTCTTTTGTGGTTGCGTACTTTATTGGCACGCAAACTGTGGCGAATATTTGCTGACACTATTCTGTGATCTGAACTTATTTGAAAAAATGTGTTGTATGCTTCACAATTTTATAGTCTCTTTTTTCATTTCTTGTTGATAAGTACATCGTCGCTTTGCGTTCTATACCATCCTGGGTGAATAAATGTCCATAACTTGCCCATTTTCTTTTCATACCTGCTATTCAATGCCAGAATCCCACATAGTAAGGGCATTTTATGAGATATTTCACAAATCTGTTAACTAAATTGTTACCAAAAAATTTCTTCACCAATATGTTTGTAAAGGTGTGTAATAACATGTGTTAAAATGTTGAAGTTCAACTCCCGTGGGAAACCCAGAAAAAAAGCTGTTGAATTCGGGTACCGAAAAATTATTTTCGAGAATTTTTATTTTTTTTAATCGGCCCTTAAGTAACTTATGAGGGGTCAAATAAGGGTTTTTCATGATTCTGAGTTGATTGTTAACATTTATATTTTCACTTTTACATTTACACACAAAGTAGCTTTTATTTCACATACATATATAATACTCAAGAGTTATTTCTCATTCACAATGTCAGAAGTTTCAACAGTCATTGTCTATGTCTTCTTCAGACTCAACAACATCATGGCTGCAGTTTCTGCATGTAATGCCATTACAGACTCCACAGGCCGAGATGCACGTGACACCATTCTTCTTGCAGCTGCATCGCCGGTTGCTGCAATCTCCATGACAATTACAGCTCGTGAACTGCAATAGCTCCAAAGGTGGTGCCGGAGAAGTGACTTCGATCCAACCCATTGAGTGAAAGGGAGTGTTTCCGTGAATAGAGACAATGTTTAAATCTATATTGTCTCCAACAAACTGAGTGACTGCATTGTTTGTTTCCCCAACCTCCATAAAGACCACCTGATCATTACTTGACAATTCACTTTCACTGGCTGGCACTTTGGCTGTCATCACTGATTGATCCTCAAGCGCAGCATCAACCGCAACCTCATCATTGATCTGTTCATCGGTTTCCTCCACAATGGTGTCAAGAGTGCCAGAAGTATCTGGAACATCATCTCCACTCCTACTATTAAGGAAGCAGTATTTGTAGTTTTGTGTCTCCGTGTAAGACTCAGTGTATCCCAGCCGGTGGAACTTGTTGAGCATCTATTTTGACCCAAATCTATGATCAAGTTGTATGGCAAGCCCCATTTGGTGTGGCAATACTCCAGACCGAGGTCGACAGGCCTTAATAAAATTCTGCCCCCAAACGGCAACTCTTTCGTCTGTCTTGACAATCGGTCTCAAGAACATCTGAAGGCTTGCAGGAACAAGTGTCAGCTGACTATCGATGTCAGTCATACTGTGTGTGGTGGGGTATGACTTTGGACCTAAATCAATCAAGGCAATATCATTGGATATGAACTTGAGTGCCGTCTTTATGATCTGAGTGTTCTCATCTCCATGGTCAAGATTAGCATGATGCGCTCGCAGAATATTGTCGGTGCCATCTTTGAGACAGAGTACATCTGCCCTTCTTTCCTGTGTTGTGAAATACAAGGTGTCTTCGTATTTCTCTAGAAGTTTTATCTTTAGCCAATGCTTTGAATAAGAAAGGCTCTTCTCTGGTGACTGATCAAACTCCTGCAGCTTTTCATGGACTTGGTCCATGTTCATTACCCCATGCTCTAATTCTGAGTCTAACCATTCGCAGAATTCAATAAAAACTGCCTCTCGCTCCTCATCAATACTCGTCTGTCCTCTCTTCCTTTTTCCTTCCTCATCAGTCTTGGACAAACTGTCACCTCTCGCAAACATAAGTTTGCATCGCAAATGGTACAGTGTTTCTTCTGCTACCAAGTCGTTGATCCCTTCCAGGCGTCCAGTGACTTCAGTGCCCCAGTCATCCCCGCGACTCCGTGCTGTCTTCAGCAAGCTTGCCTTCAGTGTATCTGCAGTCATATTATCTGGCACTCTGTATTTCTTTCTAGCTTGTGCTGGATTATTTTTGTAGAGCTGGGCTGGTTGGTTGCAAAGAATGCATACATCCTTATACAGGAGGTCAACTGACTGTGATCTTCTAGAACTGCAGCCAGTTGATGAACTGAACTCACAAGTAGTGCGTCTTCTCTTCAACTTTGATGACTCTTTCTCTGCCTTTGATGCTTGAGCTGACTTCTTGGTGGTTGCAACAAAGTTGTTGTACAGATCATTTTTACACTTCTGGTGGTACCTCAGTTTTCCTTCCTTTTGAGCCTCCTTCATACGTTCCACAACAGTAACATTTTCGACAGTTTCTGCTTGTTTCAATAAAGTTGAGTATCCCTTTGGAGTTGCCTGTATGAGCCTTTCAGCTGGTGTATCCGAGCGTGCACAGATGAAGCAATTGAGCACAGGTGGAGTAACGTCTTCATCCATATTGCTAGACTCTATGTCCTGCAAAGTAGAAAATGAGATATATTTAGAAATTATTTTTCCACAAAGGAGTGTCTGTGGTGAAATATAAATGTTAACAATCAACTCAGAATCATGAAAAACCCTTATTTGACCCCTCATAAGTTACTTAAGGGCTGATTTAAAAAAATAAAAATTCTCGAAAATAATTTTTCGGTACCCGAATTCAACAGCTTTTTTTCTGGGTTTCCCACGGGAGTTGACCTTCAACATTTTAACACATGTTATTACACACCTTTACAAACATATTGGTGAAGAAATTTTTTGGTAACAATTTAGTTAACAGATTTTCATATTACTAACATTACTAACATTACTAACATTCTTCCATTGAATCAAGGAAAAGAACCCGGTTTGTTTTTTTGTTCTTTGTTATAAACTGATCTGTTTTGCATCATTGACACCTATTTTTGCATTTGTGTCTCCAGAAACAAACGTTGAGCTATGTTTGGGCATTTCTAAAGTTATTCTTGTTAGTTCCTTTTAGAAATTGAAAGACAACAGAACATCTCCGGAGTTAGTTGTATTATAACAGGAAATTAATGTAGTTTGTGGATTTCCATGGAAAGTTGCAACCATCACCCTGGAGTTGACAGGTTAAACATTGTTTAGACAACCAACAGTTGCAGCGAAAAAAAGTTCATACTGATCGGATCAAGTATTGTACTTCTCGAATTATGACGTCATGATGAAGGTACTGATGACATCATCATTAACATAACTTATTCCCCATGGGGAGTACTTGACAACGCACCATGTTTCAATTTTTTTCCATGGAGCGGCTTCGGAGATAGAGGTGAAACGTTTTTCGGTTTTGTACCACGTGATCGTACCACGTGATCGTGATCGTGATCGTACCACGCCTGTACCACGTGATCGATGACGTCATAATTATCATTAAAACATTCCACAGGAGCAGGCGCTCCTATGGTGAAAATTTAGTGTCCATCAGACCAACAGTTGCAGAGAATTTTTTTTTCATACTGATCGGACGGATCAAGCGTTGTACTTGTCGAATTATGACGTCATAATGAAGGCACCAATGACATCATCATTATTGACTGACATCAATAACATCACTAGGACTTGACAATGAGCCATGTTTCATTTATTTTCCATTGAGTGGCTTCGGAGATATAGAGGTGCAACGTTTTCCCAAGATGGCGTCCATACCACATGACTTATGACGTCTTAATTATGAGTAAAAAATTACGAAGGCAGATGTGCTCCAATGGTGAAAATGTTGTGTCAATCGGACCTACGGTTGCCAAGAAAATGAATTTTTAAAATGCAGACACGCACATACGTACGGTACGCACCCGATCGCCTAACCCTGCTTTTCGCTTCGCCAATGCAGGGTAATAAGGTGCCACCAGGTTTTAGAGGAGGGAGACAAGTTATCATTTGCATAATCATGTGACTCTCAAATATGACTAATATGCCACACAAGGTTGACACGTTAGGTCAGGAATGGAACACCTCTCCACAGTTCTCTTTTTACTTCAAATTGATAGCATTCCTGCTCCAACTCCATGAAAAACTGCCTCCTTTGTACCACTTAAGCATACTGTCACTGCCATTCTTTTATCAAAAATTCCAACACAGCAGTTTTGAATTTTCTCGATGTCAGTCCTTTTCCAAAAAAAATTTGGCACCATTGCTCTGGTCCTGTAATCACAAATTGTGAATAAGTAGACCCTTGACTTGATCTCTCATCATCCTTTATGGATGGGCTGTTGTATATATATACACACACAATATTTAACCGTGAAGATTTGAATCAGATAATGTTTTAAGTGATTCTTCACCATTGGGAGATGGAGCAAAAAACGAGATATTAATCTCAAAATGTTGTGAACAGATTCGGCCGAAACTTGGTGGACAGGGTGGGTGTGTCACAAGGACGAATCGATTCGATTTTGGTGAAGGTGCAAATACGGATCCGGATGGAATATATATATATTTTTTATCAAGTGATTCTTCACCATTGACTGATCGGGCCAAAAACTAAATGTAGCATGATATTAGCGCCCATGCTGTTTTTTTATTACATATATTTATATATATATATATATATATGTATATATAAACATATGTAATAAAAAAACAGCATGGGCAATAAAAAAAACACATATATATATATATTTTCCCCCAATACCCCATGTAACAAACACCTTTCATTGTAATCTAAAATGTCCCCTTGTTTCTGGCTAATTGGCATTTTTTATTCCATACATTAATTTTGATGCACAACATACATATTAATGTCATTTTCTAAGAATTATTATTTACGTACAGTGCATTCAGAAAGTATTCAGACCCCTTCACATTTTTCACATTTTGTTATGTTGCAGCCTTATGCTGAAATCGTTTAAATTCATTTTTCCCTCATCAATCTACACTCAATACCCCATAATGACAAAGAGAAAACAAAATTTTAGAAAGTTTTGCAAATTTATTAAAAATAAAAAACTGAAAAATCACATTGACATTGTTGGATACTGCAAAACCCTTTGGTATTACACATGACGTAGTATGTAAACCTATTTCCGTTTCCGGGTGGGAGGAGTCAGTTGCTCCATGACGCCCCGCAGCCGAAGGCTTGCGTGTTCGGTCACGGTGTTGTTGGAATAAACTCGGATGTTTATCTCTGCCTCCTTGAACTTATAACATGGCGTAGTCGGCAAAAGGAACATTCTGCGCAGCTCTGGGTGTGATCATCGGTTCCAATCCAAGCTGATAACGGTGGATGGCTGCGGATTGATTTTCGATTTCCGTCCGTCGTCATCGTTCGCGGGAATAGTCAGGTCCACTATGTTTTTTCGTTCAAAATCATGGTAGATTAGCAAACCTATACATTTTTGGAAACGTTATTACATGGAAAATCTGAAAATCAATGTTTACATTTGCCAATTCCGACCAATTCGATTCGACCAATTCGACCAATCGACCAATTCCATTCGACCAATTCGACCATTCGACGAATCGCTTCAATCGACCATTCGACCAATTCGATCGATTCGATTCGATTCGATTCATCGAATTCGATTCGATCGACCATTCGACCAATTCGATTTGCCAATCAATTTGACCGACCTTTGCTTGTGTGGAACGGACTGTGAAAACGATGCGGACTATATTGTCGGATACGACACACAGGACAGTGATGACGAACTCTAAATGGCATATTCTGTAATCGTGTATGTTTGATGCCTTGACTGCCTGTGTATATTTTGTCATTGACTGCCTGTGTATATGTGAAGGTATACTGACTGCATGTGTATGTATGATTTTGCTGACTGCCTGTGTATGTTTGGTGATATGAATTATTGTGACACATTTTGATGTTATTAACTGCCTGTACAAAATGATAACATGTATTTGATTATGCAACTTATCGCGAATATAAAGACAGTATTTTGCAATTCAAAACCTTTGATTCGTGTCTTACCATTCCCCATAGCACTAATTTGATACTTTCATTGGATTCCTTGTCCCTGAAAATATAGGTTTAGTATATTTGAAAACGTTTTTAGGGTAATTAGACTAGAGGCAGAAATAGAACAAAATGTGTATTTTACAGTGGCCATTTTGAAAATCCAAAATGGCCGCCATACAGGTATCTCTCCAAATGTAAACATTGATTTTTAGTTTCCTTATGCTATAACCTTTCCAAAAATGGATAGGTTTGCTAATCTACCATGATTTTGAACGAAATATAATTTATTGACATAGTGAACCTGACGAGAAGGGGATTTCTCACGTTCGCGTCTGTTTCACTTCTCAGTGAGTACGTTTAACACACAGACATGCCTCCCAAAGGGAAACCTACGGAGCACTCTCAGGATGTGACCTCGTTGGTAGTTATTATGAAGGACATGATGGCGATGCAGCAACGTGCTATGTTGAACCAACAACAGGCCGCGGCCGATCAACAGCAGGCACACATGCAGGAAATGAAACTGCTACGTGAGGCCATAGCAGGCCACCCACCCACTGGTTCTGGTGACGTCGGTGACGATGGTGTTCCAGATCGTCAAAACACCCCCGAGGTATCATCTTTATCTGCTCCGAAATTATCGGTTAAACAACCACCAATCACCAGTGTTATCCGAGTCTACGACTTTGCGGGATTTCAAGGCATGGAGTGAACAATGGGATGATTACTACCTCATCACACGTCTCGGTCGTATGCAAGCTCGTGAGCAGTTAGCAACTCTCCGGAACTGTCTGACATTGGGCATGAGATCAGTCCTCAAGAATGCCATTGGTATCAATTTCACATCGGACATACTTTCTGTCAGGGATGTTCTCGCCAGCATCAAAGCACATCTACGAGGACAGCGGCACATCATCCACGATCTGGTTGATTTTCATGAGCGGCACCAAGGGGATGGAGAGACCTTCGACTCATTTTATTGTGCACTAAAGGAGATTGCTGCCAATTGTGATCTCTCAACCATGACTGTTGAACAACAGTTTGTTATTCGGATCATCACTGGCATACCTGATTCAGAGGTGCGTCGTAAGCTTATGGCTGAGTGATCTCACACTACAACGTACTCTGGACATGTGCCGTAGCGAGGAAGCCAGCAGGAAGGCTGATGATATGATGGTCGGACGTCAGTTCCGGGCTGTCATTGCTAAAAACTCTCATCGACCATTTTATCGTCGCAGTCAGTCCCGACCCGAGACCACCAATTGTGGAAATTGTGGGGGCGATGCCCACAAGAACTCAAAGAGCTGCCCGGCTCATGATAGGAAGTGCCAGAAGTGCGGCACTATGGGCCACTTTGCACGTGTACATCGAAAATTGAAGGGGGACAAGCCTGTATGGAGAGCTAGACAGCACAATGACAACAAGCAACCACCAGCTGTTCGGCGGATTGTCTTGGTCGCTGATGTGTTTTGCACATTGCAGAGGAAGCAACCTTCACCGCAGAGTCGTGTCGACATCGACGACTTCGAGGGTGATTATATTGGTACCCTGGAGGCGCTCCCGGACACAGGAGCTGAGGCAACTATCATCGGTCCTGGACACCTGCAGCAACTTGGCATGCATCCAGATAACTTGGATGATGGTGACGACCTCCGAGTGGTGAACGCTGATGGTGCTTCAATGAAGTGCATGGGCACTCTTCATTTTGGTATCCGTCATGGAGGTAAAACTGTTTGTGAGACTGTATACGTGTGTGATGGGGTCTGAACACCTTGTCTGGCATTTTATTTGTTGAACGACTTGGCGTGGTGCAAATGTGGCAGACCATTCGAACAGTCGAACAGTAAAACACAGCCTGTACAACATAACATGGTCAGTCGATCCGATGATGACTCGCATTCCGTGTCTTCAACGAACTCCAGCACAGGGGATTTCGGCGATGAACCTAATCAGCAACAATGATCACAGGTTCATGATCATCTGATAGCCGAATTGGCAGACGTTTTCACCACAGACGATAGCATTCGAACTATGGAGGGCGGGGCCATGTGTATTAACAAGAAGGATGACGCTGTACCTTTCCAGCTGAGGAAGGCACGTCCACTACCAGTGGCTTGGCGGGATCAGGTTAAGTCAGAACCTGACGACATGGTGAACAAGGGTGTCATTTCTCCGATGGGAAGCGAGCCTTCAGATTGATGTCATCCACTTGTGGTTACCCCGAAACCTAATGGTCGCATTCGCATGTGCGTGGATTTCCGTATGTTGAACCGCCACGTTAAATGCCCTGTATACCCTCTCATCACACCTGCTGAGGCAGTCTTGCGTGTGAAGAACACTTGCTTTTATACTGTATATGATGCGACCAAGGGATACTGGCAAATTCCTCTGGATGAGGCCAGCCAATCCCTTACGGTATTCATGACACCGTGGGGTCAGTTCAAATACTTGCGAGCTCCAATGGGCCTCAACGCGAGACGCGAGTGGAGATGAATATTGTTGCAGAGGTGACCGCTCTTGAGGGAATCCAAAATACGGTCAGGGTCGTCGATGATATGCTAACCTATGGACCGACATTCAATGAGCATGTTCAACGGGTGCGGAATGTACTTCTCCGATGTCGGGAACATGGCATCACATTGATCCCACAGAAATTTCACTTCTCTCAGGACAGTGTCAAATTTTGCAGCTATATCATTAATTGCGATGGCGTCGCATCGGATCCAGGCAGACTAAGTGCTATTGCGGACTTTCCTACACCTACCAACATCACCGACTTATGGGCATTCCTTGGTTTGGTTCATCAGTTGGATAGCTTTTCCACTGAGATTTTGACAGCTTCGGATCCTCTCCGGAGTTTACTGAAGAAGGGATCAGTCTTTGATTGGACTGCCGATCATGACAGCGCATTTCTTGCTACCAAGCGTGTTCTGACATCACCACCTGTCCTTGCGCACTTCGACCCTTCGTTACCTACGATGATACAGACCGATGCTTCTCGTCTCAATGGACTAGGGTTTGCATTGCTCCAACAACACGGCGATCTGTGGAAACTTGTTCAGTGTGGGTCTCGTTATCTCAGTGATGTCGAGTCTCGTTTTGCGATGATTGAGCTCGAAGCCCTGGCTGTAGTTTGGGGCATGAAGAAATGCCGTCATTACCTACTGGGCCTACCCATATTTCAGCTTGTCATCGACCACAAACCGCTTGAACCCATATTTAACACCTACACTTTGGACGCTATCGAAAACCCACATCTGCAACGACTCGTGGAGAAATTGTCTCTCCACACGTTTACAGCAATGTGGAGGAAGGGATGTGAGCATGCCATCCCAGACACTCTATCACACCACCCAGTGGATAGCCCATTGCCAGATGATGAGGAGGCGGAGATACACGTTCAACATCACGTCAACCAAGTCATCTTGGCGGCAGTAGCGAACGTCGATGATGGAAATCCAGATTATCTACGTGATCCTATACTCGATAAACTCCGTGTGGAAGCACGACTCGATGAGGAATACTGCTTACTAGCTCAGGCAGTAAATACCGGCTTTTCAGCAAACCGTAGTGAGTGGGACCATTGCCTCGAGGCTTACTTTGGGATAGGTGATTAGCTATCAATTGACAATGACACCGTACTCTACGGTCAACGCATTGTCATACCTCGTGCAGCACGTACGGAGGTATTGAATCGACTACACGACTCACATCAGGGCATGGAACGTACAAAACGCTGAGCTCGACAGACTGTGTATTGGCCAAATATCAACAACGACATTGCCATCGTGACTCGCTCGTGTCCTGTGTGTCAGGAGCGAATGGCCAGCCTTCAGAAGGAACCATTAATGATCAATACACTACCACGGCGTGTTTTCGAGGAGGTATCTGCCGATTTGTTTTCCCACGTGGGAAAATCGTATCTGGTCTACGTCGACCGACTCTCTGGGTGGCCATGCATCTATTTTTTCACGAGTGACCCCACGTCACGTGACCTCATGTCACGTGACCTCATCCGAGCTCTACGGTTATTTTTTGTGGATCTGGGTGTCCCAGTTCGTCTTCGAACCGATGGCGGCCCACAATTTGCATCCTATGAATTCTGAAAATTCATGGACAGTTGGGGAGTTAACCATGGCTTCTCCACACCACACCTCCCACGCTCAAATGGACATGCAGAAGCAGCGGTCAAAGCCATTAAGACACTGGTCGCTAAGACAACACACAACGGCAATCTCGATGATGATACATTTGGCCGCGGCTTGCTCGAATGGCGCAACATGCCACGCACATCTGGAAGTTCACCAGCTCAAATTCTCTTCGGGCATCCAACACGTACTGCTGTTCCTGGACATCAGCGCACTTTCGCACCCAAGTGGCAGATGGCTGCTGCCGAGTGTGATGCTAAAGCCGCCGAGATACGGGTGAAAACCAGCACACATTACGACCGATCATCCAAACCTCTCACGCCATTTCGTGTCAGCACCGAGGTGTTGGTACAAGATCCACAGACGAGGCATTGGGATAAGACCGGTGTGGTCATCGGTGTTGGACATCACCGGGACTATCATGTGAAACTGCCGTCGGGCAGAGTTTATTGGAGGAACCGGTGTTTCCTTCGTCAGTATGTCCCTCAATGCTCCACTATGGATGGCGAGGGTCCAAAGCCATCTACTGTTGGGAGCAAGAACAGACCAGCTTCCTACCCACCGAAGCGAGTGAGATTTGACTTACCACTCCGTCGCAGCTCACACGATCGCCGGGAACCTAAGCGACTCGATTTGTAAATTGTTCTGCATGAACTGTTGCCCCATATTGCTTTGTGTTCTTGTTACCACACATATGGTTATGGGCAAGGATGGTAGTATGTACTCATGCTGATTGATTTTATTGATGGTCGTATGTACTCATGCATGTTGATCGATTTGGGGGACTGTCACTTCTTGAGAACCTCCTCCATATGTCGTCGGTTTGAAGGGAAGGGGAGATGTTGGATACTGCAAAACCCTTTGGTATTACACATGACGTAGTATGTAAACCTATTTCCGTTTCCGGGTGGGAGGAGTCAGTTGCTCCATGAGGCCCTGCAGCCGAAGGCTTGCGTGTTCGGTCACGGTGTTGTCGGAATAAACTCGGATGTTCATATCTGCCTCCTTGCATTTATAACAGACATAAGTATTCAGACCCTTTGCTATGACACTTGAAATTTAGCTCAGGTGCCTCCCATTTCTCTTGATCATCTTTGAGATGTTTCTACACCTTGATTGAAGTCCACCTGTGGTAATTTCAATTGATTGGACATGATTTGGAAAGGCGCACACATGTCTATATAAGGTCTCACAGCTGACAATGCATATCAGAGCAAAAACCAAGCCATGAGGTCGAAGGAATTACCTGCAGAGCTCAGAGACAGGATTGTGTCGATGCTCAGATCTGGGTAAGCCCACAAAAAAATCTCTGTTGCATTGAAGGTTCCCAAGAGCACAGTGGCCTCCATAATTCTTAAATGGAAGAAGTTTGGAACAACCAGGACTCTTCCTAGAGCTGGCCGCCCGGCCAAACTGAGCAATCGGGGGAGAAGGGCCTTGGTAAGAGAGGTGACCAAGGACCCAATGGTCACACTGGCTGAGCTCCGGAGATCCTGTGTGGAGATGGGAGAAACTTCCAGAAGGAGAACCATCACTGCAACACTCCACCGATCTGGGCTTTATGGCAGAGTGGCCAGACGAAGCCAAACAGTTCAATCTTGGTTTCATCAGACCACAGAATCTTAGTAAGGTCGATATATGGAAAATACCCCCTCAACCCCCAAAAAATTGCTACAAAAGGTTTCTCAACTGATTCTGGTAGGGTTTAGTGTACTTTATAACATACTAAAAGTTTACCAAAGGAGGACCCCCGGAAAAGTGTTTTTTTCAAGATGGCGTCCAAGATGGCCACCGAAACCTCTTAATGATCATAACTATGTAACTATCAACTCAAATTTGATGATCTTGGTGTCTATCCCTAGGTTTTTGGGGGCAAGGAACACATTAAGACCATTAAAAATGAAAGTGGGCCATTATCTAACAGGTTGAGGGGGCATTTTCCATATATTGACCTGAAGAATGTGTCGAATTGGATCTAACTGAATAACTAATTCTCATCTTTCTCTTTTTCAGACATGATTCAACAATGAGTGCAAGCACAGCCAGTCAAGCTTTTTGTCCAATCTGCAAGGAGGAGATCGAGGATTCCAGTGATAACTGGGTTGCAATTCAGTGGAAGGGGGCGAAGGGAATAAATGAAGCCAGTGTAAAGCGGAAGGACGATCTTGTAGTTGAAGCCAGTACTAAAGTGCATAAAAGCTGTCGTCAACAGTACATAAATGATAAAAACATTAAAAGCCATGTTGCAAAGAAAAGTAGTGGTTCTGTGCCTCCAAAGAGAACCACAAGACAATCAAGTGGAGGTTTTGACAGTGAAAAGGATTGCGTATTCTGTGGATGTACAATTGATTTGGACAACGGACACTTTAGCTGGGTACGGACTGACAAATTTTTGGAGACAATTGTGGAGGTCTGTGAATCCCGTTCAGATGATTGGGGACATACTGTAAAGGGTCGGATTGAATACAATTTACGAGATTTACATGCAGCAGGCGGACTTTATCATCATTCGTGTAGTGGAAATTTCCGGTCCTTCAAGTCTGTGCCTTTAGAGTTCCAGAAAGCCCCCGAAGCCAAGCGCAGAAAGTGTGGTCGTCCTAAAGATGAAGATAAGTATGAAGCATTTCAGAAAATGTGTGCTTACCTAGAACTGAACAGTGAGGAACAACTAACTGTTACATCTTTGAGCCTCATAATGAAAGGGTATCTTTGTAATCCTGATTCGGAACTGTATGACAATTACAGTTTGAAAAAGCATCTTAAAGAACGCTTTAAGGACTCAATTTTTTTTGGTGAAAGAGAAGGCTTGGACGATATTGTTACGATGAGAGAACAAACGTCGCAGATTCTGAGATCATACTACAAGCAAACGTGTCAGGAAGGCGGTGAAGAGTCCCAAAAACGCGCTATTATTGAAACTGCTGCTAGGTTAATCAGAAGTGATATAAAATCTCAGGTTTCTACCGTGACGAATCAGTATCCAAGTAGTGATGATTTAAAACTTGATTCAGCCCTATCGTTCATTCCGACTAGTCTGCGGACAGCACTGGAAACTGTTCGTTGGGAAAGACACAAGACGCAAGGTTGCGGCAGTTGGTCATGCCATAATTCAGGCAGTTCGCCCACGAGCTGTCATTGCCCACGAGCTGTCATAGTAGTGATCTTGTCATCGAACAAACGTTGATGAGGTCTCTGAAGAGCACTGGTGGTCTAACTCGCGGCAGTGGGATGACCGAGGACATGCGAAACCTTTGGACCTTATCTGCACCTGTAACATCCGAGTACAACATTGCGATGCAGGATTTCACAAACCTAACCTATACTACAAGTCCGCAACACAAAGACTCAACTGAGGCGTGCATCAAAAGAGATGCATCTGATCTCGAGAAAATTCGGATAAAGCTTGCAGCCTGCTCACCCTTCACATCTGATCCTACTCTGAGAAACATTGTCAACGGGATAGTGGCTGGGCCAGATGTGAATGTACATGACTTTGAATCGGTTGGAAACAAGATCATTGAAGATATAATCGGAAAGTCGGCATTTACTTACAAATTCAAGCGGAAAGACAGAGCCAAAACCCTTGGGAATATCTCTGCTGTGAAGATTGCTCCTGATCGTACCATTGATCCTGCCCTTCTGTTCCAGCGTTTCCTTGTGGTGTCAAGGTCAGGAGATCTTTCCCTTGAAGAGGTTTTGACGTATGAATTAAGCCCCTACCCTCCAGCCCTCTTTGAGACCAGGAACATTCTTCGAAAAGCAGACAAACCTCAGCTTGCTCAGGCAATTCGAGACCATGCTGCGGACTTATCAAGTGAGGCTGTGATGAACTCTATTCCCAAAACAGATTGTTACGTGCTTGATGGTGGCTCTTTGCTCCATCGTTTACCGTGGAACAAAGGCGACTCATATAATGCAATAGCTGAGTCTTATGCAGACTTCACTGTGAGACATTACGGACAAGTGACAGTGGTGTTCGATGGCTATGGTGAAGGTCCCTCCATAAAAGACAACACACATCAGAGACGAGGAAAAAACCTGCACCCTATTGTTAGTTTCACTGCAGAAACAGAGTTTGCAGGCAAAAAGGACGACTTTTTGTCTCGTGACAAAAACAAGGCAGACATGATTGCTCTCATCAGCACAGCACTAACTAAAAGGGGATGCCATGTCATTCAGTCACCAGGGGATGCAGACGTTGATATCGTTAAGGCAACTGTTGAACGATCCCGTCATTGCACCACAACGTTGGTCGGTGAGGATACAGATTTGCTGATCTTGCTCCTCATTACTCCAGAACAGACAATGAGATCATCTACTTCCGTTCTGATGCAAACAAGCAGTCAAAAGAACACAGTGTATAACATTAACCTGTTGAAAGAAACTTTAGGAGACGATGTGTGCAATGAGTTGCTCTTTGTACATGCCTACTCAGGATGTGATTCTACTTCAAGGATTTTCGGCATCGGAAAAAAGTCAGCCTTCCGGAAATTAGTGAAATCTTATCCTGTCATGAAGTCCTGTGCTAGTGCATTCATCCTTCAAAACAAATCTCAAGAGGACATATCAGATCTTGGCAAAGACCTGATGGTTGATCTCTTTGGTGGCAAGTCTAATGATACGCTATCATCACTGCGCCATATCATTTTCACCAAAAAAGTGGCAACTGCTCAAGCATTTGTCACTTCTGAACGGCTCCCCCCAACATCACCTGCAACAATATTCCATAGCCAACGTGTGTACTTTCAAATTATGGTATGGATGGGGATGGCAAATGAAATGAACCCAACTGAATGGGGATGGAAACAGGAAAATGATCAGTTAATTCCAATTATGACCCAAAACAATGCTGCGCCTGACGAACTCTTGAAAATTATCCATTGCAACTGTTTGGGGGGATGCAAATCCTCTCGATGCAGCTGCAGACGCTATGGACTCCGCTGCACTGCTGCATGTGGCCCTTGCCAAACTGAAAACTGTGACAATCCAAAGAACACTCAAGAGGTCGATACTGAGGAGGAGGATGACACTCAAAACTGAACGCTCTGAAACTTATTCTATGGACAAAGGTGTTTGTGCATTAGGTGACAGCTGAAGGTCATGAGTTCAATTTCATAATGATTCAACAGCTCAGTAATATCCAAAGTTGTCTTAATGTATTCCTTGCCCCCAAAAACCTGGGGATAGACATCAAGATCATTAAATTTGAGTCAATAGTTATGGACTTGCGGTCATTTGGAGGTGTTGGCGGCCATTATTGACGCCATATTGGATTTTTGTGTTGCATATAATGGCCCACTTTCATTTTTAATGGTCTTAATGTGTTCCTTGCCCCTAAAAACCTAGGGATAGACACCAAGATCATCAAATTTGAGTTGATAGTTACATAGTTATGATCATTAAGAGGTTTCGGTGGCCATCTTGGACGCCATCTTGAAAAAAACACTTTTCCGGGGGTCCTACTTTGGTAAACTTTTAGTATGTTATAACGTACGCTAAACCCTACCAGAATCAGTTGAGAAACCTTTTGTAGCAATTTTTTGGGGGTTAAACTGTATTTTGACCTGACTATCTTGTTTCTCACAGTCTGAGAGTCCTTTAGGTGCTTTTTTGCAAACTCCAAGTGGGCTTTCATGTGTCTTTCACTGAGGAGAGGCTTCCTCATGTGTCTTGAGGTATTGCATTTGAGGCAGTTTGTTTGTTACTTGCAAAATCGAAGATTTTTCAAGTATATTGGTCGGTTGCGTTGGTGGTTCTGTCTGTTTGTTTGTTTGTCACCGGCCTACAGCTCACAATTTTCAACCGATCTTCACGAAACTTCACCAAATGGTAGAGTTGGTCAAAAGCAAGAAGCCTATTGTTGTTGGGGTCAAAAGTTCAAAAGGTCAACAATCAACATAGGCCAAAGGTTACCAACTTTGCTAAATTTCTAAAATACTCAATTTTCATCCGATTGACTTGAAATTTGAAGAGGACTTGCATATGTGGTCACTGAATTCAACCACCAAGTATATTTGAGGTAAACATAGGCCAAAAGGTCAACATAGGCCAAAAGGTCAACATAGTCCAAATTTCTAAAATCCTCAATTTTCATCCGATTGACTTTAAATTTGAAGAGGCCTTGCATATGTGGTCACTGAATTCAACCACCAAGTATATTTGAGGTAAACATAGGCCAAAAGGTCAACATAGGCCGAATTTCTAAAATCACCAATTTTCATTTGATTGACTTGAAATTCTAAGTGCATTTACATATATGGTCACTGAATTCAACCACCAACTATTTTTGAGGTCAACATAGGCCAAAAGGTTTTTAAATATGCCAAGTTTTTTAAATCCTCAATTTTCTTCCGATTGACTTGAAAATTGAACAGCATTTACACATTGAGTCACTAAATAGGGAAACTAACTATTTTTGACGTCAAAAGGTCAAAGGTCAACTCAAGGTCAAACTTCCAAAATCATCATTTTTCATCTGAAAAATCGTCACTTTTCTTCCTATTGACCCGAGCTTTGATCAAGATTGTCAATTTTAATCTTGATGAAATGGACAATTTGCTGTATCAATGGGATTTTTTTTTTTTGGGGTGGGGGGCAGATTTTGCAAGTATCGTGCTCCGCATGACGTCTACTTGTTCGTTTGTCTGTTTGTCTGTCTGTTTGTCCACACAGAATAAATTTGATTTTCTCTGCAACCATTGATCCGATTGACAGGAATTTTTTTTTACCATAGGTGCATCTCCACCTGTAGAATTTTTTTTAATGATAATTATGACGTCATAGGTCACGTGTTTCGGCCGCCATCTTGGAAAAATTCGAAAATTTTTTGCACCTCTATATCTCGGAAAGCACTGAATAGAAAAAATTGAGACATGGCTCATTGTAAAGAACTCTCCATGGGGAATAAAATATGTTAATGAGGATGTCATAGGTGCCTCCATTATGACGTCATAATTCGACAAGTACAAACCTTCATCCGATCAAGATGAAATTTCTTGAGCATAATCTAAGAATAAATTAGTTTCGAAAAAAAACAATGATGACGTCATCGGTCACGTGGTTTGGCCGCCATATTTGTTTTAACACAAAAGCCTTAAAAGCCACTGAAAATACATCCTGGTGAGGGTTTGCAATCTCTGCTCTTTTTCTTGTTTTATTTTTTAACACCCATTGGCCAGATCAGAGTAGTGATGGCAATGTACAAAAGAGCGCGCACAGCTGTAAGGACGAAGGACGGGAACAGTGGTGAGTTTGAGGTGAAGGTGGGAGTGCATCAGGGGTCGGTACTAAGTCCACTACTATTTGTAGCTGTGATGGAGGTGCTGGCTCAGAACGAAAAGGAGGGTTTACCGTGGAAGTTGTTGTATGCAGATGATCTGGTGTTGATTGCGGAAAGTATGGATGGACTGAAGGAAAAGATGAACAAGTGGAAGGAATGTATGGAGACAAAAGGTCTGAAGGTGAATATTGGAAAGACGAAGGTGATGGCAAGTGGTAAAGCATGTGGTGGGGTGGAAAGAACTGGGAAGTGGCCCTGTGCTGTGTGTAGGAAGGGTGTCGGAGTGAACTCCATTCAATGTACAATGTGCACTGATTTGGTTCATCAAAAATGTAGTAGTCTGAGAGGGTCATTAACCAGTGTGGCAGCTACATTCAAATGTAAGGTGTGCACAGAGGGAGCTACAGAGGGAGCTGCAGATGGAGGAAATGTTGAGTTGGATCTTGGAGACGGCGTGAAGCTGGAAGGTGTGAAAACATTTTGCTACCTCGGAGACATGCTGAATGGAGAAGGTGGATCAGACTCGGCAACGGTTGCTAGAGTGAGATGTGCATGGAAGAAGTTTCGGGAACTGAGTGGCGTGCTGATGATGAGGGGAGTGTCGTTGAAGCTGAAGGGAAAGGTGTATGCTGCATGTGTGAGAAGTGTTATGATTTATGGGAGCGAGACATGGGTAATGAACGTAGAGCAGCAAGGAAGGTTGGAAAGGGTGGAAATGCGAATGGTTTGACGGATGTGCGGAGTATCGTTGAGAGAGAGGAAGACAAATGATGAATTGCGAAAGATGATGGGAATAGAGCCTGTGATTGATGCTGTGAAGAGGAACAGGTTGAGATGGTTTGGTCATGTGTTGAGGAAGGATGAAAGTGACTGGTTGAGAAGAGTGATGGAAATGAATGTAGAAGGAAGTAGAGGACAGGGAAGACCGAGAAAGACTTGGCTAAAGATGGTGGAAGAAGAAATGCGGGCAAGGGGGTTAACAATGAGAGATGCAGAAAATAGGGCAAAATGGAGAAGATTGTCATGGGGACCGCAAGGCTAACCCCCGCTCTAGTAGGGAAAATGGCCTTTAAAATGCATGTGTGTGTGTGTGTGGCCCCACCTCGTCCAATCGTCTTACCTGTACGTTGCTATGTTTCTCCACTTAGTATTCTATTTTTTTCTATTCATTCATTTTGTTGTGGTGTTGCTTCACTGTCCAACTGTGAATTCATACCACCATTCACCACATGTTTTGATCAACTTCGATCTTGTAAACAAACAAGCAAACAAAAAAGAAAACAGGGTTAAATAGAATTTCCAGGAGACAGCCCAAAAATGAATCTTGTCCAGATGAGCAAAGTGAAGCAGTGACTGCAAACGAAGTCATTTTGAGGTTGGTGAAGCACCAGTTGATGTCATGTTAAAACGTGAGTGAGAGGAAAAAATGACGTCAGCAACATCGGACAAACGTCAACATATCGAGGGAAGCATAATTCCACAATTCCAAGACTGATGACTATAATGGAAGTTGTATTGTTTGGAATAGTTTGTCATTTTATGCTGATTATATTACAGATACATATTGGTATATTATTGGTATATTGTAATACCATTTGCTACCAATTTGCAATAACTGTAATACCTGCAGAACTGGTTAATTTAGGAAAATATCCAACAAACTGGAAAAAGGTGTGGAGCATATCAATCAATTATTGTACCGTTTTTCAGAGTATCTTTTGTAAAGAAGGCCCCATCCACTCCATTGAATGTGAGTTTAGTTCTGACCTGTGAACATGATATCAAGTTTCTTCAGCAGAGGTGAAAACGTTTTGATGAGAACAACAAAGTCACTTCTATTGCATTAATACCATTTTGGAAGGCCTCTGTGCTCATACTGCATCAACAGGTTGTGGGGTTGAAGAACTAACCAAGTACATCAACAACAACTAATACGATATCAAATAAAATGACAGGAACAAAAGGTATCATTACTGAGTAGTTTTGTAGGGAAACGGCAAGCTCAGGGAAGACAATCCAAACGTGCATCTGATGTGGCATATCCACCACATGACATTGTTGATGTTTTTTCAGTACATGCACACATATCTCCTCCGAATAGTGGGTGGTGGGTGAATCTCATAGGGTGACCGTGCATGGTGCTGTACAATCCATGTACCTATATGTGCTCAGTGTACCAACACCGAGTTTTCAGTGTGCTGGACGCGGCTCTAGGAGCGCAGCAAACAGGAAACGGGAAGGAAACCTCGCGTCAGAGTGAGTGCTGGAGTGGCCGGGCGGACCCCGTCTCCTGTGCTCACCGTGTCCTGCCTTTTCGTTGTTGTTCTTGCGATAAACACGACGCAAAACTTTTGCTCAAGTGTCTCCGACCATTTTACGCTCTCCAGTCTGGTGCGTTGAGAGTAACAATTTGACGCATTTTTCTTCTTCAATATTTAGCCAATTTTGCACATCATCTTCAATGAGTGATGTCCAGCCCTTCACCTGCAGCACCAACTCGATGAACAAAGGTAGAGGTTTGTGTGCTTAAAGCAGATTTATTTTTGCATCTTCTGGTGACCTGCTCATCTCACGTCAAGTACTCAAATTGCAAGATCTTGCAGCAGATGGAACCATGAGCATGGGTAAGTCGGTATATCAACCTTCATTTTCTTTAAAATACTAGTATTACAATTCGTAGGTAATTTCCTGAAATTTATAAACTTCCTACCGGTTTTACCTGATACTAAAACGATTTTTGATGAATGCAGTCTGAGTCGTTAACCACGAAATGTCTCCATTTGTAAGTCTGTTTATTTTTCGATCAACAGCACCTTGCTGGCTTCTTGAAGCTTTTGCTAATCAGCTATAAGAGCACAACAGTTGAACATATTTTCTCCCAGATTCCTGTTCTGTACAGATATTTGTGGATCACGGCGAGGATTGACATCAAAAAATTGCGAATTTGCCGAATGGTCGTCTTTGATAGGGCTGTGGTTTTCATTCGGAGTCTTATTGTTTGGCGTTATTTTTCTGCTGCTGATGATATAACAGATGTTGTACAAGGGCCAATCGTGTTCACGTATTCTTCTGGAGCTGATGCTTATGAAAAACCTTGATTTGCTGCAGAGAGTCAGGAGTCGAGGAAAGAGCTTGCGCCCTCAAGCCCACCGCTCCGAGAGAGAAAACCCAAACCACCGCTCGCCCCAAAACCTCCGCCACCCAAACGGCCACCCGTTGCCGAGGTCAAGCCTCTGCGGAGCCAGGGATACATCATGGGCCGGGTATCGGCAGAGACCACTGAAAGAAGGGGCAGCGAGGGCCGGGAGTGGAAGCTGCTTATGAGGTGATCAAATTTATCGACTTTGTTTTTTTTGGGGGGGTGGGGGGAGGGATACCATGATGTGACTATTTGACAAAACCTAAAAAACCAAAATTGTGATTAATAAATATGCTTTTTTATTTTAAGTTAAAATCATGTCAATGTCTTCAGAGCTAGTTTTTCACTCCACCCAATTGGCCCATATACTAACCTTTGGTACAAATAATCCTTAGCCTTATGTACTCGATGCAGTAGAAATTGCCAATAGTTTACTATCCATAGGTGTGAAGTAATTCGCAAACTTTTTATACCCCATGCATTACGCTGATGTACCATACTCTTTACAGGGTGTACGAGCTGCCGAAGCAGTTTATTGGCAAGGCTTATACTGGGTGGTTTGCCATTGCCTTCCCATAATTGTTTTTTCAAGTCCTTGGTATGGCATCGGATGTAGTTTGAATCACCGACTTCCCAGACTCAGTGTAATCTAACCATTATGCCACCGAGTCTGGTTGTTGGCTGAAGGTTGGGTGTATAAAATTTACCACCACCATTACGCCGTACCATGCAGTACAAATTGTTTCAAATATGAGCTTCATGATACTTAGACCCAATAAGTATGGATTCATTTAATGATGGAATTTGATAACTCGGTGAAGCAACATGCTCCGTTACTCTTATGACGAAATATTTATGGACCACAAAATAACTTATTGGTGGTACTTTGTCGAAATGAAGAAGAGCTCCTTTCAGAAAGAAAACTCAACTTCAGTGTGAAGATTGCCTGTGAGTGTGGCTGTTAACCGTGGAACTACTATTCTCTCGGTATTATGCGACAGCCAGAGACGCGGCTAACAATGCAATAGACATGAATTTAGAATTCAGCTCGAGTATAGGCACACGATGGCTAACCCCTTGGATAATAACTGTGGGATATCTTTTATAATTCAGAAGAAAATGATACGTCAGACAAGACGACCAGCTTAACGGCGTTTCTTAAAGGGCAGTGTATTCCCATATGCAGAACTACAAATGGACAGCACCAAAAGTATCGGGAAATACCTGTGCAGATGCTATCAATTTTGTAAGAAGAGCGTTGAAAAAGTTTGAGGAATTCCGTAATGTCCGTTGGCAACCTCGGGTCGTGCTTTGTTGCTCATAATAAATGAATTATTATTATTATTATAAACCTTACATGTATGCTTGTTTAATCGCCATTGGGTTTATTAATGGAACACTTTGTTGTTGAAGAGTATAATATATTGTTGTGGTTGTGCCATAAATGCAGACCCCCTATAGTCAATTGCACGACAACATGTAGCCTGCATTAGTCAGTTATGTCTTATTGAATGTAAGGATTAGCCCTTTCCCATTGTGTAGTAATAAAGACCAAATATGCGTTGAGTTGGGCAGGATGTCAAGCCTTCGTGGTTGGGAGAAGCCATTACTAATGTACAGGAAGGCGTGGCCAGAAGCACAGGCCCACGTGATCAGTGAGGAGGCGGGAACACCTCGCCATGATGCGACAAGCCTCAGCCAATGGGAGGTTCTGGAACATTTTGAAGGGCGGGGGTAGGTCTGATAATAGCCCACGCGGAGCGCATTATCAGTCTCTTGGCTTTGGATTTTCACTGCGCACGGGACGACCTCCTGCTCTGTTCTCTCTTTGCCTCATGGACGACACGATTATCTTTTGCCAAGGATTTCGCTGCGCACAGGACGACCTCCAGCTCTGTTCGATCTTGCCTTGCCTGGGATTTTGCCACGTGGACGACACCCTGCTCTGGACTCTCTTGTTTTAGCTCCAACGACACGTGTTTTGGCCTTTGTTCTTCGTCGACACCAATCGCTTCTGCGCCGATCTTTTGTGCCATCCGGCTGACCTGCAAGCTTGTCCAACCTGTGCTGAAGTTCGTCCGTACCAACTTTGAGGTGGCGGTTCGTCCTTCGGGCCTTACCTCATCCAGGCTGCACGTCCGGATCGGGTATTGAACTGCGAGCCACGCACACCAGGCTACGTGGTCACCAGCGAGGCAATCCCAGCATGTACATCGGTACGCCCTTAACCAGTGTCCTTTTTCCCTGTGTGTGTGTCAGAGTGTGAAGGCGCCAAGTCGGGGTTATTATTAGGTACTAATTGATAAGCTGAATCTTCGTCTCTGTTTCTCTGTGCCTTCAAAGTAAAAGGCTGTACATTTTGTTGTTACTTTCCAACCTATTCGGTACGTCTTTTCTCCGTTGTCCTCGCATCATCCGGGACCGCATTTGGCTAGACTCAGGTCCATAAATCTCGTGGGGTAACGCCGCTTTCCACACCGTGCAAATCCGCTCAGCACGCAATTGAATAAAGTGTGTGAAAGCGAGGGTTCGATCGTGCAGTTCTTCGGCACACGCGTGCACCTTGATCCGTGCACCTTGAAGGTATTCGTGATTCTCCGGTATTAGCCGAGGGGAATCACGCAAAAAAAATTGTTGTGCAAGAAGGGGGGTTTGAACCCGGCCCCCGCAACAAATTGTTGTTAAGGAGTGGGATAATTTGAACCACCGCAACAATATTTCTAGACGTTTGCTACGTCCTACAATAAGGGAGCTAACTAAAATTGAGCATCGAGGTGTCTTCAATATTTTTATGCAAGGAAGGTGTCAGCTCCAAAGAAACCTATTATACAATAGCTAAATGGTCAGCTGACTTTAAATGTGAATGCACATACCTTGGAGCGGAACACAATTCAGAACCACTGGAAGATGTGCCTGAGCGACAACTGTTGCCCCAGTTATTAATCATGGAGGATCGCTGAGTTAAGGACACAAATATCCACAAGACTTGGTAAAGCACATGCAGACAGCATTTTCATAATTATCCGCAAATACGTGTCATTGCTGAACAAGATGGCTTCCATGAAACCTCAGCACTAATGATCAACAGCAGCACAGCCTGCAATATGTTGTGACCTTATTAAACTGTTCAACACGGAGCCAAAATCTAAAATGGACTCCAAGCTGTGGTGGTGGAATCCAATTATCAGACTACCAGATCCAATTACGGTGGTGTAATTGGTAGAGCGTCCGCCCCGAGTCTGCGAGGTTGGACGTTCAAACCCCGGGCAAGTCATACCAAAGACTTTAAAAATGGTACGTGCTGCTTCCTTGCTTAACGTTCAGTATTTAAAAGGATAAGAGCACGGACAATCCCCATAGGATGGCATGCATGGGAAGGAGGAAATCCCCCGCTGAGTGCGGTGAGAAAGGCAGCGCCATTGTTGTGGTGTCGCTGGTACCCAAAGTGCCCCAGGAAGTGACGGCACACCCTGAAAGCTCATTGGCTGTGTTTGGCTCGTCTAACAGTCCTTTGCAATGGAAGCACAAGGGATCACCACCCCTCAATGAATTTTACACCCAACCTTCATCCAGCAAGATCATGGTCTCAATATTCTGAGACAGAAGGAAATCTCCATAAGGGAATCCCACCTCCAACAAGAAAAAAATCCTTCTGATTAACTCCATACCTCATAAATTTGCAATTGCAGGGGAATGTTAAACTAGCCTTGGGCAAAAATTGCACAGGTCATTAAGAACAAATGCTGAGGAATGTTGACCGAAGGTGTGCTCTTCCTTCACAACAACCTGCCTGAATACAATACCTGTGTTGCGCAGATCTCCATTCCTGACTGTGGTCTCCATCAGCTGAATCACTCTCTCCCTGCTCCCCATGCAGTCTGGACCTGACCCACAGCGATCACTTTATTTTTTGTTGAAATTTGATGTCCCATCTGTTTGACAGCTGATTCAATAATGATGAGGAACTCACTGAAGCAATTGAGACACAGCTGAAGGAGAAATTGGGACATTCAATTTTAATGTAGTAGACAATTCGAAAGACAAATGGAATTACGCCGAGGTCTCCCGTCGGTGAAGTGATGTGAGTTGACAAAGTGGAAGACGCAAGGCGGCCATCTTGGATTTTGACGTGGCGACCCAATTTTCAATAGCGTTCTCCCTTATGCGTAGATACACCCACACACCAGATTAGAAGTTAGTAGTTCGTTTATTTTTCAAGATCTTTCGCTCACAAGGTTCAGACATATATATATGGTGGTGGCCTTCTTGGATTTTGACGTGGCGACCCAATTTTCAATAGCGTTCTCCCTTATGCGTAGATACACCCACACACCAGATTAGAAGTTGGTACTTCGCTTATTTTTCAAGATATTCCGCTCACAAGGTTCAGACATACATGGCGGCGGCCATCTTGGATTTTGACGTGGGTTGCACCCACACACCAAATTAGAATTCGGTCCTTCGCTTACGCATGCACGTACGCACGCATGCACGCACGCATGGACGGACGCACGCATGCACGCACGCATGGACGGACGGCCGCATGCACGGACGGATGCACATACGGACGGAGGGGAAAACCATAGTCCCCCTTTCGCTCCGCGGTGCGACGGGGGACAACAAGCACATTGAGGGACACTGTTGAAAATTTTAAATCAAAGTTGTCATGTTTTGGACTATTGTTTTGGAGTTGATTCTGTGACATAGACATATTGAGCTTTCAATAGTGTCTGGCATCCTGCCTTGCTGTCCAAGCTATCTGCCTATGGCATCCAAAGGTAACCCCAGACATGGCTTACGTCAGTCAGACTTCCTCACTCTCATAGCCAACGTGGGGCTCTCAACATAATCCTTTCCTCTACTCTCCCTGTCAAGGCTGGAGTGCTCAAGGCAGTGTTCTGGGTCCATTCCTATTCCTGATCTTAATAAATTATCTATCTGACTCTGGAAAATCCCCTTAATCTATTTCCTGATGACTCCACCCTCTTCCGTGACATACTCATCCGACAGTCAGACAGCCTGCAGCCTCTTCCCTCTCTTCACGTCTTAACAAAATCACAAGCTGGTCAAACACTTAGAATATGTCTTTAAATCTCGACAAATCCCACACTCTGACTCTTTCTCTCCAAATGTCTCTCAACCCCGCTCCAAACCCTCCTCCCCAACTACTTTCTTAACAATCCTCTTGAGGAAGTTCACCCCATCAAACTGCTCTCGGTTTCACTATCAGCCATGATCTTTCTTGGGAAAACTACCTTTCAGAGGTGTCCTCCAAAGCCAGCCACCGACTGGGCATCCTCCATCTTGTAAAGTCCTTCCTTGGCACACCTGAACTCCAATCCACCTACAAGACTTTCAGCCACAGCTTTATGGAGTGCTGCTTTCCTTTCTGGGTTGGCTCCCCTGCCTCATATCGTTCTCAGCTTGACACTGCGAAAATCAAGGCCTTTAAGATTATTGGAATCTCCCAAAATGAATCTGAATCTATGGGCCTATCACTTCACCATCACAGACAGGTTGGTGGTCTCCAAGTCTTCTACTGCTTCCTTTCTGGTCTTGTACCCTCTGTTCTTTCCATGCTTAGTCCCTTCCCACCTCACCCCTCCCAGATTTCTGCAGGGTGCACACGGCTCACCATCAACCCACTTCTAGAAAAACTACCTAAATCCATGATCACAGCTCACCTCCACTCATTCATTCCTATTTTTTCCCACCTGTGGAACAAAATTACACACTCTCTTCAATCTCATTCTTCCCTCCATGTCTTCATGACAGCTGTTCACCACCATCTCAGATCATCCCCAATCCAAGACCATTATCTTTTCTGCCCTCGCTACCCCCCAACCCCCCTCCACTTCCCTGAACTCCTATCCACCGACAAGACTTTCTCCAAATATTGCGCAGACCCCACGGCGCGCCACTCCTATCCACCTACAAGACTTTCAAAGCCCACCTCCTTCCAAATTTCCAGTTTTCCTCCTGAGAGTTTCCTTCTATATCCATCTTGTCCATCCTATGCATCCTTTACAGCCCCCATTCCCCCCACACCCATTATATTTCCAAGTCTCCCTCTATCTTGTCGTTCAACTCCGCTGTTGGTGTCCCTTCCCCCTACCCCCCCCCCCCCCCTCTACTGTTCCTTTTGTCCTGTTGCATCCTGATCCGTTCAATGTACTTGCTCTTCCACAAGCCTCGACGCTGTATTCAAAAAAAGAGCAAAACAAGCACAGTTCAAGTTCTTTTATTACCGATTATACTGCTGATATTAAAATTAGTTCTGAACAGAATGTAAACAGTAACAATAACTATGTCTCAACAAAAGAAAATGTACTGTGAAATCATTGATAAATACAAGTGTGATTGTGTGTGTATGGTGCAGGATGAGCGGAAAGGCTGAATTGAGCCGACTGGAAGGGCCCGGCACTTTGGCCTGGAGGCAGAGTGGCTCCCTCTTCTACCTGCACTCAGAGGCCCCACGGCGTGCCAGTCTTTCCCGAGTAGATGCGGAACGATGTCGGCACAGTGAGATCGATGGAGGAACATGGAGAGCCATTGATAGTAATGAGGGTAGCTACAGCGAGAGAGTAAAGGGCACTGCGAGAGAGGGGCCAGGGCGACAGGAGCAGCAGCAAGGAAGTTGTGGTATTATTGGCTCAGCCAATAAGAATAAAACAACACAAAAAGGTGAGAGTCTGATCAAGAAGCACACCGTATCAGTAAAGGATGCCACAAAGGAGGAGGTGTTTATTGAGGATTTGAATGCTAGTCAGGGAAAGGCCAAGGGAGAAGAAACAGAAGCAATTTCCAGTGCCAGTAAGGATGCAACTGTCACAGAAGGTTATGAATTAATTCTGAGAGAAGAACAACACCTGGATTCTGAGGTGTCAAATACTGGCTGGAGTAGGGTTCCTGAAGAGAACATTCTTCAGTTAGGCCATGCAGACCAGCAAATGTCAAAGGAAGAGCAGGAGACACAAAGAATAAGCCATAGTCAAAGCTTAGATGACCCATCCACATTTCCTGTTTTAGCGGACAATGCGAGTGTTAAGAAGCAAATGTCAGGAGAAACACCAGGTGTGGAGCATTATGGAGGTATTGTGAAGGGGAAATATGAAGTTGGCCAAGATAATGTGCCATTACTGAAAGACAAACAAGAAGAAGAACAAGTAGCTGCCAGTCATGAAAATTTTCTACTCCAAGGGCCATCATCAGAAAACAGAAAGGGTTTCAGTCAAGAGGAAATACCTGGACAATTAATTGAGTCAGAATCTGTTTTGAGTACGACATGTGTAGGGAATTCTGAAAGAAACAAAAATGATCTTTATCAAGAAAGTCCTACAGAAGGTGTACCACTCAATCAGAGTGATCAACAAACTGTAGCCATAAAAAGCCATAAAAATGGAAACAAAGAAAATTGTGGTAACTATCTTGCTGTACAAGACAAAGAGGAAGACAAATTCAAGGAGGGAAATGAGGAAAATATTCCTGTACTGATTGAAACAGACCACAAGGAAAATTTGAAAGAAGGTAGTATGGAAAAATGGATGAAGACCGCCATCAGGTCATCAGAACAGAGTGTACAGCATGACAATAATGACAATGGCGAGGAAGAAGAAAACTACTATGAGGTTGATTCTGTGTCATCTTCAGTCGATGAACCCTCAGATGGTTTATACTCTGAGATCTATGGCGTGACAACTGCACCTACTGATAAAGTTGATGAACTTCCACGTGCAAAATCACTCATGGGCACACCACTGTTGTTTAAGCATGGGGATGATGAAAACCAAACCTCTCAAGATCATATTGCGGATGGATTGGTGCAAGGCACACCACGTACCCAAAGCTGTGGTGGGCGATTGACCAAGGAGCGGGCTGCTGAGCAAGGTGGTGGGCAGGACTCTCGTCCACAAGCATTCATGAAGCCCCAACTTCAGTCAACGCCTGCTCTCTACTCCCAAGGACGGTTCCAGAGCCGGCAAGGTGCGCTAGTTTCACCTGCAGAGCGTCGAAGGTGGCCTGGCCTTGTGCCGCCATCACCACTTGCCATCTCCGCAGAGCATGGCACCACAAGAGGATTAGCAAAGACCAGAACAAGAGGATGTTTGCAACACAGAGAGTGGAACAGGACCACTGGGCCATTACTTGTGCGTGATATTCCACCACCTTTTGAGCTTGCTACAATCACACGCAAGCCCATTGCCAAGAGTTCGCCATCCATACTGATGGAGATTGAACCCCTGGACAAGCCTTCCAAGCAAAGTCCAAAAAAGAAATCATCTCTCAAGCGTCTACTGCCTTTCAAGATCTCAATGAAGAAAAAGATAGATAGCAGCCAGTTGGCCAATGAGCTGCCTTATTGCTTGACAAAGTCTCCAGAGATGGACAGAAAAAGCCTTGGAAATTCCCCACGTATCAAATCAAAGCGGGCACAACGGGGAAAGCCAGCTTCGCCTTTGCCAACCCAGCACACGTATCATGGCAGGCAAAAAACATACAAACTTATTTGCCGCGTGGAGTCATTTGAAGCTCATCAACGTCCCTCACACTCCATTTTGCCACTCACCAAACCTCGTTCTATCTCCTTCCCTAGCCCTTCCTCATCTTCCTGCACTGATTATGAAAATGTACTTCCTGGAAGTGGTGACTATGAAAACATGACCCCACCTGTGCGCAAGAGTAATCGGACCAAACCCAGGTATGTAGTGGAAAAGTTTGGAGTCCCTGGCAGTCACTTATTTTCCTATCATTTGGTTAGCATTCAATAATTTGAGCTATGTTATTATTGGCAGTGTCCACCTGATTGTAGAATAATTGATATAGTCATTGTAAAACAAGGCTTGGTCTTCTTGAAAAATTCCTATATATGCTTGTATTATTGAAAAGTGTTTTTAACATCTTGTGTTGTTATTATATTGATGTTGCATGCAGAAATAAAATGTCCATCAAACTTTATAGTAAGTCTCAGAAGGAAACTACGTAGATAGAACAACAACCTACAATGTTTGCACTAACTGTATCCTCTCTTGCACTACAATCTAATGCAATTTTGCTTCCTGTTTTGCACTCCACATGCACTGTTAAACCACCTCCGCTTACGGTTGAAGAAAACATGGTTGTTTCCCCACAGATCTACAGGTTATTGTTTCAGTGCTGCCAAGTTCCCCTTAATTGAGTTTGAAAATGTACCCAAAATACAGACGCGCTCAACTAAAGATGGAAAAATTCCAGATACCTACAGTTTTATATTTATATTGCATAAAATCAAATGATGATGCAATAATGAATGATAATGGATAGAGGAAATTTTAAGATAGAATTTCTCCATCCTATTTCACATCACTGAGAATTGTAAGTTTACCTTCTGGTTACCTGCCTATTTTTCCTGGGCCCTTTTATTTGGCCTTCACCCCATGTTCCTGATGAAACTTTAACCCTGAAGGATCTCATGTGTTCTCAAAAAGACACATCGAGCTCGTGAGACAGCTAACTTGAATCTGCAGGTATGTGTGCATAGATTCGAGTACTGTTATATTTGAAAAGTCTATTGAATGCATTTTCCCTTTCTCCAGCAGATATATTAGCGGGGAAAAGAGCGGCAGCGCAACATGTGGCACAGACAGCGATGGATACGTTGACATGAGCAACTTTAGCAACTTGGAAGGCAAAAAGGGCACCGAGATAGACCTTAAAAGGTATGAAGCAGATGAAAGGAAAGTTTTGAGTCTTCGGAAAAAGGACGGTAGTTGAAAAAAAATGATGGCATCAATGAGAAGAATTTCAATAGCATCTAGGATGACAGTACAAGTGAGAATATTTGTGTTGTTGTGAATTATTTTACACTATTATAACTGGGATATCTATTCAATTAAATAGAAGATGGGATAAATAGAAAACACAATATATACATAAAAATAGAAATTATAAAAAAAAAAAAAATAGAAACAGGAATAAAATTAAATAGAAGAATAAATAGAAAACTAAATAAAAACACAAAATAGTCAAATAAAAGATGCTGAACAAAAGATGGAAAACAGGAAGCTCCTCTACGAGTCTTCGTTAAAAAAGCTCTCATCGGAGCGCAGATGGCGTAGCTCTGTGAACGGGAAGTCAAAGCAAGAGAGCGAAGGTGTCACATTGAGGACAAAAACAGAAGGAAACTGCAGCAAAAAAGGAAACTTTATCAGAGTGCAAATCCTTTCTAGGTATTTGTTTTTTTTATCAGAAGTGCAGATGCTACACCGTAGGGCTTAACGTCAAACCATGAGACTGCTATTTGTTCCCCCTGCAGATATTTTACTTCTGGCTATGGCGAGAACAGCACAGTACAAGCACAATCCGTTGAAGGAACGAACCAGGGCACCCGTCGGAAAGAATTGGTTTGCACATCTTTTGTCATTCCATCCAAACACCATACTATTGTCAGGAATTTAAAATCTGGCACTTATTTATGCTTTTAATAGGATTCGTTAATGTATCAAATAAAACACGTTTAGGAAATGTTGGGTATTTTTGTCTTGCAGGACAACGTTGACAAAGAAAGCAAATTGCAAGAAATAGCCAAAGAGATGGTACAATCTGAGAGAAGGTGAGTTTCCATAAAATTGTGGTAACAATACTGAAAGTTCAACTTGGAACTGGGTAGGCATGAACAATTGGCAGTACTTTGGCACTAATAGAAAGATAATATACAAGTGTACCCAAAATGCATTTATAGTCTCATAAGCTCAAGTTTCCCAACCTGGGAAATGCATTTGGTTATTGGGGTGTATGTGGGGAAAATGAAAGGTGATGGGGTGGAAGGGTAGGGGCTGGGGGTGTTGGGGGTATATTGCGGCTGGTAGTTCACTGCCTATTAGCATTAGGTTAAAGGACAAGATACTTAACAGAAATGATTGAGGAGGTAGATTTGTTTTCCTAAAAGTCAAAAGGGCACAATCTGAACAGTCTTTCAAAGTAGCCCCATCCTTCCCTTTCTCCGAGCTATTCTGAAATCTCTGACACACCTCCAACAGCTCTCCCTACCTCTTCCTCCTCTTCCACATCTTACCCTACCCCTCCCCCCCCTGTTCTGTATCCGATGCCCCCCCCCCCCCTTCCTCTTCATTAACGGTATGGACCTCAAACATCCGGGGCCTTCGTTCAAACTTAACTGATCTCTCCATACAGGTTGCTTCTGACAAACCAGACGTGATCTGCTTAACAGAAACTTTCCTCCTTCATGATGTCTCTGATTCCTTAGTATCTCTCCCGGATTACTCCCTCCTCCGGTATGATAGACCTGAGCCTCGTCCTGGAGGTGGGGTTGCTATCTTTATCAAAAACTCTCTTTCTCACTCGCCCTGCACTGCCCTCTCTCCACCTCACCCCCAGGAATACCTCTGGCTACGGCTTCCCCTTCGCTCGCACCTCTTGTTCATATGTGTGTTGTACCGTCCACCAAACAGTGATGACTCCATCTACATCTCGCTGTCTGATAATATGGACCAACTTCTATCTACGCATCCCAACTCTCTCTTCCTCATATGTGGTGATTTCAATTGTCACCATGCCAGGTGGCTGGGTGTGGGTACCTCTCTCACCAGCCATGGCTCCTCAGCAAAGGACTTCTGCGACTCACTGAGACTGACACAATCTGTCAATTTCCCGACCCGGATCTCAGTCAACGGAGCATCTTCTCTTCTGGACTTGGTTTTGACTAACTTCCCTGAAAATGTCCGCTGCTCTTCTTCTGCTCCAATTAGCTCATCTGATCATGTGCTTGTTAAAGTGGACATCTCTCTGACCATTCTCAGGGAGCCTCCTCAGCGTTGATGAGTCTGGCATTTCACTCAGGCCAACTGGCACGGTTTTCAAGCAGCCATCAATCATCTAGACTGGTCTCCCATCTCTACCACCTCTGACATCAACTCATCCTGGGAATTCTTCCAAAGTAAATTGCTCTCTCTCTCATGCCCAGATTTATCCCATCTCGTCTTCAGTTGTCATACCCCTCCTCCCGTCCATGGTACATGGAATCTTGTGGTGAGGCTGTTGCCCAGAAACAACTTGCCTTCGTCTCCTGGAAAGCAAATCCAACGCAAGGAAATCTCATTTCCTTTCACAAAGCCCGAAACAAGTGTGTGTCCACCCTCGGGAGAGCCAGGAAACAATATCTCTCCTTTCTCAAGACCGAACTCTCTTATCTGTCTCCCTCTTCCAAATCCTGGTGGCGTCTGGTCAAATCTGTTTCTGGTGTTTGTTCGCCCTCCATCCCCTACCCTTACTTCAAACGGCTACACAGCTGACTCCGCATGTGAAAAAGCTGAATGCCTCAACTCTGTGTGTGCCTCTAAATCTTGTGTTCCAACCCCATCCCTCTCTGTACCCACTGTACCCAGTCATACCCAGCTGCTCCTGGATTCTGTGCCCTTTCCTCATGACAAGGTGGAAAAGTTTCTGTCAACCCTCGACTCTGATTCTGCAACTGGACCTGACGGCATCAGCCCACGGGTCCTAAAATCCTGTTCTTCCGCTCTTTCACTCCCTCTCTCTGTTCTCTTCACCCTCACTTTTGCTCAAGGTCAACTGCCATCTGCTTGGAAATCAGCCAACATCACCGCTTTACACAAAAAAGGTGCAAAAACAGATCCTAGTAACTACAGACCAATCAGCCTTCTCCCAATTATCAGCAAAGTCATGGAATCCATCATTGCTTCGCAAATGAAATCTTTCCTCTTCTCCAATGGCTTGATCTCTGATCATCAATTTGGTTTCAGACCAGGTCACTCTACTCTGGACATGCTGCTTCTGCTGTCTCAACAATGGATGGAGGTCCTCAATACCAAACAGGAAATTAGGGCTGTCTCCCTCGATATATCACGTGCCTTCGATACAGTCTGGCACCCCGCTCTGCTCACCAAACTCTCCTCCTTTGGTATCCATGGAAATCTCCTCGCATGGCTGGCGGACGTCCTCTCTAGTCGTAGTCAACTTGTGGCCCTGAATGGGTTTCTCTCATCTCTTCCTGTTCAGGCCGGAGTTCCCCAAGGCAGTGTTCTGGGCCCTGTGCTTTTTCTGGTCTTCATCAATGATCTCTCCGACTCTCTTGAAAATCCTCTCTATCGCTTTGCTGATGACTCCACTCTCTGATGCTCCATTCCTCGTCCCTCAGATCGGCAGTCTGCAGCCTCCTCACTCTCTGCAGACCTGGACAAAATCACTGACTGGGCAAACAAGTGGAACATGTCTTTCAATCCTGACAAATCTCACTCTCTTATGATGTCTCTCCGAAAAGACCGACTGGACAACCCTCCCATCCACTTTCTGAATAATCCTCTCCAAGAAGTTCTGTCACTCAAGCTTTTGGGTCTCACTATCTGCCATGATCTTTCCTGGGAAAACCACATTTCAAATCTGGCCTCCAAAGCCAGTCACCGACTGGGCATCCTCCGTCGTGCGAAGTCCTTCCTTGGCACACCTGAGCTCCTCACCACATACAAGGCTTTCATCCGCAGCTCAATGGAATACTGCTCTCCCTCTGGGCTGGTGCTCCTGCCTCACACCTAGCTCGTCTTCACGCTGTTGAAACCAAAGCGTTCAGAATCATTGGAATCTCCCGTGATGAAGCTACCTCCGAGGGCCTTTCACTTACTCACCGCAGGCAGGTTGGTGGTCTTTCTGTCTTCTTCCGACTCCTCTCCAGCCTTGCTCCTCCAGCTCTCTCTGGGTTCTGTCCCCCAAATATTCCTAAAGGTCGCACAAGATCTGCCTGCAACCCTCTTATTGTTAAACTGCCAAAATCAAGACTCTCTGCTCACCTTCACTCTTTCAATTCCTCTTTTCTCCCGCCTCTGGAACAAACTCCCCCACTCCCTTCAATCCCACCCCTCCCTCCAGGTCTTTAAAACAGCTGTTCACCACCATCTCTTATCTTCCCCCATCCAAAACCTTGATCTTTTCTACCCCCACTAATTTCACCCCAAATCCACTTTTTTGAAATACCAACTTCTTTCCTGGAAGTCCTTGGTGTCCTTGTGTTTATACTTCTCCCACCCCCCCCCCACCTCCCACGCCGCCTCCCCCCAAGCCCTCTCCCTCCCACACATTCCCGATGTCCCTCACAAATGTTGTGTTTATGTGCTTCTCCTTCTCTCCCCATCTTGTCTACCGCTCCCCTTTTTATACACTTTGTTTGTTTGTCTGTTTGATTTGTTTGTGTGATAAATGTTAGCTCTTTCACGAGCTTCGATTATGTGTACAAAAAAAAAGAAAAAAAGAAAAAAAAAAGACTTATTTAGATAAGTATTGAAGTAGAATCATAAAAGATGATTTCTCAATGAAAAGGTTAAATCCCTTATAAAATGAGTGTGTAGAATAATGGGTTTCATCAAAGTTAACGAGTGAATATTGTTGCATACACATGTGAGGAAAGGCCCCAAGATAGCCAAATCGTGATTGGCCAGATTTGAAACCACCCATCCAAAAAATGGGGCACCTGCGTTTTTAGAATAGCTTCTTCTTTCTCCAACAGCCCAATGGCAGGAAGAGAAAACGTCCCATGCTAATACTTACCCCGCGTGCGTGAAGTGAAAAGCGGGGTTAAACAATTGGTTCATTTTTGTGTCTATCTGTCTACAGACATCAATGTATGAAGGAAGAACTAAATAATTTCCATTGAATTCTATATTTTGAACACTGTAGAACACAAACCTGCAGTTTTGCGGCACTTTGGCTCTGAATTTGGCAAATTGGACGGAACCTCATCCTGATTGTGCATGCGCAGAGGAGTAAGCTAATTGTTTGCATTTGTCTGCCTGTCTGGCAGTCAAACAAATTGAAATCATTACAAACAGAAAACTTACTGTTTTAGGGATGTCATAAAGGACACAATCAACAGGCACGAATAACTAATGTATTGTGTCAAATATGGTGGTGTAGTAGTTCAACATCCGAAAATAATTGTTATCACTTTCTTCTACAGCCTTTCCCTTTATTTTATTTCGATTAAATTAAGTATTTGAACACTGCAGAACACAATTTGCCTTCTTGGCACTTTAAAAAACCTTACTTTAGCAGTACTGTACTTGAAAAAATATTCATGCATCTCATGCACTGAAGGAAAGTAACTATAAGAATTCAGCATTCACGATGTCTTACGCCCTGAGGGCAGAGTAACTGTTTGAGATTCTCCATTCAGACAATATGGCGGCGCCTCGTGTTTCGCTCTCTGCATTGAGGACTATCAAGATTCAGAGAAAATCACGTCTCATAGGAAATATAGATAGTGCTCCAAAACACCATGCAATCTATATCTATCTATAATTCCAGTAATCTCTGTGTGTCTGTGTGTCTGTGTGTGTGTCTGTGTGTTTGTCTGTGACCGCTGTTTCTCGACAACCACGGGTCCGATATACTTGAAACTTGCCAGGTATATTGCTGGGGACCCGAGGATGTGCCTTTTCAAGGTTTCATATTAATCGGACAAGTAGTTACCGAGCTATGGCGATTTCTTTACCAAACTCTGCAAGCCGTTCGCTTTGGGACCAAACCATTGCATGTAAATAGAGGGGGGGGATTGTCACCGTACTCGCAAGCCGTTCGCTTTGGACCAAACCATTTCATGTAAATAGAGGGGGGGGGGGGATTGTCACCGTACTCGCAAGCCGTTCGCTTTGGACCAAACCATTTCATGTAAATAGAGGGGGGGGGGGGGGATTGTCACCGTACTCGCAGGCCGTTCGCTTTGGACCAAACCATTTCATGTAAATAGAGGGGGGGGATATAATTTTAGATATATATATAGTACGGGCATGCCCTTTGCCCTAGTATATATAAAACACAGTTTGTGTGTGTGTGTGTGTGTGTGTGTGTGTGTGTGTGTGTGTATGTGTGTGTAATGTTACCGATAGACTCCTAAACGGAGAGGCTCACGTGCTTGATATTTGGCATAGACATGGCCATTGAGCCTGGGAAGAACATGGCCGACCTAAAAAAAAATTATTTCATAATATTTTTTTACCATATTTTTACCTCAGCGCATTTCAGCGAGGAATATTATGCACGGAATCTGAGGCGGTGGCAGAGCAGCGCGCTGATTCGCTCAGAGCGATCACGTGATGTTCCTTGCCGCCATAAACTCACAGTTACGCGTTCGCACGTAATTCAGAGTGAAAAGCGATTGTGTTTTTTCACATTTGAGCGAGGAACATTGCCATTCACACCACATAGGTTTTTTTTTCTTTCATCTTCAGATCCATATTTTTTTTCAGCGAGGAATATTATACACGGAATCTGAGGCCGGTGGCAGAGCAGCGCGCTGATTCGCTCAGAGCGATCACGTGATCTTCCATCCCCGCCACCAGACCATTGAACATAAAACACAGTTTGTGTGTGTGTAATGTAATGTTACCTCCCCCTCCCCTCCCCCTCTTCCTCCCCCTCACCACCCCCCCCTCTCCCCCCCTCCCC
>NC_136264.1:182261426-182310290 GCF_964187855.1 Myxine glutinosa | reverse complement strand
CTCCCGGCAATGCTGGGTACTTCTGCTAGTCTCTATATATAAAGGAGGAGTGTCTGTGTGTGTGTGTGTGTGTGTGTGTGTGTGTGTGTGTGTGTGTGTGTGTGTCTGTCTGGATGTCTGCTTATAACTCAAGAACTACACATCGGAGAAAAGTTTTAGACACAGATTCGGAATCAGCATAAAATCCCGGTGGTTTTAGGCTACGTTTTATTTTAATTTCAATGGTTTAAAAAAACCGCGCCAGCTGCAATTCCATGGTGTAGTTTGTGGCGGCGCTAGACGTTTGGGGTGTATTGCAATGGTTTGTCGGGTTTGGCTGTGGGTCCAGAATAGCTCCCATTTCCTTATGTTCGTCCACTTTTTTTTGGATTCTTCTGTTACAACGCCTTCCTTATCTACCTTATATCCCCCCGACGAGGCCTCTACATAATTTCATGCGGCAGAATTTCGTGCATTTTGAGTGAAAGAAGTGACGAAGTTGTAGGAGGAAGAAGAGGCGCGGCGCGGTCACTGTGGAGGCCTCGATCGTGAGTGGAAATGGCGGGAATTGCGTTTGTATTGCAAAGTAAAGGATCTGCATTCATTTCTGAACTTGCATTGGTAGATTGTTATACATCTGCATTATTTTTCATCAAAAAACTTTATGTTGAACTTTAAGGCTCCAAGCACGGACTATATATATAGCCCTCATTGAGGTAAAAATAAAAGTAAAAAGCCTGCTATCGCTTGCCAAGCTAGCCTTTCCCCCCTCCCCCTCCCCCTCCCCTCCCCCCTCCCCTCCCCCCTCTCCCTCCACTCCCCTCCCCCATCCCCCTCCCCTCCTCCTCCCCTCCCCCTCCCCTCCCCTCCCCTCCCCCTCCCCCTCCCCCCCTCTCCCTCCCCCTCCCCCCTTCACTCCCCTCTCCCCTCACCCTCCCCCTCCACTCCCCCCTCCCCTCCCCCTCCCCCCTCCCCTCCCCCTCCCCCCCTCACCTCCCCTCCACCCCTCCCCCTCCCCTCCCCCTCCCCCCTCCCCTCCCCTCCCTCACCCTCCCCTCCCCCCCTCCCCTCCCCTCACCCTCACCCTCCCCTCCCCCTCCCCTCCCCCTCCCCTCCCCTCCCCCTCCTCCTCACCTCCCCCCTCCCCTCCCCTCCTCCTCACCTCCCCCTCCCCCTCACCTACCCCTCCCCCTCACCTCCCCCCTCCCCCTCCCCCTCCCCCTCCCCTCCCCTCCCTCCTCCCCCCTCCACCCTCACCTCCCCCCCTCCCCCCTCCCCTCCCCCCCCTCCCCCCTCCCCTCTCCTCCTCCCCCTCCCTCCTCTTCTCCCCTCCCCCCTCTTCTCCCACCCCCCTCTTCTTCACTCCCCACCCTCTCCTCCCCTCCCCCCCGTTCCCCTCCCCTCCCCTTCCTCCTCCCCTCCCTTCCCCCGCCCGGCAATGCCGGGTACTTCCCATGGCCAGCTGTACGTGGGCTGCTCGAGGGTTGGAAAACCAAGCAATCTTTATGTCTTGGCACCAAGTAAGAAAACCAGAAATGTTGTATACCAAGAGGTTTTGAGAAATTGAAAATTGACAAAACGTCATGTAGGAAATGTACTGTGATATTGCTCTAAAATATACATGTTCTTTTCATCATATATTTGTATTATTCTTATTCAACCCGGGCGAAGCCGGGTACCTCAGCTTGTAATTTATAAGACGGGGAAGTGGGGAGTCACGTCCTTTTTCTCCAGACTGCACTAGATAAGGTGTTCTATAAACTCTCTAGTTTGGAGATGAGTTTTCATCACAAGAAATGACCATACTGTAAACAACAAACACAACAGTAATTATTAAATTACATTGCATACTAAATGTCAAGATAAAGCACAAATCGCTCGGAGCCCCAAGAGACAATTTACAGAACACTCACGTACCTTATATAGCTGCAAGCCTGAACCAACAAAAGGATGGGCCAGGATGGACAGGGTTTGGAGAGAAATAAATAAATAAATCTTCAAGCTGGGGGAGAATAGGAGTAAAATGAAGATAAGGGGGTGAATGGCATCTCTCGTCGTGTCTGGTGCCACAGGTGCCGTGGGCTACTATGGGGTCGTGACAAAGGCACGGTCAGAAAAGGACTCGCATAAAGCATAGCCGGTTCGCTTTGGACGTTAAATGTGGATTCTGTTCTCCCAGATTCTCAAAAAGTGTACATTTAAATACCGGTCCAACAAACGCACCCAATCTCCTTATAGTGTCCAGCCTGTTTTCCTCTCTAAATCTCGCTGCCACTGTTAACAAAGTTGTTATCTGTTTGTAATAAGGTACTTCCAATTCCTAAGTTCTCTTTTTCTTTCTCTTTCTCCTTTATCTTTATTTCTCTATCTCTTCCGATCTCCCTCCCTGCCACATACCTGCAGCATTTGTCCATCTGTATCCTGTCCGCAGGCAAAATCTAGCTCACCGACCATTTTGTGTTCAAGAGCACTTCCCAAGGTTGCCAAACCAGATTTAACAGAATGGCGGGGTTTCATAGTGGTTTTAAATTAGGGGGAAGTATAATCATAAAAAGGAGGGGGGGGGGGAGGTGGGGTAGATGAGTAAATTCAAGCTTATGGAACTTCATGTGGCACGGCTATTTGATTGACAAGTGTCCCCACATGTATAACCACAAAACCCCATTTTGTGGTTATATATGTGAGGTTATTTGTCAATCAGGTAGTCACTTGTCAAATAATCCTGTTTCTTGCCCTGCTCTTTATGTCAGGGAAAGAAATAAAATGATTGAGCTTGAAGGCAAAGATGAACAGTTCTTATGAAGGATCTTAAGGTCTCTTGCAATGATCTTGAAAAGAAGTGTGAACCTGGAGACCCCCAACACTATTACATCACAGAACTAGATGGTATTCATGGAATACTTACCCCGTGCAGTCAACTTGTTGCGAGCCAACGCTTCTGTTTTTTAAGGGGTTTTTTTAAAAATCCAATATGGCTGCTAGTGCTAGACCATGTGACCGATGACATCATAAATTTACATTCTCCAATATATTTGTTGCGTAGATCACACTCAATAAATTTCAAACTGATCGGACAAAGCGTTGTACTTGTCGAATTATGACATCATAACAAAGGCACCGATGACATCATCATTAACATAACTTATTCCCCATGGGGAGTACTTGACAGTGAGCAATGTTTCAATTTTTTCCATGCAGCGGTTTCGGAGATATAGAGGTGCAAAGTTTTTCCAAGATGGCGCCCGTACCATGTGACCTCTGACGTCATAATTACCACTAAAAATATACAGGAGGAGGCACTCTTGAGGTGAAAATTTCGTGTCCATCAGACCAAGAGTTGTAGAGAAAATTTTTTATACTGATCAGATCAAGTATTGTACTTGACGAATTATGATGTCATAATGAAGGTAACAATGACATCATCATTAACATATCTTATTCTCCCATTAGTCCGGCAGCTAAGCTAAATATAGCATAACAATTGTGCATTTTGTGAGGAAAGCACCAAATTTGGCACACTAGTAGACTATCATATTATGAAAAGATCTGGATATTGGGCCATCTCAGATTCAGAGATTTGATTTTTGCAAGATTTGCAGATTTGCAAGCTGAGATTGCAACGCCAGGGACGGCCGACTCCTTCCTGCGAGCTGCCCACGTCACCCACACAAGAAGAGCTCATCAAATCACTGCAGCGGCACTGCACATCCTGCAACACCGTGCGTATGAACGCCACTGTATGACATATGCTGATGATGCAGAAGACCTGCCTGAGTTCGAAGACTGGTGTCACCAGAGAGGAGAAGACATTCCCAACTTTCAGTACTGGGCAACTGTGCTGGAACTAGAGATGTTGGTACTGGTCTACGTGCGTTCTCTGCGGCAGGCTTCATTCACGATGTACCTTGATGCCCTGACGGAACTGGTCCCATGGTTCCATGCCTTAGATCACACACACTATGCCAGGTGGGTCCCTGTTCACCTGAGGGACATGGTTGCACTCCCAATGAAGCACCCAGATGTAGCCAGAGAATTCAGGGCTGGCAACTTCACTGTACAGAAGACGAAGAAGGTGTTCTCTTCGATCCCAATCGAATCGAAATCTTGCAAAAATCAAATCTCTGAATCTGAGATGGCCCAATATCCAGATCTTTTCATAATATGATAGTCTACTAGTGTGCCAAATTTGGTGCTTTCCTCACAAAATGCACAATTGTTATGCTAAGTTGCCCCACTACATAGGGAGTACTTGACAACGCACCATGTTTAAATTTTTTCCCAATGAGCGGTTTCGGAGATATAGAGGTGCAACGTTTTTATAACGTCACAATTATTGTTGTCTGTACCACGTGACCTATGACGTCATAATTATCACTGAAATATTATACGGGAGGGGGCGCTTCTTTGGTGCAAAATAGCGTGTCAATGGGACCAACGCTTGCTGAGAAAATCAATTTTAAAAATGCAGACGTATGTACGTACGCCATATGTACGTACGCATTCAACCGATCGCTTAACCACGCATTTCGCTTCACGAGCGTAGGGTAACAATGAAAACAATTATCGTTGTGGGATTCATCGTTAATTACAAATGGCTGATTTTAGGAAGAGTTCATTGCTGATGTTCTGTTTTGTCTTTTCACCATTTATTTTACAGTTTTGTGGATTCCTTGAAACTACTGCATGTGGTGAGTTTTTTGAATTGTTTTTTTTTTCTAGAGATGGACTGGATTAATTTTGCATTAATTTTGCATTTATGAAATTAAAAAAAGTTTCAAGGTTCTGAATGGAAGTATATTGGCATAGTGAGGCATTTGGGTGGCTGGCATATACCTTTCATCGATTGCTAATGAAAGCCATTCCAAATCCCATCACCTCCCATGGGTAAAAGGATTTATGATTGGTTCAACTGGGTGTATTATAATCAAGTGGTATGTCGGTCCAAATCCCATCGCAATTTGGGAAGGAAAAGGCCCAGTGTATTTCATTGTCCAGGAAGTTGTTTCAACCAACATCACCGCTTTGCACAAAAAAGGTGCAAAAACAGATCCCAGCAACTACAGACCAATCAGCCTTCTCCCAATTATCAGCAAAGTCATGGAATCCATCATTGCTTCGGATATGAAATCTTTCCTCTTCTCCAATGGCTTGATCTCTGATCATCAATTTGGTTTCAGACCAGGTCACTCTACTCTGGACATGCTGCTTCTGCTGCCTCAACAATGGATGGAGGTCCTCAATGCCAAACAGGAAATTAGAGCTGTCTCCCTCGACATATCACGTGCCTTCGATACGGTCTGGCACCCCGCTCTGCTCACCAAACTCTCCTCCTTTGGTATCCATGGAAATCTCCACGCATGGCTGGCGGACTTCCTCTCTTGTCGTAGTCAACGTGTGGCCCTGAATGGGTTTCTCTCATCTCCTCTTCCTGTTCAGGCTGGAGTTCCCCAAGGCAGTGTTCTGGGCCCTGTGCTTTTTCTGGTCTTCATCAATGATCTCTCTGACTCTCTTGAAAATCCTCTCTATCTCTTTGCTGATGACTCCACTCTCTGCCGCTCCATTCCTCATCCCTCAGATCGGTAGTCTGAAGCCTCCTCACTCTCTGCAGACCTGGACAAAATCACAGACTGGGCAAACAAGTGGAACATGTCTTTCAATCCTGACAAATCTCACACTCTTACGATGTCTCTCCGAAAAGACCGACTGGACAACCCTCCCATCTACTTTCTGAATAATCCTCTCCAAGAAGTTCTGTCACTCAAGCTTTTGGGTCTCACTATCTGCCATGATCTTTCCTGGGAAAACCACATTTCCAAGCTGGCCTCCAAAGCCAGTCGCCGACTGGGCATCCTCCGTCGTGCGAAGTCCTTCCTTGGCACACCTGAGCTCCTCACCACATACAAGGCTTTCATCCGCAGCTCAATGGAATACTTCTCTCCCCTCTGGGCTGGTGCTCCTGCCTTACACCTAGCTTGTCTTCACGCTGTTGAAACCAAAGCGTTCAGAATCATTGGAAACTCCCGCGATGACGCTATCTCCGATGGCCTTTCACTTACTCACCGCAGGCAGGTTGGTGGTCTTTCCGTCTTCTACCGACTCCTCTCCGGCCTTGCTCCCCCAGCTCTCTCTGGGCTCTGTCCCCCAAATATTCCTGCAGGTCGCACAAGATCTGCCTAAGATCTGCCTGCAACCCTCTTATGGTTAAACTGCCAAAATCAAGACTCTCTGCTCACCTTCACTCCTTCATTCCTCTTTTCTCCCACCTCTGTCACAAACTCCCTCACTCTCTTCAATCCCACTCCTCCCTCCAGGTCTTTAAAACGGCTGTTCACCACCATCTCTTATCTTCCCCAATCCAAAACCTTGATCTTTTCTACCCCCGCTAATTTCACTCCAAATCCACTTTTTTGAGGTGACTTTTGTCTTCTTTCCTGGAAGTCATTGGTGTCCTTGCGTTTTATACCTATCCTGCCTCCCCCCAGGCCCTCTGCCTCCCACACATCTCCCGATGTCCCTGCCCTCAAATGTTGTGTTTGTGTGCTTCCTCCCCTTCTCTCCCCATCTTGTCGACCGCTCCCACTTTTATGTGCTTTGTTTACTTGTTTGTTTGATTTGTTTGTTTGATTTGTTTGTTTGATAAATGTTAGCTCTTTCACGAGCCTCGACTCTGTATACAAAAAAACAAAAAACAAAAAAAAAACAGCATTTAGAAATCCCCACAGTTTCCATAGTAAGTTCTAAATGGACGAATGAGTGACTGAATGAATCAATTGCTGTGTATAAATGAAAGCTTTATAATAGAGACATTGCTACTCGATATAAGTAGCCTGCAAGGATGCATGGTGGAAATTCAATAGCAGAAAATAATAATATTAATAGTGGTCGCCATTCATTACCAAAAGTGGCCCTCTCAGATAGCAAGCAATGTTACCTGATGGTAACGAATCTCCAAGATGAGCCAACTTGGCAGCCACAATTCAAGTAAGAATTTACAGTTTGCTCAGGTTTCCAGCAATCACTCGTCAACTCTTCATGAAGACATCATGGGATCTTTAACGTCCACCGACAGAACGCTGGCAGAGGTGATGCCCAGTTTATCATCCATCCGAACGACAGCGCGACTGCTGATGCCTCGCCCTGCCTGCAAAACGCCAGGAGGACAGTTTGTATCTGGGTCGAGATTTGAACCCAGGCTAGTCAGTTCAGGAGTGAGGGCTCATGCCTCTAGGCCAGGTTGTCCTGTCACATCACATGCAGACCAGTCCAAGCATCACAGGCAGATTACCTTTTCCCTGAAGGCCAATAGTGAGCCACATGGGCTTTTGCATCATCAGTCATCAATGTAATATCAATATGGTGATTATTCTAACACTATAGCTAATTTGTAAATTGGACACAGTGGTTAACCACAAACCCTACTACTGTGAGCCTTTGGATTTAAAATCTAGCTCGGTATATACAGTAGCATAGAGTCTGAATCCAAATTACCTTTAGGATGCCAGTTCAATGTCCCCACCACAATGGCAGCACCAGTGCCTGATTAAAGGGGGGCACACTGGGTGCTAGCCCCTGGCGCCCCACACAAAAAGGCCCCCCCCACAAAGCAAGGTTCTGGGCAACCTGGACACAAAAAATATGATGCTGTGAGAGATCATTGATGCATTGAAGAAAGGACAGTGATTGTAATGTAAATAGCCAGGGCTTAGGTTAATAAGAGTGTGTATGAAATTTTTGTGAATATCCCATGGATTGGGGCTTGTAAAAAGAAAGGTCTGGTCAGGAAACAACACCACCAACTTGCCCTGGGGCCCCCACAACTCTTAATCCGGCCCTGCGCTGCACCACAACCTCAAGGGCAAATAAGCAAAGTAGATGCTGTTCACATGAGTGAACGTAACAGCTCATAGCTATTTGCTTTCTCTTGCCAGACTCATGACCTGCATGATGATGTGCACTCAAAATATCAGAGCTTGTGACTGCCACGTGATTTATGAGAAACTCCAAACAGCTGAGAATGAGAGAACATGAAACGAAATTTAAACTTCGGATTTCAACAGTTAGTTTTGAGTAACTGTTGTGGAAGTACAGCTCATACATATTGTTACGTTTGTGTGGAGTAGGTAATGAAATACCTTAGTCAAGGTAGGATTGTATAGATTAGCGTGCGCCATATGCCGTGTGGCCACCTTCATGTACCTATGTAGGCCCGGATGTCCGTGTAAGCGTTATATGTCTCCATGTGAGGGGTGGAGCTATGCTAATTAGTTATGGGATAAGAGTAAATTCCCTGTGTGTAAATTGCCTCTGTGGTTTCCCCTTTGTTCCTTATGACACTTACAACACCAGCCATGCGACAAACACCACATTAAATAACACAATCGCCAACTGGATCCGGACACTAATACCCACACCACCCAGCGAAACATTTCGATGGGCATGAAGAGTGACCGTGAGGTCACGCCCAAAATGACGATTGAATATGGTGAGCGGGTGGCGCTCGGTGATTGTAGCGTGTGTGATGTCAGAAAGAACGTTCCAGCACCAGGGATAAAAAGGCAGAGCATCGCCATTTTCTTTCTCTCGGTTCCTGGTGTTCGTGGAAAGCGGACGCATTTTCATTATCTCTCTTGGTCCAGGCTCTTGGTCGAAAGCAGTCTGCATTATCTCTCTTCTTTCCGACATTCATTATGAACAGTACATTTTGCATTCCTTCTCTCTGATCCCGGGTTCATGCCAGGTGGTCACAGCTTATTATTGTACCCCGTCGCACCGCGGAGCTAAAGGGGGACTATGGTTTTCCCCTCCGTCCGTGTGTCCGTCCGTCCGTCCGTGCGGGCGTGCGTGTGGGCGTAAGCGAAGGAACGCATTCGAATTTGGTGTGTGGGTGCAACCCACGTCAAAATCCAAGATGGCCGCCGCCATGTATGTCTGATGCCATGTATGTCTGAACCTTGTGAGCTGAATATCTTGAAAAATAAGCGAAGTACAAACTTCTAATCTGGTGTGTGGGTGTATCTCGGCACACGGAAGAACGCTATTGAAAATTGGGTCGTCACATCAAAATCCAAGATGGCCACCACCATATATATGTCTGAACCTTGTGAGCGAAATATCTTGAAAAATAAGCGAAGTACCAACTTCTAATCTGGTGTGTGGGTGTATCTAGGCATAACGAAGAACGCTATTGAAAATTGGGTCGCCACATCAAAATCCAAGATGACCGCCGCCATGTATGTCTGGTCCTTGTGAGATGAATATCTTGAAAAATAAGCGAAGTACCAACTTCTAATTTGGTGTGTGGGTGTATCTCGGCATAACGAAGAACGCTATTGAAAATTGGATCGCGACGTCAAAATCCAAAGATGGCCACCGCCATGTTTGTCTGAACCTTGTGAGCGGAATATCTTGAAAAATAAGCGAAGTACCAACTTCTAATCTGGTGTGTGGGTGTATCTAGGCATAAGGAAGAACGCTATTGAAAATTGGGTCGCCACGTCAAAATCCAAGATGGCCGCCTTGCGTCTTCCACTTTGTCAACTCGCATCACTTCACCGACGGGGGACCTAGGCGTAACGCTTGTTTGCTCTCTTGTCCTGGTCGCATTTTCGCTCTCCCTGTTCCGGGCTGCGGGAAAGGCGGACGCACCCTTCTCTTGTCTCTCCTTGGTGCTGGCTTTGTGACGGCTGCGCTTTGTGACGTGTGCGCCTGAGAGGAATATTGGGGCTCGGTGCAGCCGAGTGGGAAGGACGAGGGTGAGCCTGGCCTGTTCGCCTCGCATCAGCAGCTGGCGGTGAATAACTTCGTGCCAACGCATGTTCCCGCGCATGTTCCCGCGCAGGGATGCGGGACCTGTGACGACCCCGGAAGTCAAGGACGCCGGAGCTGAGTATCAGGCAAATGCACCACACTACATTTTGTTACTTTCGTTATTTTATCATCCCCTTGTGTTGTATATGAGTCCGTATGGGGGCGCCACAATTTAGGAATTCGTTTTACCGTACAGTTCTGTAATCCTGGCATTTATTTTTATTAAACCCATTATTTGTTGACTTTCAATTCCTTGTCTTGTCCATTTATTTGTTTGTGGGAATCGGATAACCCTCATCACGTCCGGCCGTACAGGTAAGGACGTCGCTGCCCTCCACTAACCCCCCCCCTCCTCCCCCCACGTGTGCTGAAGAGATAACACCGCCATAGTTTTGGTATACACCTCAGAGTTAAAGCTCGGTTTGGCCATCCGTCACCCTGCGGCGTTGACTACAGGGTAGACACGTGACAATATGCTAATGAGGGACTGATGACGTGACAATATGCTAATGAGTGACTGATGATGCGTTCCTGTGACGTATGTATAATAAAGTAGTTCATCATGGCTGCTCACTGAACGGGTGTGTCTCAATCATTTCCGGGCTTTCGGCTGCTGCCACAGTAACATTCAGCAGTTTTAACCACTTTGTGCAAAAGAAAATAAAGTTCCACACAAATAATGAATAGAGTAACAGGAAGAGGCCTTTTGGGCCCACCCTACCTGTGTCATATTAATATCCCATGACCTATGTTATTTCATCTATCTCATCTTTATCTATCCTTTTTATTAACATTCACCAATCATACTTTAATTATACAATGTCTATCAGCTCATTGTTGAGTGTGTACACATAATTCATGATTGACATTATGAGATGTCATTGCGCATTGAACTGAATTGCAATGACATTGGTAGACAATGGAAAAATATCACAGAGCAAGGATTTTGTATGTGTACAGTCGAGGCTCGTGGAAGAGATAGAACACAAAACACAACAGAACAGAAAGAACACAGTGGAAAGTGGGAAAATACACCCAGAGCAGGGTAGAGGGATACAACAGTGGGACAATGGGCTAGGGGAAGAATAACAAATGAAAACCTAAATTCACAGCAATGAGGCAAGTACTCAGATGGGAACGCCAATATTTAGCATTTCACATCTATCGATTCCATCCACACATTTTCATCAGGGAGCTAGTACTCTCAATTTCGGGATTGTGCGGAAAAGAAATGTCGGTCCCATCCGCTACATTCAAAACTAAAATTTGAGTATCTTCTCTAAAACGTCGCTTTAGCTGCATATTATTGACAAGTGACCTCACATTTATAACCACAAATCCTCATTTTGTGAGGTCATTTGTCAATCCGCTTGTCAAATTTCCAAGTGACCTCCATGCTTAATAATCCTGTTTCTTGCCCTTCTCTTTACGTCAGGGCAAAAAACAAAATGACTGAGCCGGAAGGCAATGAGGGAACAGTTCTCATGAAAGATCTTGTGGTCTCTTGCAATGATCTTGAAAAGAATTGTGAACCTGGAGAGGATAGAAAAAACAACGTCATATTGAACACACACAGTGTATTTTCCAGGGACAACCATTATTCAGCGAAAGATGTAGGGACGGTTTCACATGATCATTTATTGTGATCATCCCTACCTTGTTTCCATATTTTTTGGAGTAACATCCCGATACGTTTAAAAAAATGATTTTATTACTTAAGTGGAGAGTTGGTTGGATCTTCTTCTTGAAAATTATAGAACTTCATGCTGAATGCACAGTAGAACAGTGGTTTTAATCATATATGACTCTAGGAATCAGCTACCAACTGGACCGTCATGCTGCCCTCGTTGCGACCCTACCAATGAAATGCATTAAAAAAAAAATTGTGACAACACACTTTGAATAATGGCCTTGAGATTTGGAATTGGCTTGCTGGAACTTGTTCCTAAATGTCAGTCGTAGGGAAAACGAATTGTACATTAATGGATTCAAATGGCAGTTGAGGTCACGAATGGACACAAGCAGCGTTTGTAAATGGCACAGGTGGGAGGGCGTAATGATGTCCTGCACAGTGTATGGCTGTGTGAGTCTGATTTGTGCCTTGCCTGTTGTCGGTGCAGGATTTCCGTGAGGCCGTCGAACAGGCAAGCCAACGCTATGGCGCTCCACTTCTACCACCAGGCACACTCGACCAGATCCTGTCCCATCTGCCACAACTTTACGACCTCAACAAGTTGCTCCTCGCAGACTTCACGCAGAGGCTCAACAACTGGTAGATAAATATCTTGTGAAGTTTCAACAAGAGTGAGGGCCTCACCTCAAACAACCCTCACTAGGAGGATGTTCGTTAAATTCCCATACTTATAAACAAAACTTGAATTATAAAACTGAAAATAACAAGATCTGATTACATTCTGAAATTACAATGGCGCTTGGTAGAGCGCATACCTCCGCCTACGTTTTGTTTTGTATACCACTGATACGTTTGGTATACCACTGATAGGACGGATCTGGATTCGGACCTGGACTAAAATCAAGTCGACTTGTTTTTTTCACCTACCAAACTCATCTACCAAGTTTTCTCATAATCCGTCCACAACTTTTTGAAAAATCATTCTATGTATCGTTTTTGGCCCTATCACTCAATGGTGAAGAATCACTTTAAAAATTATTGGATTTGGATCTTCACCAAAATCTAATCAATCTGTCTTTGTCACACACCCAACCTGTCTACAAAGTTTCGTCCGAATCCGTCCAAAACCTTTTGACATATCGTGCTATATATCAGATTTGGCCAATATCACAATGGTGAAGAATCACTTTAAAAATCTAGTATCTGGATCCAGGAGGTGGCAGAGATAATGAAAAAGATTCACTATTAACCAGGAAATACAACTTCAGTGACTTTCCAAGTAATATATGTAGAGGTAGCCACGTCTTCCCTTTTTTTGGTTCCCTGCTTGGATCAGGAACATCAAAAGTTTTGCACAACCAGTGCACTAATTCCCATAAATAAGGCATGGCCTGATTCCACAAAAAGAATTAGGAAAATCACCGAGTAATGCATTTGCTGTTTAATGGTGCATCTCTTCATGTGAGGAGCAGAAGTGAAACATTAGTTATGATCAGATCTTGTAATTCTGAGTTTTGAAATTTGGATTTAGTTCCCATTTTATAATCTGTACTAACTGATATGAATTGTGAAGCATTTATTTTAGTGCCAGTCAGTTTAGGAAAGGCTTAATATCTGGCTGGTTGCAATGTTTCTATTATTTTTTTAAACAAACATGCCTGGCAACAGCAGCGTGTGTGTGTGTGTTTGTGTGTGTGTGTGTGTGTGTGTGTGTGTGTGTGTGTGTGTGTGTGTGTGTGTGTGTGTGTGTGTGTGTGAATATATAAAGCTCTTTCCAACACTGACTGACTGATATTAATGTTCGGTACCTTCCGGGTGTCGCAGAAAGCTGAAATTTGGTGTGCCGGCGGACATCGAAGTCGGTACACCGGGAAAAAATCCCAGAACCATCGGAAAGCATCCGTAAATGAAAATTTACGTTAAAAAAAAACGTAAATACATATGTTAAAGAAAAAACAACCTCAATCCATATCTAGCATTTGAAAATTGTAATTCATATAGCTGTAAACTGTGAAATAAAAATCTCAATGAAAATTTATGTAAAAACAGTAAGCATCATCATCATCTTTTTACGGCCATTTCCATGCTTGCATGTGTAAGCCATGATTCACCTAATGGCCGCTTCGGCAAAAGGCATATTTGAGGCATGTTTTTGTGGCTGGATGCCCTTCCTGATGCCACCACAGAATCAGCTCTGCACCACTGGACCAAGAGCTCCACCTACTCTGGTTGGATTGGTGAGTGTCACAGCAAGTCCTCACAACGAGAAATAACCAGAGAAATGTCTGAGGAGGTCAGACACAAGATTGTAGCCAAGCATGGACAATCTGAAGGCTAAACGTCCATCTCCAGAGACCTTGATGTTCCTGTGTCTACTGTACACAATGCTATGAGGAAGTAAGGCCGACGGCTCTGCAGCCAACCTCCCTGGTGCACTAATTCCCATAAATAAGGCCGCAAGAGAAGACTTGATCGAAGATTGCAGTGAAGGATTATTTGAATGGTGGAGAAAGCACCTCAGTCAACTGCCAAACAGATTCAAGCTGACCTTCAGACACAAGGTACAACAGTTTCAACTTGCACCATCCGTCGCCAACTCAATGAAAGGGGGTTCTATGGGAGGAGACCCAGAAGGACCCCACTGCTGAGAAAGCCCAACTGTAGGTTTCCAAAACACACCTGACCAAGCCAAAATCCTTATGGGAGAATGTCATGTGGATAGATGAGACCAAATTAGCGTTTTTTGGTAAAGCACATCATCTCTATGTTTACAGAAAACAAAATGAAGCCTTCAAAGAAAAGAACACCTCCCCTACAGTCAAACATTGAGTATGTTCAGTGTTGTGTTGGGGTTGCTGTGCTGCCTCTGGCACTGGGTGCCTTGAATGTGTGCATGGAATCATGAAATCAGGAGATTACCAAGGCTTTTTGAAGCTCAATGTTCAACCCAGTGTCAGAAAGATGGGTGTCCATCAAAGGTCATGGATCTTGCAGCAGAACAATGACCCCAAACACACTTCAAAAAGCACCCAGGAATGGTTCAAGACAAAATGCCGGACTGTCCTGAAGTGGCCAGCAATGAGTCCAGATATAAATCCCATTGAACACCTGTGGGGAGATCTGAAAACAGTAGTTAGGACAAGGCACCTTCAAATCTGGAAGAACTTGAGCAGTTTGCAAAAAAAGAGTGGGCCAAACTGCCAGTAGAGAGGTGTAGGAAGCTCATTCATGGCTCCAAGAAGCACTTGACTGCAGTTATTTTGTCCAAAGTCTGTGCTACCAAATATTAAGTTTAGGGTGTCAATAATTTTGTCAATGTCATTTCTTTTTATTTTCTGACTTATAAGGATATATTAAGTTCTGAATCAACAACAAAGGTTCTGTAATATTAACAGTGAAATAAAGAATTTTGGAGACCAAATAATTTTGTCAATTTCAACTTATTTTTAGAGAAAATTATTTGAAATTATTGAATTTATTTGAGTTATTTGAAAAAAGTGCAATGGTGCCAATATTTTTAGCCACGACTGTATGCATGTACAGTCACGTGAAAAAGTAAGTACACCCCAAGTAAAGTTTTGACTTTTTCAACATAAAGCTATTTGATCTTCATTTCAACAATATTGATAGATAAAGGTGATATAATATAACAAATATCATGAAACATTTACATTTTGTTGTCCATTGTATAATTTACAACAACAAAATGCATTTTAAGGCCATTTTCCCTGCTAGAGCGGGGGTTAGCCTTGCGGTCCCCATGACAATCTTCTCCATTTTGCCCTATTTTCTGCATCTCTCCTTGTTAACCCCCTTGCCCGCATTTCTTCTTCCACCATCTTTAGCCAAGTCTTTCTCGGTCTTCCCCGTCCTCTACTTCCTTCTACATTCATTTCCATCACTCTTCTCAACCAGTCACTTTCATCCTTGCTCAACACATGACCAAACCATCTCAACCTGTTCCTCTTCACAGCATCAATCACAGGCTCTATTCCCATCATCTTTCGCAATTCATCATTTGTCTTCCTCTCTCTCAAAGATACTCCGCACATCCACCGAACCATTCGCATTTCCACCCTTTCCAGCCTTCGTTGCTGCTCCTACATTCATGACCCATGTCTCGCTCCCATAAATCATAACACTTCTCACACATGCAGCATACACCTTTCCCTTCAGCTTCAACGACACTCCCCTCCTCATCAGCACGCCACTCAGTTCCCGAAACTTCTTCCATGCACATCTCACTCTTGCAACCGTTGCCGAGTCTGATCCACCTTCTCCAATCAGCATGTCTCTGAGGTAGCAAAATGTTTTCACACCTTCCAGCTTCAAGCCATCTCCAAGATCCAACTCAACATTTCCTCCATCTGCAGCTCCCTCTGTGCACACCTTACATTTGAAATATGTACAATGTACATATGTATGTATGTACATATGTATGTTTGCAGAGCTCAGAGACAGGATTGTGTCGATGCTCAGATCTGGGGAAGCCTTCAAAAACATTTCTGCTGCATTGAAGGTTCCCAAGAGCACAGTGGCCTCCATAATTCTTAAATAGAAGAAGTTTGGAACAACCAGGACTCTTCCTAGAGATGGCCGCCCAGCCAAACTGAGCAATCCGGGGAGAAGGGCCTTGGTAAGAGAGGTGACCAAGAACCCGATGGTCACACTGGCTGAGCTCCAGAGATCCTGTGTGGAGATGGGAGAAACTTCCAGAAGGACAACCATCACTGCAACACTCCACCGATCTGGGCTTTATGGCAGAGTGGCCAGACGAAGCCAAACAGTTCAATCTTGGTTTCATCAGACCACAGAATCTTGTTTCTCACAGTCTGAGAGTCCTTTAGGTGCTTTTTTGCAAACTCCAAGCGGGCTCTACAGGCAGTTCCTTCGACCTCATGGCTGGGTTTTTGCTCTGATATGCATTGTCAGCTGTGAGACCTTATATGGACAGGTGTGTGCCTTTCCAAATCATATCCAATCAATTGAATTTGCCACAGGTGGACTCCAATCAAGGTTGTAGAAACATCTCAAAGATGATCAAGAGAAATGGGAGGCACCTGAGCTAAATTTCAGGTGTCATAGCAAAGGGTCTGAATACTTATGTAAATGTGATATTTCATTTTTTCTTTTTATTAAATTTGCAAAACTTTCTAAAATCCTGTTTTCTCTCTGTCATTATGGGGTATTGAGTGTAGATTGATGAGGGAAAAAATTAATTTAAACGATTTTAGCATGAGGCTGCAACATAACAAAATGTGAAAAAAGTGAAGGGGTCTGAATACTTTCTGAATGCACTGTATGAATGTGCATGTTTTTTTATACGAATAGCTTTTGTGTACGTATGTATGTATGTATGTATGTATGTTTTTTGTATGCATACCTTTGGTGTATGTCTGTATGTATGTATGTATGTATGTATGTATGTATGTATGTATGTATGTATGTATGTTTTTCTTCTATGCATAGCTTTTGTGTACGTATGTATGGATGCATTATGTATATGTATGTATGAACATATATTTTGCTTGATCGCTCAAATTGCTTTAATAATGGCATTTCTGTTTTACAGGCAAACTGAGCATAAAATTGCAGACGTGATTGTGAGCAAGGGGCCCTACTTGAAGCTATATTCAGCGTATGTGCGGGAGTTTGACCGGAACATGGCTCTCCTCGACGACATGTGCCGCTCCTGCCCTCGATTCGCTGCCGTTGTGCGGGAGTTTGAGGTGCAAACTCTTTTCACGCAGCACTTGGAACATGTTTGAAGCACTCAATTATACTTGCATTTTAAGCACGAGTAACACCCGCACCCTCTAGGAGAGAAATATGGTGTCAATAACGACTCCCTTAGGCAGGGATCAGTGGTTAAACCACTTGCAGTATTCCGCATATATCAGGCGAAAATTGCAAGTCGTATCCCCACCCTCATGGGGCGTATGTGGGTGTGTTGGTGTTTTGTGCCCTTGACCTGACCCTGGGTACCCCAAGCACATATGCAAAATTTGATGGAGATTGGCCAAACCGTTTTTGATTCTACAACTATCAGAAGTACAGAGAATTCCCTTATTTTATATCGTAGGGTGGGATAGGATATGTGTATGCCAGGAGATGTACAGGGAGCCTGTGTATTGCAAAAATCAAACTCTTTGGTTACTCTAATCGAAGTCTAATTGATCAATAGATGTTTAACCTATCTTTTAACTGGTACCATTCACCTGGGGGAAGGTAAGAGGGAGGGGATTCCAGAGTGTCTGTGTAACCAACCACCATAGCTTTTCAGCATTAATGAAATACACCACACATTGTAAAGTGGGAACATTCACGAGTCTGATGTCACAATATGTACATAGCATATCTCCAAGGTTATTCCACTTGGAGGCAATAATTATTTACAACAAAATAAAGGTGCGGAATGAAAATAATGAAAACAAGTCAGTAGACGACGATGGTTCACGAGCGAGCGGTATTCAATGACAAAGGACGGACTATAACCGAAACAGGCCCGGACAGGTGCCGGGGGCCCACGTGGCAGGTGTCGGCCCCCGACATGCGGTGTACATGCCTATTTACAAAGGGCCCCAATGCGCTGCGTGTGCAGGCCTTTAAGAGCCAGCTGTACGTAATTGTGTGTGGTGCTGGCCTGGAAATGTCAAAACGAAGGTTACTGACCTTGAAATGAGATAGAAAATAATGTATAATCAGTTATGAGGTTAGTTAGTACACAATACCGAAAATTCGGTTAGAATCCGACAACTTTGAAAATTTGACATTTGTGACCTTCAAAGGTCAAAGATTCTGAAATTTGTTGGAAAACTTGTATTTCATTGTTGGAAAACTTTTATGTGATAATATAAGATCATGTACGACATTTCACCCTATCAGGAAGCGAACAATGTAATAAAACCATCAAAAATTGACATTTTCTAAATTTCGTGACCTTGTGACCTTGACCTTGGGGCGAAAATGAAAAATCGAGCTCCGTGGGGCGAGACACATGACATTGGCCAAACCAAATACCGAAACCCCTGTCAGATTCCACCAACTCCCTCGGAGAAGATGTAGCCTGAACTCGATTACCCTCTAAAAAGACATCTTTTTCGGGCGTCGCTCCGCCCACAATGGGCGCAATATGACCACTCTAGGCAGGACACAACTAGATCATGATATCAACCTCCCACCCAAGTTTCATCAAGATCGGATGATATCATCGGGTAGTTATGCTGCGGACAGACAGACAGACACACACCCATGATGAATATAGTGGTCACTCTGTTTGATAACTCGTGAACCAATAAAGCGAAGGTAAAAATGCTAACTTGAGGTACCTTCACATGGACACAAACACGCACACAGGCTAAAGTAAGAAAATAACAGCCACGCTCCGGCATGCAGCTGGCCCAAAATGGATTCTGTTGGTAAGGACGGCGGCTGTCGAAGCCTGGAGCCACCCACACGGGAAGCTCGACAAAATGGCGACGCTGCACGCCGAAAGCGCTCGCTATTGAACTGGTGGCGAGCACGTAGACGGCCCTCGTTCCTTTCTCCTCCGGTTGGGGAAGGACAGCACAGCCTTCAGCTCCCTGGTGAGCCAGGCAGGCAAAACCTCCTCATGTTCGCCACAGAACAATCAACAATCTCCCTTCAACGGACATCAAAAAACGGCAAAGCAGCCAAAGCTCCTTCACCAGCAAGAACCAATCACGCTCGCCCTTCGAAGAACCAATCGCGAAGCTTCTTATTCAAGCTCGCCTCGCGCTCTCTCTCGCTTCAGAAGGACCGATCCGAAACTTTTTCGAGCTCACCGCGCTCCGCTCACGTCATCCGGATGCGTCATTCGGGGGCGTGGCCTTCCGGCCCTGTTCCCCCCCACCCATTGAACCATTGACAGCTCCACCTCTCCCGGTGGGTCTTTGCTGTTCGTGTCCATTGAGCGTGAATCTTGGCCGCACGATGTCATACTTGGCCGGCTGATGCCACAGAAGTTAGGACAACACAACCCAAACACACATATACACATACACACATACATAAACACACACATATACATACAGTATATACACATTGAGAGCTAACCCCTTCAACTGACCCGATTCGTTTAGGCGCCAGATTTTAACACGTGCTCATGTTATCAAGGGGCTTTTGCACCCCTTTGCACTGTTCTGTCGGCACTGTACACCTTGCAGACATCGAAATACTGTCACTCAAACCCACTCATTTCGTAATGTACAGGATATGTATTCTATGCTATAGAGCCGGAACTCTTCCCCCTCCACTTCTTCTTCTGTTCCTTCAACTTGGTGGAAGGAGGGAATGAGGAGGGGTGGGGTTTGGTTTGGTTTTGGTTGCCAGGTTATCGCATGACGCCTCCTCTTATTCTACGTAACTGCTGGATTAAACAGCTTCAACCTTCCCAGAGTACATGCCCAAACAATTAATCTCTTTGTCAGGTATGTGATCTAAATGACATTGACATGTTTGTTGGAATGGAACTGTCACTTATTAATCTGTCACATTCAAAGTTGATCTTATAATAGCCTTTGGCATAACAAGGCTCACAATCCTTCTCAACGGATTGTTGTTAGATCCCTTTTGGAAAACAAAGGTCAAATAGCTCAAAATAGGTGTGTTGAAGGACAATGTCTTGTGAAAAGTAGGGAACCTTGTTCACAAGTATACAGTAAAGAAAATATGTACATGATTTGTAAACCAATTGAAAGTTTGATTGTAAAGGTTGAAAAATACATTGTGGGGGTACATGACCATTACCATACATACAAATACACACAAACAAAAACAAATACACACATACAAAATACAATACATTCAATTTAAAAAGTGGAGGTGCATTGCCTGACAAGTGGAGGTACATTACCTGATGAGTGGAGGTACACATGATGTGGTAAGGTACATTACCTGACGATTGGAGGTACACATGATGTGGTGAGGTACATTACCTGATGATTGGCAGTACACATGAGGTGGTGAGGTACATTACCTGATGAGTGGAGGTACATTACCTGATGATTGGAGGTACACATGATGTGGTGAGGTACATTACCTGATGATTGGAGGTACATATGATGTTGTGAGGTACATTACCTGATGATTGGAGGTACATATTGTCGTGTGGCCGCCTCTGATGAAAATCAGGTGGTCACGGAAGCCGATCGCGAAGGCCTTAGCTGTCGAGGCGAAAATTCAATGGCGGACTCGAAGATAGAAAGCTATACAACATTGCGCGGGATGGAGGGACGGCACCAGACCCCTGCAGTCTTACCTGTTCTCGGGGCGTCTCCAATGCTGCTGGAAATTAAATAAACCACACGGAAAACTGTGTTTAGGTAAATACAGAAAATAATACAAGGATTTATTTACAAGGATAGCGAGACAGGAAAATACGCGCCGGTAATAAATGTCGTAATCGGGACGTCCCCACACACAGATTTTGGATACGAGACAAGGGAAAATGAATTAAGGAAAATAAAACGTTCGTTATGTATTTGTGAAATGTGGGGTGTGGCCTTATCTGTCAGTAGTGGTGCGTTCGTCGACCAACGCGGCTCCGTTCGGCCCTGCTCATGCGCCACCAGGCCTCGAGCGACCCGCTCGCCCCAGCCTCGTCTGTTCAGCGGCACGCCTCGCTCCAAGCTCCAAAAGCACCGTGATGGGCCGAGCACTGCTCCAAGCTCAGAGAGGTAAATGGAAGAGACCAAGAGAGAAAATGTCGTCCAGCTCAGAGGCAAAAAGAAGGGCGAATGACGATCTCCAACTTGAAAGGGGTCCAGCACGAAGAGAGACCAAGCGAGAGCAAATGTCGTCCAGCCCATCCTTTTATAACTTTGCCTGTGATGTCAGCCTTGGCGAGCCACCAACCAGTCCCTCGCAGCTTCCCGCCATCCACCGAACCTTCTAGCGCCTTCCCTCCAATGAACAACCCGCTTCTCAGTTGCGTCTTCGCGCCTCCCGCGCTGATTGGCTGGAGGTTCGCACCTTCTGCGCCAACCAATCACACGTTCTCTGTGGCGTGGGTACAGCTTGTCTCACGCGATGCGGCTAGGCCAGCTGGTGATGCAGCTGGCGGCGGCCATCCGGCGGTGCCCCGATCTGGCTTTCTGCCCGTCTTCTTCCAAGGTCATTGTAAGGGAAGGGAACTAATTAATGTGTGCACTAAGGGCCTATCTAAGTGTTTATATGTGTGCGTTGCCATAAGGGACAAAGGAATGATTACCAGGTCTGACACACAGGGGTTTATCTTATTCCCTACAATTATTTAACACCCGAACATCCTTGTATGTTCACAGGTATACACTTCCCTGACAAACCGCCTAAAACACAGAACTTATTACAGGGTAGATTCCCTACCGCAACAGTCAAAGCATGTTACCTATACAGATCTACCTGGCTCTAGATATTCCTTTACCCCGTGACATAACACAGCCCACCCCCCCCCCCCCACCCCCTGGAACCATAGCTCCTGCTAGGTTCACTGCAGGCGCTACCATTCCAGTCTTAACACTTACTGTCTCACACTTAATTAGCCTATGAAATAAAGCAGGAGGGCTGTGGGAAGTGAGTCGGAACTTCCTACCTGTTCTCCTTAACATGCTAATCCCCTTAACAATCATGCAATTATGTACAATGATCTTAATTGGTCGTTCCTGTGGAGGGAGGAAACAAACAACACGCAAAAATCCTACCTCAACCACAAAACCTAACCTTATCCAAAAATTCAAAAACTCTAATAAACATTTGTACAACCCCAGTCTACAGACCGTGTCCCCCGGTGGATGCCACAAGACGCAACCTTACCTGTGGGGCCATCCCAATGCACCCCTAAATTTCCACGGGTCCTATCCAGGTGTTGCAGGTGAGTGACATGGCTCGGTGGATTTCGCCCACATTCATACAACACAACCCCTTAACCACTCATACACATGCCGTAACTCATCACTAAACTTAATCAATAGAGCACTTGTTTCACCCCCCCCTCCCCCCACCCCCTGCAGGACCATGGCATAGATGTCATTTGTAGTGTGCATTTCTCACTAGGCAGCGGGGAGGTACCGCACAACTAAGATGGTGGGGGCGCTTCAGGCTGTGGTGCCCGCAGTCCCAAAAACAAGTCACTGGACTCAAATTCATTGCCCCCCCCCTCCCTTTACCTATTGGTCCCGTGACAGCCAAACAGCCCTTTCCGCCGTTACCCCGCCAGTGAGGGTCTCCACACACCAGGCTCCTCCGTGGCCTCCTGCTTCAGCGCAGCTACACGGGTCGCCGGGAATCTCCCTTACGTCACGGCGCCCAACCAGACCCTCCACCGACGAGCTCCAAGTTCCAGATACCACTGGCTGCCAGGGGTAATTGCTGCAGGGGGAGGCCGCAGGCATCGCTCCTCAGAGCCTGATCTGTACCTGCGGACACACACACCTTCCCCACCCACAAGATCCCAAAACACATTTCCTCCCCCGCTGCCATTCAATTTTCAACACATTTCCATAGATGGTACAAAAGATGTTTCAAAAGAGTTGCCATGGCCTGCTTCATGTGAAATCCGATTCACATTTTACCATTACATCTCAAAACACAATAATCACCACTCACTCATCTTTCCAACCTCACGACCACATCAAAACACATAACTACAACACAAAAACAAACGCCACCCACAAGACTGTGGCACACATTCCATCCCCCTCACCGACCATGTCATCACTCTCACCCGCCCCCAACTCCAAATTACATGTCCCCAAATTTCTTTAGCAAGTCCTGAAGCCTGGGACAGTAAACATCAAGGCCTTACCGCTACATTGATGTGCAGGTAATTACTGGTTGGTCAGGTCCAAAAGTGCCATCCACCCTCAAAATCCCAAAATTTATCCTTGGGCCGACCAAATTTCACCAAATTTCACTTTTCTCCGCACTATACTGGCAGGTATGTGGATCCGCATCCAACGGTGAACTGTTCTAAACAACTACCTGTGGCTAAGACAGCTCCGCACCTCTACCGTGCAAGGGTCATCGGGACAAGGTGAGCAGTCAAAATGCCAACATGGCCCATGAGTGTCCATAAGGGTGCGACCCATCATCCATCCTTCGGCCCCCCTGCGAGGAACACGGCTGCACCAGGCCCAGCTGGCCCATGTGGTGAGCACCTGCTGCCAACAACGCTACTGCACGCACAACCTCGGCCCTGGGGGAGAGGGTCGCATTGCGTGGCTATCTCCGCACGTCACCTACGCCGCCCTCGTCCCCCAGTTCACAGAACCGCAGCCCCCCAGTGCCCACCCACACTTGACCACACCAAGGTCCAGTCGAGAGCCATGCTCCACCAGGAGACCCACCTAGAAGACATGGTCCAAACACCTTGGACACGCACAGCACCACGTTGACCCTCAGACGACACAACTACATCATCCATAACCCCACGTCCCAAATATTGGCGCAGTCGCCCCCACAACCAGTTGAAGACTGCGTCCTGCTAACCTGTTGTTACGGAGTCCTCTACAATCTCCTGGTCTCGGTAACCTCCGAACCCCGAGAGGAACCCCGGCAGAAAGATATATATTACTCCGTTTCAAAATCAAGATCGAAACCACACCAATGGTTATCAACAAAAAGAATATATTAAAAATCACACAGGAATAATGAGACAACCATGATAGCCAGCCACCATACAATCAATATCTTAGGATGGTACCATCTGTTAAAGTAATCGAACTCACTGTTCCCAGTACATGGAAAGAACCTCTTCAATGTCTCTATAACCTTCAAGGCGAAGTTGATTCGCTCCGGCGATCGTTGGAACAATGTCCGATCAAGAGCAATCGGGGCGTAGATGGTCGAAGCGACACAGACGTCACGTGGTCCAACACCCAGCAAACTCGCGGTAGAATGGAAAATCTCCAAAGACGCGCGCCGACGTACATGTTTGCCATTCAATCAGCGAATCGCCGTGTACTCCTCAAACGCCACTTTATTGCACAGCCGTCCCCGGCAAACCACCGGAGGATAAGCCCAGCCGACGCGACAAAAACCTTTTCCGATGAAGGCAGCGCGCGGCGCGAATTGGCGGACAGCTCTCACTCGAGCCGCGGCCTCGAGGCGAAGATTCTCTGGAACCTCACGCCTGTACCTGACTTCCGCAGGCTTTTCCACTCCTCCAGCGATAACACCAAATCGCACGATTCCTTTCACGGACTCAAAGTCCACTCGCGACGTTCGCTCAACCACGCTCTGTACGGAGCTTCAAGACACGTCTTTTACTGTCCTCACACCTTCTTCTTCACCGCCTTTTTCTTCCGGGTCAGTTTCCTGTATCATTTTACATTAACCTTTTTAACTTTAGATAGCTGTTCCTGAATACTAAACCTTTTGAGAATAATAATACATGATATCAGAAACAGGTCAAGTGGGTGAAAACAACAACAGCGGAAGTGACGAATCCGTAACACTCCCCCCCCCCCCTCAAGAAAGAAAGTTTGAACACAGCGAAAACTTTCTTTGCATGCAAACTCTTTAAACAAACAAAAATAAACTCACAACCCCGAATCACCAATTCCCGTGAGCAGCAATTAATATCTCCCAAAAATAAAGCAACAAAATTTCACACAACCCACAGAGATTTCCAACGTTAATTCACTCTGGACAAAGCATCAGCAATGACATTGTCCCTGCCCTTTACATGTTCAATTTTCAAGTGGTACCCCTGCAAAGCCAAACTCCATCTCATCAACCTCTGATTTTTACTTTTAGTTTCTTTTGAATGAAGGTTAAGGGGTTGATCAAAAATCCAAAGTCAAGCAAATCGATAGCACTTTTTTCCGGGAGGCCGAGTTGAGGGCCAGGTTCCATGGTTGTTGCGTGGTGAGGCCTGGACATATTCACTACATGGATGCCTTTAGGAACGTGGAGTTCACGGTTAGTCCGTGTAGGAAAGTTCACTACATGGACGCCTTTAGGAACGTGGAGTTCACGGTTAATCCGTGTAGGAAAGTTCACTACATGGATGCCTTTAGGAACGTGGCGTTCATGGTTAATCCGTGTAGGAATCTTGGCTCGGCTGCTCCTCCGCAGCATTCAGTGCTTCAACTCTTTCTAACTTTCCTAACAATCACGGTTGGACCACTTGTCACTGTAGTCACATGAATAGCGGTCTCCTTCTCGGCCACTGCTCTGATAATCCTTCCTTCGGGAGCTGCCATAACTCTGGAAGCCTCCATAATAATATCGATTGCGGCCACCACCACTACTACTCTGTGGTCCTCCTCTGTAGCCCCCTCGACACCTAGGAAATGCCTTCCCTACTGTTATGGTCCGACCCTCCAACTCCTTGCTATTCAGATCCTTTTCTGCAACTCTGGCGTCCTTTGAGTTTTCAAACGTGACAAAGCCAAACCCTCTTGACTTTTGTGTCTCCCTGTCTTTTATGAGCAGCACTTCCAAAAGCGGTCCATATTTGCTGAAGGCTGACTCCAGAACATCTTCCTTTGTTTTGAAGTTCAGTCCCCCTACAAAGAGCTTGTCAATATTGCCTCCATCCCTGACGTGCGTGTGCTGACACTTAGTTTCAGGGTATTTCCTCTTCTCTTCAGGGCGCTTCCTACTAGGCTTTTCTACAAACATCGGGTTACCAGAAACTTGTCCACCAGCCAAATCATTCCCGATAACAAAAGATACTCCTTCTACAGGAAAAGTGGCTTGTAAACCGATGGTGACCGGTCCTGGCACCAAATCGGACTCCAAATAGATGACATGAAGTGGAGCACTAACACAGCCACCAATCCCCTGTAAACGAACACTATCACCAGTTGCCGTCTCCTCTGACAATGGCAAGATGCCTTCAAGCATTAAAGATTGATGTGCTCCTGTGTCCCTCAATACCCTAACAGGTCTCCGGTTAGTCGAGGCTCCATCCAGTGACACAAACCCCTCTGAAATAAATGGTTGGTAACCCTTTTGAGGGCGATTTCTCACAATGGCCATTGCATTCGGCGTGGTACTAGTCGAACTCCGCTCCTGATTTTCCTTTCCCAGAGCATAACAGTGGGACATCAAGTGTCCAGGTTTATGGCAAAAAGCACAAGTAGGCCGGGAGGAGAACCTCGTGGTTTGCCTCGAACCCCCAGGAGGGTAAGTCTGCCTTGGAACTGCTGTCTTCGGATTCCTAGAAGTCGTGGTATCAGAGTGGTCCTCGTACTCATCTCGAGGCCGCCCCCATTAATTTTCGTTCTCCGCCCCTGATGTACCATAGCTCCCCTGGCTATGTCTAGGTGAGAAGTTCGGTTTGTGGAACCCCATCCTGTGGGTTAAGGCATAGTCATCTGCCATGGTTGCTGCCTCATACAACTTTGGTACTTTCCTTTCCTCCAGATGTACTTTAATGTCCTCGTGGACACACTGCTGGAATTCCTCCACCAGGATCAATTGTGGCAATAGTTCGAAGTCTTTCCCAACCCCTTTTGAATCACACCACCTATCAAACATGGTTTCTTTCATTCTGGCAAACTCCACATGGGTCTCACTCTCCCTCCTCCTGGCATTCCAGAATTTTTGCCGGTAAGCTTCCGGGACCAATTCATAGGCTTTGAGAATGTTTTTCTTCACTATCTCATAATCTGCACATTGGTCAATCGGTACAGCCGAATAAATATCTTGAGCTTTACCCACCAGAACACTTTGCACTAATATGGTCCAGGCCTCCTCAGGCCATTTTAGTAGTTGAGCCACTTTCTCAAAGTGTGAAAAAAAATTGGCTACCTCCTTTTCATTGAAGGGTGGAACCAGCCTCACATGTCTGCCAACATCCCAGGTGTTCTGACTAGGTGTCGAACCAGTCGGCATGGATGGTACCTCTCCCCGTTCTTTCATTACATCCAGCTCCTTGAGTCTAATTTCCTGCTGAAGCGCCATTTCACGGTCGTTGAACTCCCTGTCGGCTTTTCTCTCCTCTGCTTCGAGTTCTCTTGCAGCTCTCCTTTCCTCTGCTTTTTTTCTCTTCTAACCTTTCCTGGAGTTCTCTTTCAACTCTCCTTTCCTCTGCTCTTTCTTGTACTTTTTTCTCTTCTAACCTTTCCTGGAGTTCTCTTTCCTGTGCTGCTCTTCTTTCCTCGAGTTCTCTTTCAACTCTCCTTTCCTCTGCTTGTTTCTCTTCTCTTCTCTCTTCTGCTTTCCTTTCCTCTGCTTTGAACCTTTCCTGGAGTTCTCGTTCCTGTTCTGCTCTTTCCTTTTCTGCTTTCCATTCCTCTGCTTTTAACCTTTCCTGGCTCTGCAATTGCAACTCCAGTTTCCGGAGCTCCACATCTTCTGGTTCCTCGGGTAACCAATCCCAGGCTACCTCTTCCCATGTTCCTAATCCCACCATAGATTGTATCACCACTGTCTGCATCTCTGCTTTACTCATATTAGTTCGGACCTCCAAGCTAAAATGTTTGGCCAATTTCAAGAAGTCCGATTTTACTAAGGCTCTGAACTGTGCTTCACCAGGGGTCGAATTACTCTGTAGGGAGGGCACAGCAATGTTTGCCTTTGATGACTTCAAATTATTTGGGGCACCAAGGCATTTTCTTTTGGGTATGGGGGGCACCAAGGCATTCTAGAATTATTCTTGTGGGTACAAAGGCAAAGTGTGTCGGTAACTTAAACAGGCAGGGAAATGTTACTGACAGAACAAGTAAATCAACTTAAACTTTTTAATAATGTATTTTTAGAATACTAGGGCATGCCCGTACTATATATATATCTAAAATTATATCCCCCCCCCCTCTATTTACATGAAATGGTTTGGTCCATTCGCAAAGCCAAAGCGAACGGCTTGCGAGTACGGTGACAATCCCCCCCCTCTATTTACATAAATGGTTTGGTCCAAAGCGAACGGCTTGCGAGTACGGTGACAATCCCCCCCCCTCTATTTACATGAAATGGTTTGGTCCAAAGCGAACGGCTTGCGGAGTTTGGTAAAGAAATCGCCATAGCTCGGTAACTACTTCTCCGATTAATATGAAACCTTGAAAAGGCACATCCTCGGGTCCCCAGCAATATATCTGGCAAGTTTCAAGTATATCGGACCCGTGGTTGTCGAGAAACAGCGGTCACAGACAAACACACAGACACAGACATTCACACAGAGATTACTGGAATTATAGATAGATAAACAGTTTCAGAAAACTCAACTCAACTCAGAACTGCATTGTCATCATGGCCATGTAACAAAGTTTAACCGTTGTTTGACAGAACAAGTAAATCAACTTAAACTTTTTAATAATGTATTTTTAGAATTTGAATCTCAATAACAGTTTCAGATTTGATTGCTCTCAAAACTCAACTCAACTCAGTCAGAACTGCATTGTCATCATGTCCATGTAACAAAGTTTAACTTTTGTTTGACAGAGTTGAACTTTTTTCATCATCATCATCAGACATCATCTTTACTCAATACTGACTCAGTCTTGAGTCAGGTATACATGATTACAATTCAATCACCCTTGGGGGAGAGGGGTGTAGTATCAGGCCTACGTCCAAATGCACTCATAGAATGCCACCTGGCAACGCTACGTGTAGGATCAAAGTCGTCGGGGTCCGGCCCTTCTGTGCTGATGCGCAGAAAGTGTTCCTGCATACCCAACCCCAGTTTTTGCCTCCAATCCCCAAGATTACGCTTCACTGCTGAGAACTGCCTCTCTACATGTGATGTGGCCACTGGGCACACAAGGCAGATCTGCACCAGATGAAGTATATTAGGGTATTTGTGGCCCTTTTCTGTCAGAATGGTCTTCCATAGACCTCGGAAATTGGACTCCTCTCCATGATTTCTGCTGATGTCAAGCTTCAAGGACAGCCATTCTCTTTGTATTTGACTTGGATCACAACCATTTCACAACAGTGTAAGTACATCGTATCACACAGGTCGCCATCTTTTCTCAATGTTGCTCAACACGGCAAGGGCCATGCCCGATATCGGGGCCAAAATATCTTACTTCACATCATCAGATTGCAATGAAATTCCACCACAAACTAGATAACATGTTGCAAAAACGTCCAACATACCTTTTATTTTGTCCGGAACATTCGATCGTTGATTTGAAAAGTGCTGAACACAAGCCAAACTTTGGAGTCGATCGTATGACAGAAATTGAAGAGGTCTCGTGTAAATTCGAAAACGAGATTAGAAGCGCAAACAATTCCACTACGTCATCGGCTATGACGTACGCGGAAATACCCTCCGACAGCCAATGAAAAACCTGCATTTCTTGGAGATCCCTACAGTCTCTCGTAGACATGTGCGCACAGGTACAGCGGCAGATGTACACCACCGCTGACCTTGCGGGATTGTAACATACCTATAGTCGGGACGGAAGCAATCGGAAGGCCGTCCCAACCATGAGTATTACCCCCGCTAATACAGCGCGGTTGGTAGGCAACAACGTGGGTGTACAAACATCTGCAATAATAGCCACGCTGTAATTTATGCGCTCATAGTAGCCCATAATGCTTTGCGTTTCATTGATGATGCTGGATGACGTATGGGATGACGAATGGTCGTAGGCAGGGCCAATATAAATTATGGTATGCCTTTGAACCTTGTTTCCGTACCCAAGGACGATAGTAGGACTGCAACATTCTGTATTCAGTAAGAGAACGGGAAACGAGGTAGCCTAGACAATGTATATGCTTACTACGCTAATGTTCCGACATGCACTGAGAAAACGAAAGCTGACGAAGTCAGTTTGTTGTTTTCATCATTGCTTTATTCATACTTTGGTCTCTATTATTATGCTTTATTGACAAAAAGGGCACAGCAGCAACTGAAGAAAAAGGGCACTGCAACTTTCTGCCATAGTGATCATGAAAAGTTCGGGGGCAGCACGGCAAATAGCTTGGGCACGCCGGCTTTTGCCGTCGATGCCGTCGATAATTTAGACCCCTGCTTCACTATGGGGTCACTGCAAACTTCTCTGCGTCAAACTCCATGGTGACTATTGGTAACACCTGTTAACCTTCACACAATAAATAAATAAAAAAATTATATATATATATATATATATATATATTTTTTTTTTGGAAAGATTTGGGAATGTTGGAACAAGTTCAAAATTTGGGAATTCTTTCCCAGACTAAATTTAGGGAATTTTAGATCCCGGACGCAGACACAATTTCGAGCCCACGAGTCAATTGGACGAGCCCCCAATTTCTGTTACAGAGTCCTCTACAATCTCCTGGTCTCGGTAACCTCCGAACCCTGAGAGGAACCCCGGCAGAAAGATATATATTACTCCGTGTCAAAATCAAGATCGAAACCACACCAATGGTTATCAACAAAAAGAATATATTAAAAATCACACAGGAATAATGAGACAACCATGATAGCCAGCCACCATACAATCAATATCTTAGGATGGTACCATCTGTTAAAGTAATCGAACTCACTGTTCCCAGTACATGGAAAGAACCTCTTCAATGTCTCCATATCCTTCAAGGCGAAGTTGATTCGCTCCGGCGATCGTTGGAACAATGTCCGATCAAGAGCAATCGAGGCATAGACGGTCGAAGCGACACAGAAGTCACGTGGTCCAACACCCAGCAAACTCGCGGTAGAATGGAAAATCTCCAAAGACACGCGCCGACGTACACGTTTGCCGTTCAATCAGCGAATCGCCGTGAACTCCTCAAATGCCGCTTTATTGCACAGCCGTCCCCGGCAAACCACCGGAGGATAAGCCCAGCCGACGCGACAAAAACCTTTTCCAATGAAGGCAGCGCGCGGGGCAAAATGGCGGACAGCTCTCACTCGAGCCGCGGCCTCGAGGCGAAGATTCTCCGGAACCTCACGCCTGTACCTGACTTCGCAGGCTTTTCCACTCCTCCAGCGATAACACCAAATCGCACGATTCCTTTCACGGACCCAAAGTCCACTTGCGACGTTCGCTCAACCATGCTCCATACGGAGCTTCAAGACACGTCTTTTACTGTCCTCACGCCTTCTTCTTCCCCGCCTTCTTCTTCACCGCCTCTTTCTTCACCGCCTTTTTCTTCCGGGTCGGTTTCCTGTATCATTTTACGTTAACCTTTTTAACTTTAGATAGCTGTTCCTGAATACTAAACCTTTTGAGGATAATAATAATACATGATATCAGAAACAGGTCAAGTGGGTGAAAACCACAACAGCGGAAGTGACGAATCCTTACACCTGTCAATTTTATGACAGCCTCCAACACTTTGGTCTACACACCTGGATCAATAGTGGTGTCACTGCTGTCAGTGACCACCATGACATTTCAAAATTCACCCTTAAATTTGCATCTAACCTTGGATTACCCATGCCAAACATTTTTCACAATTCACTAATTTCACCAAAGAAGGATGCTTTGCCATACACATGCCAGCCGAGCATGGCCCATATACTCGGCTCGTTACCATTTCCCGATCACATTCCCATGGCTCTCTTCCCAAACCAAGAATCCATAAATCATAACAGAACATCTGTGGAAGGTCACTCTCACACCATCATGTTCCACAGATGCCCCAATGGTTGTCCAGTGGGCTATCTCATTCCCTGTCCATTCGGTTTGACCCGCGTCCATAGCCCAGCACAGCATGTCAGGCCACCACATGCTGGCTGTCCCAGAGTCTCAGGGAGAGGGTGTCGGGCCGCATGCCTGGGCGGTCACCACATCAGGCCCAAGTTGGCCGTCCGCAATGCCACCACCAAAGCACGACCCACAACACCTCCCCCTAATCGTCCTCAATAAATGCCATCCCAGGCCTGTGAGGAACCACCTCGGACCCCCTGGAGGTCTTAAGCCCCACCAGGGTCTGGTGGCCCTGCCGGCCCGAGCTACATGCTCGGGCTGCTCCCCGAAGGACAAGGGATGCCACACTCCACCAGACCCCCCGTGAGGCCCCAGGTCATACCACGACACCCATTGCTTGACCCCATGTCCAAATCTCACCAGCACAGCCCCCCAGCTGGCTGGTATATCCAAATTTTTTAAGGGGCAAGTTTTGCCCGAGGCCATCCCTAATGACCTCCCCTGGTCCACATTCCACAGGCCGGGGACCAACTCCCACCAAGGCTGTTCCAAATCAAATTCCCATTTTAATTTTATTTTAGATTTCCTTTTAAGAATTTTGGCCCCAGGTGTCCAATCACCACAGCTACAGGTAACAACTCCTCCAGGTTGTTCTGCCCCTCCCTGCAGCTGGTCCAAATTCCCTACGGGGACCAAATCGCTTGAGGCTCTATCTCCCGATCCTCCAATGTCCAAATCCAGCCCGGAGCCAACACACTCCCCCAACTGGTCATTCAATTTCGGAGCCTCCATTACCAAATTGTAGTGCATGGTGAGGGTCCCCTCGGTCACTTCAACCACCTCCTCGGACGGACTCGCCTTCTCCCCCAAACTCCTTTGGGCCCGGTCAAACTCCACCTCCATGGGACTGTTCCAGGTACCCAGCCGCTATGTCACATCTTGTACATCATCATTACCAATCATTTCTGGCCCCATCAGGCCTTCTTCAATAAATACCCGGTCCGGCTCCATTACTCGGACCCCCAATAATGTTATCCCCTCTTGCTCTGTACCATCGCCCTGGTGCTGCAAGGATTCAAATTCATCCCCCTGTTGATGTGTTGTGGCATCCACCCGGCCCCGATAAACCTCCAGGCCAGCATGTAACAAACATTCCCCATTCCCTTCAATTGCCATTCCCGGCTCCTGAGCCCCATGTGAATCATTCCTTCGTCCTCCTTTCAATTCCTCAATTTTGTTTTCCATTCGCTCACTCCGAGCATCCATTTTGTTTTCCAGTCACTCATTCTGAGCATCCAGTCTAGCCAACCATCGTTCCTCACGCTCCTTCTGAGCATCCATTTTGTTTTCCAACCCATTTTTCATTTCCCTCAATTCCCTAAAGAATCGATCCCAAATCTGGTCGGGTATCGGGGCCGCTCCAATTGTTCCCGGCTCCCCGGTAGGGGAGGGGGATAGGTTGGTGCTCGGGACGGGGGAGGTTCCAAGACCAACCTCCAATTCCCCTACCTCCGGCTCACCTTCTGAACTCACAGACGCCTCGCTACGCACCTCCATTTCACCGACATTCGCTTTGAGGAAGGTCGTTTCCCGCGCGCATATGTATTTTCACCTCAGAAACAAAATTTAAATTTTCCCAAGACGCGATATCGTGCTTCGTAGGCCCAATTGACTGTGCAAATTTCTTCGCCTCAACTATGAAAATTTTGCATCCGAATGCCGGGTGCGATGTACGCCTGACCGTGTCGATCATAGCCGTGGACAAAAAAAATTTGTCCTACGGGCCCAGATCCTCACTCTTGCCACCAGTTTGTCACAGGGTTAAAATCCCACTCCTGACTACCAGTTTGTCATGTGGCCGCCTCTGATGAAAATCAGGCGGTCACGGAAGCCGATCGCGAAGGCCTTAGCTCTCGAGGCAAAAACTCAATAGCGGACTCGAAGATAGAAAGCTATACAAAATTGCACGGGATGGAGGGGCGGCACCAGACCCCTGCAGTCTTATCTGTTCAAGGGGCGTCTCCAATGCTGCTGCAAATTAAATAAACCACATGGAAAACTGCGTTCAGGTATATACAGAAAATAATACCAGGATTTATTTACAACGATAGCGGGACAGGAAAATACGCGCCGCTAATAAATGTCCTAATCGGGACGTCCCCACACACAGATTTCGGATACGAGACAAGGGAAAATGAATTAAGGAAAATAAAACGTTCGTTATGTATTTGTGAAATGTGGGGTGCGGCCTTATCTGTCAGTAGTGGTGCGTTCGTCGACCAACGCGGCTCCGTTCGGCCACGCTCGTGCGCCACCAGGCCTCGAGCGACCCGCTCGCCCCGGCCTCGTCTGTTCAGTGGCATGCCTCGCTCCAAGCTCTAAAAGCACCGCAAAGGGCCGAGCACTGCTCCAAGCTCAGAGAGGTAAATCGAAGAGACCAAGAGAGAAAATGTCGTCCAGCGCAGAGGCAAAAAGAAGGGCGAATGACGATCTCCAACTCGAAAGGGGTCCAGCGCGAAGAGAGACCAAGCGAGAGCAAATGTCGTCCAGCCTGTCCTTTTATAACTTTGCCTGTGACGTCAGCCTTGGCGCGCCACCAACCAGTCCCTCGCAGCTTCCCGCCGTCCACTGAACCTTCTAGCGCCTTCCCTCCAATGAACAACCCGCTTCTCAATTGCGCCTTCGCGCCTCCCGCGCTGATTGGCTGGAGGTTCGCGCCTTCTGCGCCAACCAATCACACGTTCCCTGTGGCGTGGGTACAGCTCGTCTCATGCGATGCTGCTAGGCCAGCTGGTGGTGCGGCCGGCGGCGGCCATCCGGCGGTGCCCCGATATGGCTTCCTGCCCGTCTTCTTCCAAGGGCATTGTAAGGGAAGGGAACTAATTAATGTGTGCATGAAGGACCTCTCTAAGTGTTTATATGTGTGCGTTGCCATAAGGGACAAAGGAATGATTACCAGGTCTGACACACAGGGGTTTATCTTAGTCCCTACAATTATTTAACACATGAACATCCTTGTATACATGTTCACAGGTATACACTTCCCCCACAAACCGCCTAAAACACAGAACCTATTACAGGGAAATTCCCTATCGCGACAGTCGAAGCATGTTACCGAAACAGATCTACCTGGCTCTAGATATTCCTTTACCCCCCGACATAACAATATGATGTAGTGAGGTACATTACCTGATGATTGGAGGTACATATGATGTGGTGAGGTACATTACTTGATGATTGGAGGTGCACATGATGTGGTGAGGTACATTACTTGATGATTGGAGGTACACATGATGTGGTGAGGTACATTACCTGATGATTGGAGGTACACATGATGTGGTGAGGTACATTACCTGATGATTGGATGTATACCTGATGTGGTGAGGTACATTACCTGATGATTGGAGGTACACATGATGTGGTGAGGTACATTACTTGATGATTGGAGGTATACCTGATGTGGTGAGGTACATTACTTGATGATTGGAGGTACATATGATGTGGTGAGGTACATTACCTGATGATTGGAGGTACATATGATGTGGTGAGGTACATTACTTGAAGATTGGAGGTGCACATGATGTGGTGAGGTACATTACCTGATGATTGGAGGTACACATGATGTGGTGAGGTACATTACATAATGATTGGAGGTGCACATGATGTGGTGAGGTACATTACCTGATGATTGGAGGTACACATGATGTGGCGAGGTGCATTACCTGATGATTGGAGGTACACATGATGTTGTAAAAAAAAAAAAAAAACACCTTTAGAGGCCATTTTTCCCCGCAAAGCGGGGGTTGGCCTTTTTCGGGAACCGTGGTTGTTGTTGTTTTTCGGTCCCCTTTTTGAAGCAATGTTTTACGGCCGGATGCCCTTCCTGACGCCAACCCTTTTTGCCGCCTTTAACGACAAACAGGGAATTACCAGTGAACTGGTACTCAATTAGCCGACCTCGGAAGGATGACAGGCTGAGTCAACCCCCCTGGCGTTAATTCAGCGATCGACCGGGATTCGAACCCAGGATCCTTGGATCCTAAGCCGGCACCCTAGCCGCTAGCCCAACACCAGGGATAAAAATGGTAAAATAAAAATGATGTTGTGAAGTACATTAATTGATAATTGGAGGTACACCTGATGGATTTCACTTTGAGTGATCGTATTCAATTTGCACTTATTGAAGAAGCTTTTTAACCAATTTTAACAAAAACACCTTTGGGCTGGCAGGATGGCCTCGAGTAGACTTAGAGGTACGCACACTTGCTTCTTTGCTGTCCAGTGTGGGTTTGAATCCCGTCCCAGCTACAAAATGTCAATCCAGTGTTTTAGAGGCAGGACATTCTTCAATGTGTGTGTCGTCCCTCGGATGGATGTTCAATTGGACGTCCCGTCTGCCATTAGTTGGTGGACCCTGAAGATCCCACGGTGTCCTTTGCGAAGACCGACATCTCACGGGCACCTTGACCACATTCCATATTCCGATATATAGCAGGATATCTCAACAAGTTATGGACTAATTTGGACGAAACTTGGTGGACCGGTTCTGTGTGACGAAGACTTTGACAATTAGACTTCGGTGAAGATCCAAATCCGAATCCGGGTCCGAGAATTTTTTAAATTCCAAGTGATTCTTCACCATTGGGAGATAGGGCCAAACGATACATAGCAGGATATTTGAAAAAGTTGTGGACAGATTTGGACAAAATTTGGTGGAGAGCTTGTGTGTGTGTGTGTGTGAAGGATGACATGATTCGATTTTGGTGGAGATCTGAATCCGGGTCCAGATAAGAGAATTTTAAAAAGTGATTATTTTTTTGGAGTGATAAGATCGAAAACGATATATAACATGATATTTAAAAATGGTGAGGACAAGTTATGACTAAACTTAGTGGACAAGTTGTTTCGGTGACAAGAACAAGCCGATTAGATTTTGGTTCAGGTCCGAATCCAGATCCGGCCTATCAGTGGGATACAAAACGTAAACCGTTCTGCCTGGCGGGTTTGATGAGCTCTTCTTGTGCGGGTGATGTGGGCAGCTCGCAGGAAGGAGTCGGCCGTCCCTGGCGTTCCAATCTCAGCTTGCAAATCTGCAAAATCTGCAAATCTTGCAAAAATCAAATCTCTGAATCTGAGATGGCCTAATATCCAGATCTTTTCATAATATGATAGTCTACTAGTGTGCCAAATTTGGTGCTTTCCTCACAAAATGCACAATAGTTATGCTATATTTAGCTTAGCTGCCAGACTGTAAGGTCCATTGGATTGTTCGGGTTGCTGTGACAATTGAGTCAGTTATGTTTGCAATGTCGCAATCAACCAAATGCCAATTACAGAATGAAATGTGACACGTCACAAGGGTACAATTTAATGTATTTTATGCATTGTGTGTGTGTTTGTGTGTGTGTACTTGTTTGTGTGTGTGTGTGTGTGTGTGTGTGTGCTTGTTTGTGTGTGTGTGTACTTGTTTGTTTGTTTGTGTGTGTGTGTGTGTGTGTGTGTGTGTGTGTGTGTCTTTGTTTGTGTTTCTGGGTGTTTATGCGTGTGTTTGTGTGTGTGTGTGTGTGTGTGTGTGTGTGTGTATTTGTTTGTGTTTCTGGGTGTTTATGCGTGTTTGTGGGTGTTTATGTGTGTGTGCTTGTTTGTGTGTGTGTTTGTGTGTGTGCTTGTTTGTGAGTGCTTGTTTGTGTGTGTGTGCTTGTTTGTGTGTGTGTTTGTGTGTGTGTGTGCTTGTTTGTGTGTGTTTATTTGTGTGTTTTTATGTGTGTGTGTGTGTGTGTGTGTGTTTGTGTGTGTTTATTTGTGTGTGTGTTTATTTGTGTGTGTGTGTGTGTTTGTGTGTGTGTTTATTTGTGTGTGTGTGTTTATTTGTGTGTTTGTGTGTGTGTGTTTATTTGGGTGTTTGTTTATTTGTGTGTGTGTTTATTTGTGTGTGTGTGTGTGTGTGTTTATTTGTGGGTGTTTATGTGTGTGTGTGCTTGTTTGTTTGTGTGTGTGTTTGTGTGTGTGTGTATTTGTTTGTGTTTCTGGGTGTTTATGTGTATGTGTGTTTGTGTGTGTGTTTATTTTAGTGTGTGTGTGTGTGTGCTTGTTTGTGTGTGTTTGTTTGTGTGTGTTTGTGGGTGTTTATGTGTGTGTGTGTGCTTGTTTGTGTGTGTGTTTGTGTGTGTGTATTTTTTTGTGTTTCTGGGTGTTTTTGTGTGTTTGTGTGTGTTTATGTGTGCGTGCGCTTGTTTGTGTGTGTGTTTATTTGTGTGTGTGTTTATTTGTGTGTGTGTTTTGTTTGTGTGTGTGTGTTTGTGTGTGTGTGTGCTTGTTTGTGTGTGTGTGTGTTTGTGTGTGTGTGTATTTGTTTGTGTTTCTGGGTGTTTATGTGTATGTGTGTTTGTGTGTGTGTTTATTTTAGTGTGTGTGTGTGTGTGCTTGTTTGTGTGTGTTTGTTTGTGTGTGTTTGTGGGTGTTTATATGTGTGTGTGTGCTTGTTTGTGTGTGTGTTTGTGTGTGTGTATTTTTTTGTGTTTCTGGGTGTTTTTGTGTGTTTGTGTGTGTTTATGTGTGCGTGCGCTTGTTTGTGTGTGTGTTTATTTGTGTGTGTTTATTTGTGTGTGTGTTTTGTTTGTGTGTGTGTGCTTGTTTGTGTGTGTGTTTGTGTGTGTGTACTTGTTTGTGTGTGTGTTTGTGTGTGTGTGTATTTGTTTGTGTTTCTGGGTGTTTATGTGTATGTGTGTTTGTGTGTGTGTTTATTTTAGTGTGTGTGTGTGTGTGTGTGTGTGTGTGCTTGTTTGTGTGTGTTTGTGGGTGTTTATGTGTGTGTGTGTGTGTGTTTGTGTGTGTGTATTTTTTTGTGTTTCTGGGTGTTTTTGTGTGTTTGTGTGTGTTTATGTGTGCGTGCGCTTGTTTGTGTGTGTGTTTATTTGTGTGTGTGTTTATTTGTGTGTGTGTTTTGTTTGTGTGTGTGTGTTTGTGTGTGTGTGTGCTTGTTTGTGTGTGTGTTTGTGTGTGTGTACTTGTTTGTGTGTGTGTGTGTGTGTATTTGTTTGTGTTTCTGGGTGTTTATGCGTGTGTGTGTGCTTGTTTGTGTGTGTGCTTGTTTGTGCGTGCTTGTTTGTGTGTGTGTGTGGTTGTTTGTGTGTGTGTTTGTGTGTGTGCTTGTTTGTGTGTGTTTATTTGTGTGTTTTTGTGTGTGTGTGTGTTTATTTGTGTGTGTGTTTGTGTGTGTGTTTATTTGTGTGTGTGTTTATTTGTGTGTGTGTGTGTGTGTTTGTGTGTGTTTATTTGTGTGTGTGTTTATTTGTGTGTGTGTTTATTTGGTGTGTTTGTGTGTGTGTGTTTATTTGGGTGTTTGTTTATTTGTGTGTGTGCTTGTTTGTTTGTGTGTGTGTTTGTGTGTGTGTGTATTTGTTTGTGTTTCTGTGTGTTTATGTGTGTGTGTGTTTGTGTGTGTGTTTATTTTAGTGTGTGTGTGTGTGTGCTTGTTTGTGTGTGTATGTGTGTGCTTGTTTGTGTGTGTTTGTTTGTGTGTGTTTGTGGGTGTTTATGTGTGTGTGTGTGCTTGTTTGTGTGTGTGTTTGTGTGTGTGTATTTTTTTGTGTTTCTGGGTGTTTTTGTGTGTTTGTGTGTGTTTATGTGTGCGTGCGCTTGTTTGTGTGTGTGTTTGTGTGTGTGTTTATTTGTGTGTGTGTTTTGTTTGTGTGTGTGTGTTTGTATATGAGCATTTGTGTTTGTGTCTGTGTTTGTGTATTTGTGTGTGTGTTTGGGTGTGTGTCCTTACTCAGATCTACTGTAATGCAAATTCTAAATTTTCACATCCAACTAATGTTGTAGCGGTTCCCGCTGAATGTACACAATCGCCTTGCACCTGCCAGGACGCGGCCAGGGCGCGATCGCCATGCCGGCTCGTCCGGACGGGCCCAGACGCACCTCTCCTGGGCATGCCCGGACTCGCTGTTCCCGGGCACGCCCGAACCTCCCGGGCATGCCCGCTCTCGCCTTTCCAGGGCTCGCCCAGAGCGCCCGGGCACGCCCAGCCTCGACTTGCCAGGCCACGTCCAGGACGCCCGGGCATGTCCAGACTCGCCTTTCCAGGGCTCGCCCAGAGCATCCGGGCATGCCCGCTCTCGCCTTTCCAGGGCTCACCCAAAGTGCTCGGGCACGCCCAGCCTCGACTTGCCAGGCTGCGTCCAGGACGCCCGGGCATGTCCAGACTCGCCTTTCCAGGACTCGCCCTTGACACCCGGGCATGCCCGGTCTCGGTTTTCTCGGGCAAACGCCCCGGCATAAATGTGTATATATATTGCTGCCCGATAAACGGGCTTGTGAGAATACCTGAGCTGTTTTGTTTCAATAAAGCAACTCGGACGAATTCCGTCTTTGGTCGCGTCAATTCTTTTGACTCGCGTTGGAGCGCAGCTCCTTCACTGGTGACCTACCGACATGGACACGGCAGTGACTCTTAAACTGCCTACCTTCTGGGAGGCTCACGCGGCTGTTTGGTTCGCCCAGGCGGACTCCCAGTTCGCCCTGCGAGGCATCACCGCGGACGACACCCGCTTCCACCACGTCGTGGCAGCGCTCGGTTCCGCCACCGCGGCCCGCGCCCCGCGCCCTGAGCCTCCTCGAGCACCCGCCAGCTGCTGACAACTATAACGCGCTGAAGACGCTCCTCCTCGAAGCTTTCGCCCTCTCACCGGCGGCACGCGCACGGTGCCTGCTCGACCTGCCCGAGCTCGGCGACACGCGCCCGTCCGAGCGCATGGACTATATGCTCTCGTTGCTCGGTGAGCACTCTCCGGATTTTCTGTTCCGCGAGCTGTTCCTTCGCCAGCTGCCTCACCCGGTACGCCTCGCCCTGGCTGGCACGTCGATCACCGATCCCCGCGCCCTCGCCAGGGAAGCCGATAAGATCTCCTCGGTGGGCCAACACATCGGCGCGGCTACCTGGAGCCTGCCACCGTCCGAGGCGACGCCCACGACGCCCGAGCGCCCGCGGTTGGAGGCCGAACTGCTGGTGCAACTGGCGGCCGCCACGCCGCGCCGACCGCTTCCGACACGACGGCCGGGGCCTCCACCTGACCAGGCGTGGTGTTATTACCACGCCAGGTTCGGACACAAGGCTCGGACGTGCCGACTCCCGTGCACTTTCGGCAAGTCGGGAAACGGCCGGGCCGGCGTTCATTCCCAGCCATGAGTACCGGCCACTCGGGCAACTTGCTTTTTATTCGGGACAAAGCGTCCGGGCGGCGTTTCCTTTGTGACACCGGCGCCCAACTGAGCGTCATACCCGCCTCCGAGCAGGACAGGCGGGACGCCGTTTGCGGCCCCTCTTTGGTCGCTGCTAATGGCTCGGCCATACGCACTTTCGGCCCGCGCGACGTCACCCTCTGCTTCGGCAGCCAGCGCTTTCAGTGGACCTTTGTGACCGCCTGCGTCCCCATGGCTTTGCTGGGCGCCGACTTCCTCTGCGCGCACGGGCTGCTGGTCGACGTCAAACGACGTCGCCTTGTCAACGCCGAGACCTTCAGCTCCCTGGCGTGCACGATGAGCAGCTCCGCGCCGACCGAACTGGCGTGCGCCCTCCCGACGGCGAACGAGTTCGCTCGCCTGCTCGCGGAATTCCCGGCCCTCACGCGGCCGACGTTTTCGGCCGTCACAGTGCGGCATGGGATCGAGCACCACATACCCACTACGGGCCCGCCGGTCTACGCCAGGGCCCGCCGCCTCCCCCCGGCCAAGCTCGCCGTGGCAAAGGCCGAGTTCGACGCGTTGGAGCACCTCGGCATTGTGCGGCGCTCCAATAGCGCGTGGGCCTCACCACTGCACATCGTGCCAAAGCCGGGGGGCGGATGGCGCCCGTGTGGCGACTACCGCCGCCTCAACGACGCTACCACCCCTGACAGGTACCCGATCCCGCACATCCAGGACTTTTCCGCCCGTTTGGCGGGACGGGTCATATTTTCCAAAATTGACCTGATACGGGGATACCACCAGGTACCTGTCCGGGCGGCCGACGTCCCGAAGACGGCCGTCATCACGCCGTTCGGCCTGTTCGAATTTTTGAGGATGCCGTTTGGCCTCAAGAACGCGGCCCAGGCGTTCCAGCGCTTAATGGACGGCATGCTGCGCGACCTGCCATTTCTTTTCGTCTATCTGGACGACATCCTCGTCGCCAGCACGTCCCGCGCCGAGCACCTCCTCCACCTCCGAACACTGTTCGGTCGCCTCAGCGAGCACGGCTTAATTGTCAACCCGGCCAAATGCCACTTCGGCACGACGACCGTTGACTTTTTGGGCCACCGCATCACCAAGACCGGGGTCGTGCCGCTGCCGACCAAGGTCGAGGCCATCACCACGTTCCCGCGTCCCCGTTCCATCAAGGCCCTACAAGAGTTCCTCGGCATGGTGAATTTTTATCACTGATTCGTGCCCCGCGCTGCTCAGCTCATGCGGCCCCTTTACGAGGCCCTCCGGGGCAAGCCGGCCAAGCATGACATCGTTTGGTCCGCGGCCATGGATGCGGCCTTCGCGAGCGCAAAACGGGCCCTCGCCGACGCAACGCTGCTGGCTCACCCGGTGCTCAACGCGCCCATCGCCCTCACTACGGACGCCTCCAACTACGCGGTGGGCGCCGTCCATGAACAATGGGTGGACGGGGTTTGGCAGCCACTCGCTTTTTTCAGCCGGCAACTCCGGCCGAACGAGTTAAAATACAGCACGTTCGACCGCGAGCTGCTCGGTCTATTCCTGGCCGTTCGCCATTTCCGACACCTCCTGGAGGGCCGCCCGTTCACGGCTTTCGTCGACCACAAGCCGTTGGCCTACGCAATGGCCAAAGTCACGGAGCCGTGGTCGGCCCGCCAGCAGCGCCACCTCTCCGCCGTGTCGGAATTCACCACGGACATCCGGCACGTCGCCGGCAAAGACAACGCCGTGGCCGACTGTCTTTCTCGGGCCAGCGCGAACGCGGTCCACCTCGGCGTGGACTTCGCGCTCATGGGGGCCGACCAGACCACCGACACCTCGGTGCAGGCCCTCCGGGCGGCGGACACGGGCCTCCGCCTGGCCGACATCCCCTTCGCGGGCACCGTCCTGCTCTGCGACGTCTCCCAGGGCCAGCCTCGCCCCATCGTGCCCGTTTCCTGGCAGCGCCGCATCTTCGCCTCCATCCACGGCCTTTCTCACCCGGGCCGGAAAGCTTCTCAGAAGCTGGTGTCGGCGCGTTTCGTCTGGCACGGCCTTCGACGGAACGTCCGCGACTGGGCCAACGCCTGCACGGCCTGCCAGCGGGCCAAGGTCCACCGCCACACCCAGGCCCCGCTAGCCCCTTTCACCGTGCCTGCACGGCGTTTCGACCACGTCCACGTGGACCTGGTGGGTCCCCTGCCCCATCGCGGGGGTTCACCCACCTGCTCACCATGGTGGACAGGACCACCAGGTGGCCGGAGGCCGTGCCCCTCACCTCCACCACTACCGCCGACGTGGCGCAGGTGTTCATCGCCACCTGGGTCGCGCGCTTCGGCGCACCGGCGGACATCTCGTCCGACCGCGGCCCACAGTTCACGTCCGAACTTTGGGGCGCGGTCGCCCGCTCGTTGGGGGTCACGCTGCACCGCACCATGGCCTACCACCCCCAAGCCAATGGGTTGTGCGAGCGGTTTCACTGCTCCATGAAGGCCGCACTCATGGCCGGCCTTCAGGACGACGGTTGGACCGACCGGCTGCCGTGGGTCCTTTTGGGCCTCCGCACGGCCCCCAAGGAGGACCTCCGGGCGTCCGCCGCCGAGCTCGTCTACGGCCAGCCGCTCCGCGTCCCGGGCGAGTTCGTGCCCGATGCTACCAGTCCCTGGTCCTCCACACACCAGCGCTCGGACCTCCAGGAGGCCGCCCGACGATTTGCCCCCGTGCCAACGTCCCGCCACGGTGGCCCCCAGTCCTATGTCCCCCCGGCGCTTCGCACAGCGGAGTACGTCTTTGTGCGTCATGACGCGCACCGGGGGCCACTCCGGCCGCCGTACGACGGGCCCTTCCGGGTCCTGCGACAGGGCGACAAGTCCTTCGTCGTCGACGTCGGCGGCCGGTCGGACCGGATCTCTGTGGACCGCCTCAAACCGGCGCACGTGGACGTCGACCGACCACCACGGTTGGCCCTTCCTCCGTGGCGAGGCCGCCCCCCGTCCACAGTTCCCCCCGCTCGACCACCCACCACCACGTCAGACCCCTCCCCACGACCCTCCAGGGGTCGCTTCGGCCGGGTCATCCGGACCCCCCTTAAATTGACCCTGCCGGTGCAGGTCGATTCTGGAGGGGCGTGTGTAGCGGTTCCCGCTGAATGTACACAATCGCCTTGCACCTGCCAGGACGCGGCCAGGGCGCGATCGCCATGCCGGGCTCGTCCGGACGGGCCCAGACGCACCTCTCCTGGGCATGCCCGGACTCGCTGTTCCCGGGCACGCCCGAACCTCCCGGGCACGCCCGGTCTCGTCTTTCCCGGGCATGCCCGCTCTCGCCTTTCCAGGGCTCGCCCAGAGCGCCCGGGCACGCCCAGCCTCGACTTGCCAGGCCGCGTCCAGGACGCCCGGGCATGTCCAGACTCGCCTTTCCAGGGGCTCGCCCAGAGCGTCCGGGCATGCCCGCTCTCGCCTTTCCAGGGCTCGCCCAGAGCGCTCGGGCACGCCCAGCCTCGACTTGCCAGGCCGCGTCCAGGACGCCCGGGCATGTCCAGGACTCGCCTTTCCAGGACTCGCCCTTGACACCCGGGCATGCCCGGTCTCGGTTTTCCCGGCAAACGCCCCGGCATAATGTGTATATATATTGCTGCCCGATAAACGGGCTTGTCAGAATACCTGAGCTGTTTTGTTTCAATAAAGCAACTCGGACGAATTCCGTCTTTGGTCGCGTCAATTCTTTCGACTCGCGTTGGAGCGCAGCTCCTTTCAATGTAGTATATACTGTACCTGACACTGCAGTTAATAGCTTTTTTGTTTTACGCAAGATTAACATAAAGATCGGATCAAATTGTCGAATTTAACCGCAACAAGTGAAGAATTCACAAATTCGGTGACGCATTTGCGGCAAAAGCAAATATTCCTAGTTAAGTGCGCAGCATTTCAATCACTCAGAAGTGCAACCAGATCGCAGACTCGATCAACATGCCCAGGCCCACATTTTACCGAGATATTATCATTTTTAAATATGCAGATGACACCGTGATTATTGGGTTTCTAAAGATATCCAATCGGATGTATAGAAACACTACCGAAAATCCAGACCTCAGTTTCCCTCCCTCTCTCGAGTCGTGATCAACAATGTTGATACTGAGACTGCTCACTCCAATAATCACTGATGATTAATCTATCATGATCACACCACTGGAAGTCGCAGGTAATTCTAAAGGACAACAGCACCTTTACTCTCTTAGGCAACTGAAATCATTTCAGGTTGATAAATGTTGGTCATCTGGGTCCTCGGGGACTTTTGGGTCATCAGGGGCTTTTTGGGTCCTTGTGGACTTTTGGGTGATCTGGGTGTTTGGGTCATCAAGGACTTTTGGGTCATCTGGGTGTTTTGGGTCCTCAAGAGTCTTTTGCGTCCCTCGGGGGACTTTGAGTCATCAAGGACTTTTGGGTCCTTGGCGAATCATGTCATGATTCCCCAAGGTTGGGGAATGATTCCCATGACTTGGGGAATCACTTAGGCAATCATGTCACATGTTGCTGGCCAACATTTCAGGTTGTTGGTTACCCCCCTCAAACTATGGATTCTATTCGTCCCTTATTTACCAACCGTCATTGCTTTCAACGATTGAACTTGAACGATTGCTCTCAGATCTACTGTAATCCTATACATCCCATCGAGGTTCTGCATTCTTTAACGCTCACGCTACTTTTACTGCAGGTGAGCCCTGCCTGTGGAAATTTACCGCTCAAACATTTCCTTCTGAAGCCCGTCCAGAGAATTCCTCAATACAAGTGGCTCCTGACAGGTGAGAATCGCCATCCGGCCATTTTAGATGATATTGCCTGAGCTACCCCTTCCATGCCATTTTATGCTATTAAGTGAAATTGAACATGTCAATAATTTGTCTTTGTAAGAGATTAAATACACTTTGCATTTTCTCATTTGTAATGGCTTCCAAACCACAGCACTTTCAAATACATTTAAAGTATTGAATTAAAATCTTACACCAAGTTATTATGGGAACTAGTGGGGTCACCCGTCGGAATCCCACGGGCATGGACGTGTGTGACATTTGGACATCTTGATTTAGATGCTGCACATTAAATTTTACAAAATGGTTACTGGCAATTCATCAGATCCAGAAATGGTGTAATGAACAAAATTTATTTATTTCACATAATATGTGACCCCTCACTCCTCTCCACCTGACACTCTCCTCTCTCCACCTCACGCCTCTCCAATCCCACTCCTCCTCACACCCTCCTCCAATACCTCCCCTCCAATCCCTCACACTCCTCTCCATTTCCTCACACTCCCCTCCAATCGCTGCTCACTCTCCTCCAATCGCTCCTCACTCTCCCTCTCCAATCGCTCCTCACTCTCCGCTCCAATCGGCCCTCACTCTCCAACCCCTAGCTCCTCGCTCTCCCAACCCCTAGCTCCTCGCTCTCCAACCCCTCGCTCCTCGCTCTCCAACCCCTCACTCTCCAACCTCTAGCTCCTCGCTCTCCAACCCCTCGCTCCTCGCTCTCCAACCCCTCACTCCTTGCTCTCCACCCCTCACTCCCTCGCTCTCCAACCCCTCGCTCCTCGCTCTCCAACCCCTAGCTCCTCACTCTCCACCCCCTAGCTCCTCGCTCTCCAACCCCTAGCTCCTCACTCTCCAACCCCTCGTGCCTCGCTCTCCAACCCCTCGCTCCTGCTCTCCAACCCCTAGCTCCTCACTCTCCAACCACTAGCTCCTCGCTCTCCAACCCCTAGCTCCTCGCTCTCCAACCCCTCAATCCTCGCTCTCCAACCCCGATCTCCCCGCTCTCCAACCCCTAGCTCCTCGCTCTCCAACCCCTCGCTCCCCACCCCCTAGCTTCTCGCTCTCCAACCCCTAGCTCCTCCGCTCTCCAACCCCTAGCTCCTCGCTCTCCAACCCCTAGCTCCTCGCTCTCCAACCCCTAGCTCCTCGCTCTCCAACCCCTAGCTCCTCGCTCTCCAACCACTCGCTCCCCACCCCCTAGCTTTCTCGCTCTCCACCCCCTAGCTCCTCGCTCTCCAACCCCTAGCTCTCGCTCTCCAACCCCTAGCTCCTCACTCTCCAACCCCTCGCTCCTCGCTCCTCGCTCTCCAACCCCTCGCTCCTCGCTCTCCAACCCCTCGATCCTTTGCTCTCCAACGCCTCAACCCCTCGCTCTCCAACCCCTCGCTCCTCGCTCTCCAACCCCTCGCTCCTCGCTCTCCAAACCCCTAGCTCCTCGCTCTCCAACCACTCGCTCCCCACCCCCTAGCTTCTCGCTCTCCACCCACTAGCCTCCTCGCTCTCCACCCCTAGCTCCTCGCTCTCCAACCCCTCGCTCCTCGCTCTCCACCCCTCGCTCCCCAACTCCTCAACCCTCGCTCTACAACTCCTCGCTCTCCAACCCCTCGCTCCTCGCTCTCCACCCCTCGCCCCTCACTCTCTAACCCTCGCTCTCCAACCCCTCGCCCCTCACTCTCCAACCCTCGCTCCTCACTCTCCAACCCCTCGCTCCTCACTCTCCAACCCTCGCTCTTCACTCTCCAACTCCTCGCCTCCTCGCTCCTCTCCCGTCTCATTCATTTTGGAATGGAAGTTTCCATTTCCACCCAACGCATGAATTGTCACGATCCTCAAGAGGAAGTGTCTCATAATCATCAATGGCAAGTAAATTACATTGTGAAAATTAAAGATTTCAAATAAACCTATTTAAAGTGTATGCGCACATAAAATAAATAAAAAAGGAAGAAATATCTCTCGGTAATTTCCTGAAACATATTTTAGTTTTTACTTCCGGATAATAATGTTGAATCAAATAAGAACGAAGAAATATATGTCGTTTTGTGACGAATGTCATCAAAAGTAAAAGTAATATATCCTAACGGAAAATAAAAAGCAAATTTTTTATATATGTCGGCATTTTCTCCGACTGTTATTTTAGGCGGTGTATTTTCGTGTATCATCGTGGCGCGATTTTTTTAAAATATAGGCCTATCTCTGCATTTTCCCGTGTGTGTGTGTGTGTGTGTGTGTGGGGGGGGGGGGGGGGGAGGGGGGTGTGTGTGTGTGTGTGTGTGTGTGGGGGGGGGGGGGTGAGGGGGTGTGTGTGGGGGGGGGGGGAGGGTGTGTGTGTGTGGGGGGGGGGGGAGGGTGTGTGTGTGTGGGGGGGGGGGAGGGGGTGTGTGTGTGGGGGGGGGAGGGGGTGTGTGTGTGGGGGGGGAGGGGGTGGGTGTGTGTGTGTGGGGGGGGGGGAGGGGGTGGGGTGTGTGTGTGTGGGGGGGGGGGGAGGGTGTGTGTGTGTGGGGGGGGGAGGGTGTGTGTGTGTGGGGGGGGGGGAGGGGGTGTGTGTGGGGGGGGGGGGGGAGGTGTGTGGGTGTGTGTGGGGGGGGAGGGGGTGTGTGGGTGTGTGTGTGGGTCGGGTGGGGGTGTGGGGGGGGGAGGGTGCGCGTGTGTGTGTGGGGGGGTCGGGTGGGGGAGGGTGCGCGTGTGTGTGTGTGGGGGGGAGGGGTGGGGGAGGGTGCGCACAGGAGGGTGCGCACATGTGTGTGTGCGTTTGTGTGTGTGTGAGTGGGGGGGGGGGAGGGGTGGGGGAGGGTGCGCACATGTGTGTGTGCGTTTGTGTGTGTGTGTGTGGGGGGGGGGGTGGAGGGGAGGTGTGGGAGGGGGGGTGTGGGGGGAGGGGTGTGGGGGTGGAGGCAGGGGGTGTGTGTGGGGGGGGGGGGAGGAGGGTGTGTGCG
>NC_136264.1:182028926-182256426 GCF_964187855.1 Myxine glutinosa | reverse complement strand
CCTGACTATATGTGGGATTCAGAAGGTGGAACAGAGTCCTCTCAGATCTCGAAGGATATCCACCTCTGTTTCAGTAAGAGGTCATGATTCATGGACCAGTTTATGAAGTTTACTTGCTCTCAAAGTTTTGTTCCGAGGGCTCTTTTGCAGATCGTCCCCGAGCCCTGGACAGCGTCGAACTGCATTTTGTTCATCGTAATATTCCCAGGGATGGATTTTAAGATCCCTGTAAGGTTCTTTTTATCATTGCCGTTGCTCCAATAATCACTGGTACAATTTTGATGCTCTTGAGCTTCCAGGATCTTTTCACTCCATTTTTGAGGTCTTGGTATTTGGTCATTTTCTTGAGTTCTTTGTTGTTTAGGCCAAAATCGTTGGGTACTGACATCTCAATTAGCAATGCCATATTTTCTTTTTTGTACCTCCGTAGAATATGCGGTCACAATGCTTTGTTTTCTATGTTCACATTCGATGGGATCATCAGGTCGTACGTGAGAATTACTTCCTTGTTTTCAGTGATTGTTTTTGGTTCATGTTTCCATGAGTTTTCTGTAACTGGGATATTGAGACCGTAGCAGATGTTCCAGTGGTTTACTCTACTCTACATACCTTGTTGTGCGTTTGAGCGTACAGCTGCTCTAATATGAAATTTTTACATCCCAATAGGATGTGACTCGTATTTTCTGTTTCTACCTTGCAGAACCTACACTTATCCGATTGACTCAGTCCCGCCATCTTCTTAAAGCTATTCGTGTCGTGTCCTTAGTCTTGGGCATTTATAATGATTTGCTCTCCTTTCCAGTTGAGCTAATCTGTTCTTAGCGATTCCAGTAATCCTTCTTTGTCTATTCCCAGGTTATCCAATGCTTTTTTTTTTATGCCTCCACCCACAATGTCGCCGGAGGCATTGTTTCCGGGTTGTCCGTCCGTCCGTCCATCCGGGCTAAACCTCGTTTTTCTCAGCAACCATATATTCGATTGAGACTAAACTTTCAGGGTAAGAATGACACCCATGCAGAATGTTTTTCTGATAATTGTGACGTCATAGGTCACGTGGTATGGCAGCCATCTTGGATTAAAAGCAAATAATTAAAAAACGATTTCTCAGAAACCGCTGAATGGAAAAATTTGAAACTTGGCACATTGTAAAGTACTCCCAATGGGGACCAAAAACATGATAATGATGACATCATAGGTGAAGTGGTATACCAGCCAAAAATGTTTTAATCGAATTCCTTATCCTAAAAATCTGAAATTGCATGCACATGATCTATGACCCATTTGTATCGAAATATTAAATTATGACATCATAAGTCACATGGTTTGACAGCCATTTTGGATTGAAAGAAAATATTAAATAATTATATCTCTGAAACCGCTCACCCTATCATTGCGAAATTTTACAAATATCATCTAAAAGCACTGTTGCATATAGTTTGAAAATGATGATGTCATAGGTTACGTGGTTTGGCAGCCATCTTGTATAGAAAAACGAACTTTATCCAATCAACACAAAACTTCACAAACGTGGTCCACTTCCCATACATATGCAGAGTGATGGCATCTACCCATTGTGGGACTATGCGTAGGTATATTGGCGACACAGTCGCATTGTTCTAGTTTTTTTTTATACCTTCCTGCTCTTTTATTGTTTTCCCAGTTGTTGGTGTTTTATATTTTTCTTTTGTCTTTTTTGCAATAGTTGGGGCTGTATGTTTTGCTGTTTCCGTTTCTTTTGTGACATCTTCCATTCGTACCTGTTTTTAGCATTTTTTGCTTGGTGAGTTAGGGATATCTTCTCTATCTAGGTTGTTGTCTTACAAATTTGATTCAGTAGTCTGTTGCACTTTTCACGTATTCAGCCAATCCTACAGTTGTCAATCTGTACACTTGGTTGAGCGCCTTTAGGCTGCTATACCTCCTTCTCATCTCGGCAAGTACATTCTCAGGATGCATTGATTTTTATAAAATATTTTGTGTATGGTGAGGAGTTTCCTTGTTTTGATATCCAGTTCATTGATTTCTGATTGTGGCCAGTTTACTATTCCACAGCTGTACTGGAATACTGGTATTGTGAGTAGGTTTATGGCTTTGATTTTGTTCGTTGGAGAAAGGAATGTATTCAGGATCAGCCTTGTTCTACGCATGTAATCTTTCGCAATTGTTTTGCGCATTTGTTTGTGACATTTTTGGTGGCCGTCTTCTACCCCGAAGTATTTGTAAGATGCTTTGATTTCTAGCTCCTTTAATGTTGTTTTTTGGTCGACTTTTATGTTGTCCTATTTTTTTAGAGTACCTTGTATGAATGTGCACTTGGCACACCTAGTTATCCAGGCCAAATTCCATTTGAATGTCGTCGGAATACTGTTTCACTAATTTGAGCTGTTCTGACAATTTTTCATCTGACAATCTCGAGTGAGATGTGCATGGAAGAAGTTTCGGGAACTGAGTGGCGTGCTGACGAGGAGGGGAGTGTCATTGAAGCTGAAGGGAAAGGTTAGGGTGCATCAAACGCCCCTATGTCAAGAAAACAATCTGTCCCCAATTTTATTTTGTTCCAGTCATAAAATAAAGTTCCTATGCAAAATTTGGTAAGGTTTTGATATCATCTTCTGGGTCCACCTCAGCAAATTAGATTTTGAGTCGGTAGTATCAGAGTCAGAAATTTGACACGCAGCTGTTTTGAGGCCCATAAATAAAAATGAAAGGATTGACCGATTGCTACATACAATAGCTCTTTGGAAAGGTATTATTGTGCTCTGTAGCAATATATAATCATCATAGGGATAGGGATATAATTCACTTATACACAAATAGTCAAAATCATGATTTTATTGGTATAATCATATGTATTATAGATACCAGAATGATATAATTTTTATTACAGTAGAATCATATATACACAATCTTAGCATTTATCATCTTAATACGAGTACATCTGACTATGGATGAACATGAAAATAGAAACAAAACAAAGATACTGTAGTTTTCATGGATATTTCTGACAGTTTAGTCTTGAGCTGCTCGCTTTCGAAGATTCGGTTGCTCCTTGCGGTTGTGCTCAACAACTTGTAGCACATTTTGGTAGTGGTCTTCACTTCTGGCTGCTGAAAGGAAGTCAGAGCTAAGCTTAACTCCCCTTTCTGCAGAGTCATTCACCACATTCAAGGCTTCAACATTAGTCCATGATGTCTGGTAGGCTGCAGAGTTAGTCCATTCTTGAACATCGGTAACTAGAAATGCCCAGTCAAGCTTCAGATGATGAAATAGGTACCATGAATCTGGTCCAACAAAATCAGCCAGAGTGGTCTTCTCAGTCAAGTCATCAGGAAATCTGGGCTTTCCAAACCCAGTACCAAACGGTCCTTGTGGGTTGGTTACTGGAAAATCTGGCTGAACCTCCAGAAGTCTGTCTGCCAGAGCACGGCGATGGTCATGAGGAACAACTGAGCTGAAGAGGGCAAGTGGAACCATCTCTTCTGTGAGGTACCAGAGATGTCGTTTGAAGGCTTTCAGGGCACTTCTTGAGATTCCAGCATTGACAGCTTCATACTGTTTCAGTTTGGAGATGAGCTGCAGGTCATTCCATGGGGCATCGGTGACAGAGGTACATGTCATCCACCAGGAGCTGTATACTAGAGTGACAAACGTGACAAATTCTCTGATCTTTGGCACTTGTTTTTCTGTGGTAATTGTACCTGCTGGAAGATCAGCGATTTGTTTTTCGAAGAGACATAATTTGATTGAGTAGAGGAGCTTCGCCATCCATCTGGCTTTATGCAGTGCACCAGGATGCCTGAAGGTTATTTGATGTTCAGCTACTTCACCATCAAGGAATACAGTACACAGATCAACAAATTCCAAATAATCATCACGTCTTAGAGATTGCTCGGTGTGACAGAGTCTGAGAACATTATTTTGCCAGTCACTTGTCAAACTTGTTGCTGCTTCATTTAGTTGAGATGGATCAAATCGTGAAAGTGGTTCATTGAATGTGTGTGGAAACATTTCAAAGTTCTTGCGAAACCTTGAGAAGAGGAAGATATCTGGTGACGTAGATGCTTCAACTTTAAGATCAGTAAAAATGTGCGTAAGAATGACTTCACCAATGTGGTGTCTGCAGCCTGACCACAGAAGAGCTTTGTTAAGCCGTTGTTGAATTGTTACACAAGCTGCACTGATGTGGCCGGTGTTAGATGCAGTTGTGTCAAATGTCAAGTTGACAACATTCTCTTGGCAGTTCCATGATTCAAGTAGGTTATTAGTCAGCTGAGCAATTATATCTCCAGATTTACGGTCTGTTCCAGGCTTGTAGGATGGAACATCCAGCAGCTTCATATCAGTTTGAGAACCCAAAAGCACAGCCAGGCGTTCTTCAAAAGTGTTTTGGTTAGTTAAGCATGGAAGCAGCTTTGAGTCCCAGTGCAACGTAGCAAGCTTCGGAGGTATCCATTTGTCCTTACAGGTAGTAGCAATATGCTGTCCAATTTTGCGTCTTGATTTATCTGCTGTAGCATATGATGTTGACACCTTCGCTACATCCCCTCCTGTTTCTTCAATAAGAGCTTCTGTGAAAGCAGCCTGTTGGGTTGGTGTCATCTTCATCCTTGTTGCCAGTGAAACAAGACTGGGCCTCTTCAGGATGTCATGTGGAATGAAAACTGATGTGCCAGGTCTAACTAAACGATGATGACTTCTTGAGGTTGTTGGTGTGCTTGTTGAAGGTCCAAGAGTTACTTCTTCATCACTGTCACTAATATTATACACAGTGGTTGTAGTATTTATGTTGAACTCCAGCTCCATACTTGCTCGCCTCTCTGATTCTTTTTCCTCGCGGTTCACTTTACGCTGCATCTTATCTGCCAACGGTTTATCTTGGCAGCCAAATGTTGCACAGCGATCTGTCTTCATAGATTCCAGGAATGCTAAGTCTTCAGGATTCTTGATGTGAGAACTAGCATCATTGGGCCACAAGGGAAATGTCTCCATAAATTTCATCTCCATTTGATTCACCTTTGTGATGCTTGCTGGAGTTGTTCTTCGGTTGATAGGGATTGATCTAAGCTTGGAATTATCATCTGCAAGTTTGATAATTTTCTCAATAGCCTTGAGTTCAGAGATGATAGGAATATTAGCCTTGCCATAAAATGGTGTCACTTTCTGCAGTACAAGTTTTGCTGATTCCCACCGAGAGCGTCGTTCAAGTTTGCCATCTTCCGTGTGCCACATGAAACAACGTAGTACTTGTAAACAAGTTGGAAGTCTGGTGCCATTGATCTGGGAATCTTGTTCAATTATGGCACTTCCAAGACCAAACACCTTGGTGGACTCTCTTGTTGCAACAGATGCTTTCTTTACTGTGCCATCCATTGTTTTATCTGAAAGAAAAAGGTAGTATTAGTAACAATAATGTCATTTCATAATTATGTACAACAAATAAATCAATTATCCAATTTTATTAGAGTATAGCCTAATAATTGTTTTAATCATCTTGTCTAGTTAAAAGATCTCTGTAAAGACAAGATGACTACAACATTCAGGATATTCTTTAATTTATATATTATATTTTAAAAATACTCTTCATTTAGCTTTATATCCATATTTTGAAAAAAATCATTATTTTGACTATTTGTATATAAATGAATTGTATCCCTATCCCTATGATGATGATATATTGCTACAGAGCACAATAATACCTTTACAAAGAGTAATTATATGTAGCAATCAGTCAATCCTTTCATTTTTATTTATGGGCCTCAAAACAGCTGCGTGTCAAATTTCCAACTCTGATACCACCGACTCAAAATATGAAATGGTGAGGTGGACCCAGAAGATGATGTCCAAACCTTACCAAATTTTGCATAGCAACTTTATTTTATGATTGGAACAAAATAAAATTTGGGACAGATCAATCCAACATCTTTTTAAAAATAGTTGGGCGTTTGATGCACCCTAGGAAAGGTGTATGCTGCATGTGTGAGAAGTGTTACGATTTATGGGAGTGAGACATGTAGAGCAGCAACGAAGGCTGAAAAGGGTGGGAATGCGAATGGTTCGGCGGATGTGCGGAGTATCGTTGAGAGAGAGGAAGACAAATGATGAATTGCGAAAGATGATGGGAATAGAGCCTGTGATTGATGCTGTGAAGAGGAACAGGTTGAGATGGTTTGGTCATGTGTTGAGGAAGGATGAAAGTGACTGGTTGAAAAGAGTGATGGAAATGAATGCAGAAGGAAGTAGAGAACGGGGAAGACCGAAAAAGACTTGGCTAAAGATGGTGGAAGAAGTAATGTGGGCAAGGGGGTTAACAAGGAGAGATGCAGAAAATAGGGCAAAATGGAGAAGATTGTCATGGGGACCGCAAGGCTAACCCCCGCTCTTGCAGGGAAAATGGCCTTAAAATGCATGTTGTTGTTGTTTGACAATTTTTCATCATTTGGTGCAAAGAGTTTTAAATCCTCCTTGGAAAGTAGATGTGTCACCTTTTTGTCTCTTGGGGCATTCTCTTATTTGATGTCAGGATATAGCCATGTCCTTGCTCATTAATGAAGTTGCTCAGTGGGTTCAGGGCCAGGCAAAACAAGAGGGTTGAAAGGCTGTCTCCCTGGAAGATCTTTCGACTTATGTTCACCCCTGGTATTTAAATCTTCCCTTCTGAGTGCTACAATATCAATGTTGTATTCCAAAGCTCCTTTGCTTTTTCAATCAGCTTCATTATTTGGAGGTTGATATTGTACAATTGCATGCATTTTATCATCCATGATGATCATCCATTTTATCGTCAACATTTTTTTTTTAGGCTCCTCTTGTTGAGCTTCGTATTTGAGACAGGTAGCACCTCCACTATCTATTGGCTTGGTGCAAATCCCTGTCCCCTTGTGAGTTTGTCAATCTTCTCACTAGAGGAGGTGCAGGTTTCATTCTTTGCAGCGAGCTTTCCACCTGCACGTTGCTGCCGCATAGACTGAGCATAAGGGGTCTGTGTCCCATAATTTGTTTTATTCTCCTTTATTTCTAACACACATTTTGTTTGTCGAAGAGTTTGTCAGTAACCATAGAGTGAAAATGAAAATTACAATGGTACATCACGATAATGAGAATGACAGTAATGATGAAAAAGAAAATGATAATGGTACATAATAGTAGTAATAATGGTCATGGTACATAATAATATTGATAATGAATGTCTGTGTCTATCCAGGCCATAACGTTTTTACCATTTGAGTTTTTGTCATGAAATTTTCAACAAACCTTTATTTAATATGAGAATATGGAGAACACTAATTAATAAATGGGTCAAAATTTCAAAGGGCAAAGTCACATTGAGTAGAATTAGGTCTTATTATCCCGTCTGAAGCGCATGAAGTGCGAGACGACCGTTTTCTTTTCATCGCTTCTTGTATCTTTATTTATTTACCATTGAGCTTCAGTGTGTCTGTCCAGGCCATAACATTTTTTTTTACCATTGGAGCTTTTGTCTTCAAATCTTCAACAAATCTTTATTATGAGAATATGGAGAACACAAATTAATAAAACGTACAATTTTTTTTAGCTGTTGTTTTCGTCAAGTTTAGTTCGTGTACAAAGTGAATGCAGACAGGCTTTGCATTTTGAGATAGTTATTTTTTACAACTTCAAAGCTCTTCATGTATTGTTTTTTTTAACAATAAGGTTTTATTTTGAGAACAATTACCTTTGCTTGAATACAACAACAGCAGGTGTACACATTCAGCAGCTCGGTATATAGTTATAGGTGCATATAGTAGCTCGAGGAACATCGTGGAGATTCCAATTCGGAGCACTTCCTGTGATAGTATTCAACATTCCCATTTTAACAGTAGCCTGGTGTTGGCTTAGCGGTTAGGGTGCCGGCGTGGGATCCTAGGATCCTGGGTTCGAATCCCGGTCCGGTCAATCGTTGAATTAACACCAGGTGGGTTGACTCAACCTGTCATCCTTCTGAGGTCGGCAAATTGAGTACCAGTTCACTGGTAATTCCATGTGTGTTGCTAGAGAGGGTCATTAACCAGTGTGGCAGCTACATTCAAGTGTAAGGTGTGCACAGGGGGAGCTGCAGATGGAGGAAATGTTGAGTTGGATCTTGGAGACGGTGTGAAGCTGGAAGGTGTGAAAACATTTTGCTACCTCGGAGACATGCTGAATGGAGAAGGTGGATCAGACTCGGCGACGGTTGCTGGAATGAGATGTGCATGGAGGAAGTTTCGGGAACTGAGTGGCGTGCTGACGAGGAGGGGGGTGTCGTTGAAGCTGAAGGGAAAGGTGTATGCTGCATGTGTGAGAAGTCTTATGATTTATGGGAGTGAGACATGGGTAATGAACGTAGAGCAGCAACGAAGGCTGGAAAGGGTGGAAATGCGAATGGTTCGGTGGATGTGTGGAGTATCATTGAGAGAGAGGAAGACAAAGTTGATGGGAATAGAGCCTGTGATGGATGCTCATGTCATGTGTTGAGGAAGGATGAAAGTGACTGGTTGAGAAGAGTTATGGAAATGAATGTAGAAGGAAGTAGAGGACGGGGAAGACCGATAAAGACTTGGCTAAAGGTGGTGGAAGAAGAAATTTAGGCAAGGGGGTTAAAACGGGGAGATGCAGAAAATAGGACAAAATGGAGAAGATTGTCATGGGGCCCGCAAGGCTAAACCCCACTCTAGCAGTGAAAATTGCCTTAAAATGCCTGTTGTTGTTGTTGTTGTTGTTGATGATGATTACAGAATGAAACACTAAATGAAACTGAGATTATGCAGTGGTTCCCCCATTCTTACCTGCAATCTTTATTACCCCCATTGACCCTTCTTAACCCAAACCTCTTGCAGGTTGCAGTGTTTCCATCTCTCTCTCCTCTTTTCACCAGGCATTCCATGGGGTGTTCCGCTAACCTACTCTCAGTTCATACCCTCCATCACCTTGCTCTTCCACGATGTTGGATTTTGTAGAGAGAAAAAACGCTCCTTTTTCGATATACAGGGTATCCACAAAGTCGCACATCATAGGCAAAACATTTATTTGTAACGTTAGCTGCATCAGTTGTTCGAAATGTGTCCCAGCAATCTCAAAACATGTTTGTAAATGGAAAAGCAGGTTTCTCTGAATGTTCTTCAACATATCCGAGCTAATGGTTGAATTAAATAATTTCATTCCCTATGATAAATAATCAATTAAATAATTCCCTATGATGCGTGACTTTGTGGACACACTGCAGATTTCGACCTCCTTAAGCTTTGATGGGTGGAAGGATAAATAGACGAATGACAGACAAAATAAACTCACGTGAGCAGACAAATAAATAATTGCATTAGAAGAAACATTCGAGAACTAATAAACATTCCCACGTTGTAATCTTAAAGAAAGGATAGCACATACTCCATGATGCTGCACCCTCCAGCTCATACATAACAACGTGTTGACTAAAACGCTGAACTTTGGTTACAACACACCTACCGCGATGGCGACACACAAGGTATACTATATACAAAGACAGGTTTCCTGCGTCGGTTTAATTTCTAATATTCAACATATCCCCCATCCCTACCCATGATCTTTTTACACCCATTAACCCTACCTAAAGCAACCCTAATAACTGCAGCTTCGGCCTACTGTGTGTGTTTCCTTTCTCCTCTCTCTGCTCTTCCTGTTTATTCTTTCCCTTGTTTCTTGTGTCCACCTGTGGCCCAACCGTCACTACATTGCTATTTTATCCTCTACCACCTGCACTCTTTCATGAGCCTCGATGGTGTTTACAACACAAAATGGAAAAAAAACAATCCGAGGTTTTATTAACCCGAGGAAAAGAATATGGCTCTCTAAGTATCTTGACAATTGATTCCAACAAGTTGTGGCCACACATCTTTGAATTCCTGTTAGTTTTCACCTGTTATGCAGTAGGTGTACTTCAAGGTAGCATCATGCATTCTCTACTTTTTCTAGCCTATGTTAATTAGTTCCCCATGCATAGAAACAATGATCTCTTTCAACTCTTTGTTGTAGTCGTAGAGATCAAGCTGCCTCTGCATAAATAAATTAATTGAAGATCTAGTTAAAAATAATCAGGAATCCACAGCCTTGGACATGTTTGTGAATATGATAAGAAACCAGAAACCACCATTTTGTTCTGCTTCTTTTTTTTTCTTCTTTTTTAAAATACAGAATCGAGGCTCGTGGAAGAGCTAACATTTATCACACAAACAAATCAAACAGACAAACAAACAAAGTATATAAAAAGGGGAGCGGTAGACAAGATGGGGAGAGAAGGGGAAGCACATAAACAACATTTGAGAGCAGGGACATCGGGAATGTGTGGGAGGGCGAGGGCTTGGGGGGAGGCGGCGTGGGAAGGGTGGGGGGGGGGGGGGGGGGGGAGAAGTATAAACACAAGGACACCAAGGACTTCCAGGAAAGAAGTTGGTATTTCAAAAAAGTGGATTTGGGGTGAAATTAGCGGGGGTAGAAAATATCAAGGTTTTGGATGGGGGAAGATAAGAGATGGTGGTGAACAGCTGTTTTAAAGACCTGGAGGGAGGAGTGGGATTGAAGAGAGTGAGGGAGTTTGTTCCAAAGGTGGGGGAAAAGAGGAATGAAGGAGTGAAGGTGAGCAGAGAGTCTTGATTTTGGCAGTTTAACAATAAGAGGGTTGCAGGCAGATCTTGTGCGACCTGTAGGAATATTTGGGGGACAGAGCCCAGAGAGAGCTGGAGGAGCAAGGCCGGAGAGGAGTCTTTAGAAGACAGAAAGACCACCAACCTGCCTGCGGTGAGTAAGTGAAAGGCCCTATTCTTTATTGTTCTTCTTCTTTAACAGTCATAATTATTTGTTGTGTGGTTGGATGAGGGAAGCTCGGCCCAAGTCTTTCAGGAATCAGCTAGCCATGTCTGACGTTCGACTAAGGTTAGGACAGCAATTTGTAAAGTTGTTCACAATAGCTCACCTACTCTTTGCTAAGGACACCGTGGGATCTTTAACATCCAACAACTAATGCCAGCAGATGGGACACCCAGTTTAACGTCCAGCGAAGGGATGGCGCATACAGTACTAGCTTATTGGAAACGGGGCACTGCGTCAGCGGCACTGGGCAGACACTGCATCACATCAGGGCGGACAACAGGGTGAACAGCTCCAGCACCAAGTGGAGATGGAGACGAAACCAGTGGGTGCTCAGAGGGGAGAGAGCAATGTGATGGAAGGAAGGCTCCAACCATCAGGCCCTCGCCAGCATGCTGGAAGTCGGCGTGACGTCACAGCTACGCACCGCGGCGCCGCCATCTTGGAATTGGGGAAAATATTGGGCGCCATTCGCACGTGTTTGTCACAGTTTGAAACCGCAAAATGCCGAAAAGCTGCTGTATTTTCGGCTGCACAGCCAACAAGCTGAAGAATCCAGAGCGGCAGTTTTATGTTATACCTCAGGACCCGGCGAGACACCAGAAATGGCTTTCTGCCATCAGTCGAGCCGTTTTACCACTTCACAATTTCCCCCAAACCAAGATGGCGGCGCGTTGCCCCGTGACGTCACTACGTATTCACACGCATGACCGACTTCAAGAATGGAATGTTTATATCCTCGGCCCCCACATTTTTCCAGGCGGAACGTCAATCGACTGAAGCCCCACCAGCTAACGAGTGCCCACGGTGCATGTGACGGGAGCATGAGGCCACCAATCAAGGCCCTGCATATGCACAGATCTCACAGCCAATCATGGTTTTGTATGGCAGACAGTCCCCACCCTTCTTCTCTGAACACACAGAAGCACCAAAATGTCTGACCTCGTTAACGTAGATCTTTGCATCCAATGTTATCCACACTTAGCTAGCCTCACCTGGTTGCAGATATGGGGAAACATGAAAATACAACATCTTACTTTCTCTAACCAGGTCTTTAAAACAGCTGTTCACCACCATCTCTTATCTTCCCCCATCCAAAACCTTGATCTTTTCTACCCCCGCTAATTTCACCCCAAATCCTACACTTTTTTTGAAATACCAACTTCTGTCCTGGAAGTCCTTGGTCTCCTTGTGTTTTATACCTCTCCCCCCGCCCCCTTCCCACGCCTCCTCCCCCCAGGCCCTCTCCCTCCCACGCTTCACCCTGCTCTCAGGTGTTGTGTTTGTGTGCTTCCCCTCCTCTCCCCATCTTGTCTTCCGCTCCCTCTTTTTGTATGTTTTGTTTGTCTGGTTGATTTGTTTGTGGAATAAATGTTAGCTCTTTCACGAGCCTCGATTCAGTATACAAAAAACCCCAAACCCCCCCCCCCTCCCCCAAAAACACTATTTTGGATAGCGCTGTCACCCTGAGCAATGCAGCAATGGACATTTTGGCCCGAAACATATGCACCGAGTGCACTCGCAAACGAATCCTAAAATGTCCATGAATCACTGCTCACCTCCACTCATTTGTTCTTGTTTTTCTCACCTGTGGAATCAACTTTCACATTCTCTTCAATCCATTTAAAAACCATGATCTTTTCTACCCCCATTAACCTCTCCACCTCTCAGCCTACCTAAGATTTTTCCCTCCTGAGAGTTTCCTTCTGTATCTGTCTTATCTACGCCATGTATCCTCCACTACCCATGTTTCCTCCCCATTTCCCTTATTCGTCCAAGTCGGCCTCTATTTTCTCCAACTCTGCTGTTGGTGTTTCCCCACTTTCTTTATTGGACACCGCTCCCTTCCTATGCCATCTCCAGGCGCTGCCTAACGTCATTACCGGGCACCGAAGGGGGCCCGGAAATGACGCACGCTGAAAGGGAGTACTCAATTTTCACTCCGGTTGTTTGTTTGTTTGTTCGTTTGTTTGTTTGTTTTATTGTTTGTTGTACACCGCTCCTTTCCTATGCCATCTCCAGGTATTGCATAACGTCATTGCTGGGCACCGAAATGGGGCTCAGCAATGACGCACGCTGAAAGGGAGTACTCAGTTTTCACTCCGGTTGTTTGTTTGTTTTCTTGTTTGTCCGGGCGATATCTCAGCCATCATTTGAGGAAGGAAGCTTGAATTTGGGCACAATAGTAAGTACTTTGTCAAAAACGGTATTTTTGTTTTTTGATTAATCAATTAATTGATCAATTACTAATTTATTATCGATTAATTAAGTACGTATTTCTTTCCTTTCTCATCTGGGCATTATCTCAGGCACCTTTTGAGCTAGGAAGCTGATATTTGGACATGACAATGACCAAGTGATTTGGCTGTAAAGGCTATTTCTGATTTATTGATTCATCAATTAATCGATTAATTATTTATTGATTAATAATTTTTATTTTTTATTTTTTATTAATGAATTATTTCATTAAATTTCTAAAAGTTACATTTTCGGATGAAGCACCGGTGGTTTAGTTATGCTATTAGCCAATTGATTAAGACAATATTTTATGATCTTTTATTGATTTTAATTATGTAATTAATCAATCATTTATTGGACATCTCTCCCTCCCAATACAGTCTCTATGAGCTGCACGGCGGTATTGCCGGGCACCAGAGGCGCCCCAGCAATGCCGCGCTGGAGGATATTTAATTATTTGGCATGGGGGCGGTGTACTTTGAATGTATCTGTACTTGTTGTTCCTTTTATTCTGTTGCGTCCTCATCCATTCAATGTTCTTGCTCTTCCATGAGCCTTGACTTTGTTTTATACACATGGTGGTAAGCCTGGTTTTAGGCTTAACGGTTAAGGGGGCTGGCTTGAGATCTTAGGGTCCCGAGTTTGAGCTCCTGTCATGCTGTTGAATTAACGTCAGGTGGGTTGACTCAGCTTGTCATCCTTCCGAGGTCGGCAAAATGGGTATTGGGGGCATTGCAGCAGTGGCACAGTCACGCCCCTTGAAAATGATGCTGCCAAGCAGCCACAGGCTGCATACAAACCACACATAGTGGTTAGGACCTTAAATCAGTAACTGCCCAATACCCAATAAAAGGACATGTCTGCCCAATACTCATTCACAAGGGTTTATTTTAATAAGAAAGGGGTATCATTAATTCTACAACTTCTTGAGTATCCCCAGAGGTCTTCTTTTGGATATGTGATGTTGGCTTAACGACGGGATAACGACGGGAAACAACGCTCCTTTCCAACGTCTGATGAACGTTGGTCCAATGTTGGGCCAACACTTCATTCCAACGTCTCTCTAACGTCGGTACAACGTTGGGCCAACACTTCATTCCAACGTCTCTTTAATGTTGGTCCAATCTAACGAGGTCCAACGTTGGGCCAACACTTCATTCCAACGTCTCTCTAATGTCGGTCCAACGTTGGGCCAACACTTCATTCAACGTCTCTCTAATGTCGGTCCAATGTTGGGCCAACACTTCATTCCAACGTCTCTCTAACGTCGGTACAACGTTGGGCCAACACTTCATTCCAACGTCTCTGTTTGTCCAACGCTGGGCCAACACTTCATTCCAACGTCTCTCTAATGTCGGTCCAACGTTGGGCCAACACTTCATTCCAACGTCTCTCGAATGTCGGTCCAACGTTGGGCCAACACTTCATTCAACGTCTCTCTAATGTCGGTCCAATGTTGGGCCAACACTTCATTCCAACGTCTCTCTAACGTCGGTACAACGTTGGGCCAACACTTCATTCCAACGTCTCTGTTTGTCCAACGCTGGGCCAACACTTCATTCCAACGTCTCTCTAATGTTTGTCCAACGCTGGGACAACACTTCATTCCAACGTCTCTCAATGTTTGTCCAACGCTGGGCCAACACTTCATTCCAACGTCTCTCAATGTTTGTCCAACGTTGGGCCAAGACTTCATTCCAACGTCTCTCTAACGTCGGTGAAACGTTGGGGAAACACTTCATTTTAACGTCTCTCTAACGTCGGTCCAACGTTGGGCCAACACTTCATTCCAACGTCTCTAATGTTTGTCCAACGCTGGGCCAACACTTCATTCCAACGTCTCTCAATGTTTGTCCAACGCTGGGCTAACACTTCATTCCAACGTCTCTCAATGTTTGTCCAACGCTGGGCCAACACTTCATTCCAACGTCTCTCAATGTTTGTCCAACGCTGGGCCAACACTTCATTCCAACGTCTCTCAATGTTTGTCCAACGCTGGGCCAACACTTCATTCCAACGTCTCTCAATGTTTGTCCAACGCTGGGCCAACACTTCATTCCAACGTCTCTCAATGTTTGTCCAACGCTGGGCCAACACTTCATTCCAACGTCTCTCAATGTTTGTCCAACGTTGGGCCAACACTTCATTCCAACGTCTCTGTTTGTCCAACGCTGGGCCAACACTTCATTCCAACGTCTCTCTAATGTCGGTCCAACGTTGGGCCAACACTTCATTCCAACGTCTCTCAATGTTTGTCCAACGCTGGGCCAACACTTCATTCTAACGTCTCTCTAACGTCGGTCCAACGCTGGGCCAGCGCTCCCTTCCAACGTCGACCCACCGTTGGCTCGCTGGGACAAAATTATATTGGCCAAGCGATGTTCTTTGACGTTGGCCCAACGTCGTTGTGTTCGCTGGGTTATCTCGGGAAACATTAGAACCGCATTAATAGTCCTTTCGTCGAAAAAAATTAATTGCTTGAACAATTTATACACCTTTGTGAGGGAGTAATATAACATGTGAAAGCAATGAAGACATACCACGAGGTACAAAGAGTAAAGAGTGAAATTGATGTCTTGACCACAAGAATGCGGATTCAATAAAATTGCATTTCAGCTATCACTATACTTTACTGCCATCATTACTATTATTTTCTCAGTTCAACCTGGAATAGCAATTAAATACTTGCATTGGAGACAGTGTCTGACAGGATGGTTCCAAGGCTGACTTGGTGCTTCGCAGGCAGGGCGTTACATTTACATCACAACTGTTCCTTAGATGGACTGGGTGACCTGTCTGTTTGCATTAATTACTATTTTGGTGAAGCTCAGGATATTATTCCGGATCCAGGAATTTTTTGAAGGATTGTTTACCATTGGAAGATAGGGCTCATTTTTTTAAACATTATCTTATATATATTCTACATTTAACATTGTGATATGAAAATAGTTTTCATATTTGTTGTAAATGTAGTTTAAACTCGTGATTATGCGTTACAGCGGTGCATTTTGTTAGCAGCGTCGTCTTCAAGGTTCTTTTCTTTTTTTCTAATAAAGACATATTCTGTCATTTTAAAACCACCAAAGTGTGTATTAGGTTTCCCAGTTTCATAAAATGTATCGTTTGATACGTATAATGCTTTAAAACCTTTTTTTTGTTTTTTTTGTTTTTACCTCAGAAGAGATATCAACATTTACCTCAGCGAATGTCAATCACGGTGTCAGTATTTTGTTACGTGGTCCTCCCCGTGACTACCTGGTCTCGGTGACCCCCGGACCGTGAGAGGAACTCCGCCAGAAAGATTTATTATGTATGCGCTTTCGTAACGCAATCGATATGAATTCCAACCAAGAAAAAAAACCCCACACCAAGGATCCGGAATAATCAATGATATATTCCACGAGCAATCAACCATCAACAATCAGCAATCAATAGTACAAAGATGTAAACTCATCTACATTAACTCTAAGATGGCCATCTTATACATTCCTCACGTGAGCCCCACTCCCGACTCCCTCCGTGGTCAATGTCTCTCACAATGTCTCCGTACTCCTGTAGTTCGATCTCCGCACGTGAGCGGTTGAACTTCCTGACGTGCTTCCACCGGGCACGTCCCGTACCGGGAACAACGGCTGCAGCGCACACCTCCTGGCCAAGCAAAGCGGGTAAAGCAAAGCGGGCAAAGCAACACGTGGCTTGCCCAGCGCGCGAGGCCCAACGTGCGACCCGTACGCGGCCTTGTAGACGGTGAGGCGAACTGTGCCGGACGCTTGGTTCCGTGCCCGAACCCACAGTGACTTGACGTGTCAAAGGGTAGTTACACATCCCGGTAACTCCTCTCGCCAGACGGGCTTCTAAACGCCGATTCTGTTACGTTGCTCAATAGCGATACCGCTCGCGTCCGAGCTCGGCGAGGAAGAAGAAGAATCGTCGCTTCTCCAGGACCTCGTGTCTTTTTTTCTTCCGTTTCCGGTCTCCTTTTTCCCAGAAGGGCTCCTGACCCTTTAATCACAACAACCTTTAATCGACTACACATTGATAAGCAAAGACCTGAATAGTAATTCACATACATTCACATCAATATGTAACAATTTGATGAACTTATAAAGACTTACGTGAGTTATAAGTGTGACAAGCATGTGCACGGGATTCTTCCCAAAAGAATGAGTGGTCGCATTAGCTTGTACGACTTAAAATGAGCGAGTTTTGTTTTGACGTTTGGGCCAGTTATACATGTTGTATCCCTAAGGAATGAAACGAACGTTTTACCTGGCTTACAATTTTATTTGAAGTCACACATGCCTCAAAATACACTCACCTATATAGAATTGAACGCTGAATCCGAGAATGTAAGTGAAATTGCCTTGTTTTTTTTTTAACATTATCTTCTATATATATTCTAAATATATATCTGTGCAGTGTCTGTCTTGTGTTGTCTTATCTTGTGTTGTCACTGAACTACTCCCTGAAACTTTTGTGAAATCGTACTATTCCAACTTGACCCACGGCGGGAGTATGCGCTCTACTGAGTGACGTTCTAGTTGGTGGATGTTAATTTTTGCACGTGGATGGATAAAAGTACAGAAAATACAACCCTTCCTTATCTTTCAGGGTATTAAAAATTGAATCATTGTCAGCAAAGCAGGATATATATCAACATCAGGAACTAAACTGAAGAAAGGTAACGACAAGGAGGTTGAAATGTATTGAGTGAAAATACTCCACCATGATGATTTTGGGGAAATAGGAAACAACAACACATTATGTGTAAATGATGCAAAATGACATAAGCATTACGACTATACATAAATAAATATTAATTGTCAACAACCTGTGAAATGAATCAGGTAACCTTACACGTAGTTGCCAAATCTACCGCTTTTTGTGCTGATTTTATTGCCAACCCACCGGTTTTATTGCCAATTATATTGAAATATATCACTTTGACCAAGTAATATTTTTCATCAATGGTTTTGATGGATTTTCATGTTGTGATAAGGTTTCTGTCGGCATTCGGGCGTTTTCCCTCAATGCTGTGTGAGAAATCATATCCGTGATCCATTTCCATTTGATTGGCCACAGCTAAGATTCAAAGTCCGTGGCAGTAAATGACTAATGCTGTGCCATTTACAAGCATTATTGACCCCCGAAAGTGGGACATTTCTCATTGGTTGACTGACATGATGTAACTCAGATCAAAACATTGTACCAATAAAAATAATATAAGCCTGTGCTGGGTTAACCATATGCACGACTCACATGCACAGCACATGCATACACGGAAGTTGTTGGCTAAGACAGCGACCTACCAAAGTGATCTCAGTTCTAGGTCCCAAGCATCATGGCGAGCTAATTGTAGTAGATCTACCTAAAGTCTTTATTGGAGAGTAGGGTATGGGAAAGTGTAAGTTTACCTTTAAATATGAGCTTATATTTTACTCATTACAACATACAGGTAGTGGACAAAAATGGAAATACCAATGTAAAGTCACTTAATATGGCGCTGGACCGTCACAAGCAGCCAGTACGCGCCATGGCATAGAGGATGTGCCAGTACGCGCCATGGCATAGAGGATGTGCCAGTACGCACCATGGCATAGAGGATGTGCCAGTACGCGCCATGGCATAGAGGATGTGCCAGTACGCGCCATGGCATAGAGGATGTGCCAGTACGCACCATGGCATAGAGGATGTGCCAGTATGCGCCATGGCATAGAGGATGTGCCAGTACGCGCCATGGCATAGAGGATGTGCCAGTACGCGCCATGGCATAGAGGATGTGCCAGTACGCACCATGGCATAGAGGATGTGCCAGTATGCGCCATGGCATAGAGGATGTGCCAGTATGCGCCATGGCATAGAGGATGTGCCAGTACACCCCATGGCATAGAGGATGTGCCAGTACGTGCCATGGCATAGAGGATGTGCCAGTACGCGCCATGGCATAGAGGATGTGCCAGTACGCGCCATGGCATGGAGGATGTGCCAGTACACGCCATGGCATAGAGGATGTGCCAGTATGCGCCATGGCATAGAGGATGTGCCAGTATGTGCCATGGCATAGAGGATGTGCCAGTACACGCCATGGCATAGAGGATGTGCCAGTACACGCCATGGCATAGAGGATGTGCCAGTACGTGCCATGGCATAGAGGATGTGCCAGTACGTGCCATGGCATAGAGGATGTGCCAGTACGCGCCATGGCATAGAGGATGTGCCAGTACGCCCACCAGCATCTCTAATTATGCAGGAGAGATGCGGCACTGTTCTTCCACGAGAAAGTCATCAACTCACACCTGTTTGATGGAGGTGGAAAATGCTCCCAGGTGTAATTCCAGAATATCCCAGATCTGGTGACCGAGAAGGTCATGACATATGGATAAGATCAGTGTCATGCTCATCAAATATTTGGCCGACCACATGTGCTCTGTGGGTGAGGGATTGGATGGTCTCCTCTTGCAGCCATGCTCGCCATAATTATAGGCAACCAGGCCTGTGCAGCATCTTTATACATGACCCTAAGCATGCTGGGATGTTATTTGCTTAATTAACACATGGGCCACACCTGTGTGGAAAACGTTGTTTGGTGTCCCTCATTTACCCAGGTGTTTGCATTTTTTGTACACTACCTGTACGTTATCCAATTGTTACATGTAAAAAATTTAATTAAAATCATCAGGAAAACGATTGATTTTTCTGCTTTAATTTTGCATAAAATATACAACTCAGAAGGTACAACTTTAAAGTTAAAATTACAAAATTTCTTACCAGTTTCCTAGGAGGGGTATTCCTTCCCTTCCAGATGCCCCCCCCCACCCCCCTCCACCATTGGTCACTTCGTCCCCCGCACTATGGATCCTTTCCACTCTACTGCTTTTTCTTCTCTCAATATTGGTAACTATGCTGACATCATATGTGAAGTTTTCTTTTTTGGACTTCTTTTTTGTTATGCGATGGATTATAGTAGTACCCGCAAGTACTATAAAACTAATTAAAATTGATGGCATTAGGCAATGTTTTTGAACAAATCATTAACTAATCAATAAAATGTACAAGTTGTACAAAAATGTACAAAAATCATGAGTATGAAACTTAGAGGATAAAGGATTGCCGGTCAAAACAAAATTCTGACAAACAATACAAGGCCAAGGGTGCGGCCTCACTATGGGGTTACAAAAGGGCCTCCTGTTTTGATGTTTTTTGTCGTGAAGGTTTTGCTCGACAGTTCTTCCTCCTCTCTCAATGTGCATGCATCACTTCCGCTTGTGTTTTCAGCCATCTCATGTTTTTTTTGTGAGTGTAAAAGATCACTTTCTTTGCATTTAACCACCCAGCTGTCTAACACGACATGCAATCAAACTATTGTTCCAGTTCCTGCCCTGATGATTTGTATCTGCAGTATGATTAGAGACCTTTAGCTGCCAAATCACTATCTGAGATATCAAAAACAAAATTATTGTGATTTTAAAATGCAAAGTGTGTATTAGATACACTCTAAGTAATTGTTCAATCCTCAATTACAAGGCAGAGTAAATTAATAAATGTTGTCCGCATCTGCCATTGTGTTTTCCTTTGCTACCAAATGGTGTGTCATAGTATACTGTCGACCGTATGATATTATTGAAGGGTGTAATTTTCTTTTGCACAGCTGCTTTGGAGATCATATCAGAAGTTGCAGCTCACACCAGCAGCTCAATAAGGCAAGGGGTGAGTTGTTTATTACTTATATGACATCCAATAGTGGCACTGCAGGTAGATTTTTCCTTTGGATTTCAGGAATAGTGGTACATTAATTTAATTACATACATGTAACTTGTACTTTTTGTTTCCAGATTTGTATCATATGTCTGTCTGTCTGTGGGAGCTTGTCTGTGTGGTAGAGGTGTAGATAGGGTAAGGTAGAGCAAGATGCTCCTGGATAGAAAGATGTGGCAAGATGCCTTCACCCTGTATAACCTTCTCGGTCCTGGTTATATGCTCAGTATCCTGATTGTCTGCACCAATGGTCTCTCTGGCGGACGGACGCTATAACGGCCAATTTGAAATGTTCAATATACAGAACATATGGACTGAGGATTATGTATATACTGTACTAGTATAAAAGTCCGTTAAAAATGACGGGTTGGAACAGTTTATTTGACGGTGCAGCCTCGTGAGTGTGCCAAAGCATCATGTGTGCTTATTTCTTCTTTATTTATTAGACATCATACAGACGTAAATGAACACTTGTTTCACTCTGTGCGTGTTGCACATCACGCGCAGTGAATTTCACCTCACTGCGCCTTGTATTTATTGATTTTTCTTTTTTAAACTGCTTCTGTACAACACCCTTGAGACTCGGTTTGCAAGCCACCATCTACACTTCCAATAGAAGAGTCATAATTACTCGTTGAAGGAAAATGTTTTTGGAGTTTGTTTTATCCTCAAAAATAGATTGTAGTGAACACAGTCGTGTTAAAATTTTGGCCTTTAAAATCATACTCAAATCGTCCTGATGAAGGGGTACGGACAAATATACAAATACCTAAAAGGTGTTATATAAAGGCGAGTAGATTGGTCAAAGGGGAATCTTGCCCCTAACTTACTCTAATGTGGTTGCAGAGCATCTGAACAGGATTCTAACCTGCAATTCTTAAACCATGCACATGAAGTGCCCTATTGGCGAGTCCATTGAAGGAGTCGGCGAGGATCGATGAAAATTAAAGTTTAAAACTGAATTTTTTTTTTTAACGGATAATTATAGACTACTTCCTCTTACATTATTGTGAAATGTCATCCATGCAGTCAAATGGACCAGCAACATGTTGAATGAAAAATGTCGATGTTTCTTGATCCTTAGGATAACTTTCAGAAGCTTATGCAGCTACAGCAGAAACTACAAGGAACTGAGATTGTGCGTCCCGGACGGGTATGGAGCACCACAACACGTTAAACTAACGACAACACAATCACAGGAAGTAGATTGTATGTTCTTTGTTCAACTGAACAAGAACAACTCTACCTCATTGTCTTTATGGTGTCATACCTTTTATAATGTTCTGCTTTGGGCTACAATTTTTTTTCCAGCTCTGCCAGGGGTGTCTAAGGCTAGGGGTGTCTATCATCGGTAATGCCACTTTGCGGATGTCACTGTATCCTTGTAATGTTGGTTTTGCTGCAGGCTGCTTTCCAGAACTGTACATTGTCTGTGAGGCCCTGGCCTTGTGGAGAAAACAAAAGCTCCAAGAACAATTATCCATGGTTTCTCTCGCTCTTTTTCTCCCTCCCCTTCCTATGTTTGACACTCAGACTCTGCTTAAGGAAGGAACTCTGTTGAAGTTGTGCAGAAAAGATCTACAGCCTCGTGTATTTTGCTTGGTAATCCCTCCTCCCACACCCTCTCCCCTCCCCACCCACTTCCCTTTCTCCAAACACCTTTTATTATTATGTTTTGCCCAATTCTTTACCACCACCTTGTTTGCTTCAAATTCTTGCCCCTCATCCCCTTCCTTTTCTCCAGTACATGCCGATTCTAGGACAATGGGAATGCTGTTGTTTTCGCTTTAGTAGGCCAGTAATAGGACATACTTTTATATGTGGGAAATAGTACAGCAGAGCTGAAACTAGATGAGATAAGGAAAGTAAAGAACAACACGCAACAGATGTCGGTGCATTCATAACGTTTTCTGCAACTTTGTTCACGTCCTTTAAGCCCTTTTATTGTGTTAACGGTGAACATGAGGATATCCAGCTGGAAGTATGTAATTAAATAGTTGGGTACACCAGGGAGTATGATTGTCCATGCTGCCCTGTCTTCCAACAACCATTGAAATAGGTTTAAAATGCCATGATACTGTTTAAAATACATTTAGTCATGGAGTATACTGCTTTATTCTACTCGGTGAGCGCCCAGGGGTATTGCCCCTATTTCTTTCTCATCTCGTGATGTAGTTAGTATCTTCAGACTGGCAGATTTGATCACGAAGGATGATGTAAACAGCATGATTCATTATTGTTGTTTATACCATGAAGCAATTCTGAGAATAATGAATGGGATTTGAATTTTGTTTTAATTTTTTTGCACTTAAATTCAATGACAAATATGTTCACCTCCACATGCAACATATGATCCAAACTGAATTGAACTCGATGCAGAATCTAACTGTGGATTTGATCACACAGGGCACCAGTTGCATCAGCTCAAAACAGTATGACGACACTATAAAGTTTGTCTGCTCTGTGCATATCTAGGTTTCTGAGATAGTATTCTGAGAAACATTTCTTACACTGAAAAATAGATTAGTATTAGGAGATACAGTCATGGCCAAAAATATTGGCAACTTTGCACTTTTTTCAAATAACGCACCATTTCTTCCAGAAAATTGTTGAAATTAAAACATCTTTTGGTATCCACATGTGTATTTCTTTGGTTTGCAGGGGAATAAAACAAAAAAAGCTGAAAAAAATACCTAATCTTAGCTTATTCCACATATAAATCCTAAAATGGCCCGGACAATATTATTGGCACATTTTAGAAGTTGTTAGAAACAATTAGATTTCAAGCAGGTGATTCTCCTTTACTTTGGCATTGAACTCACCTGTGGTGAGTTACAGGTGCCTGCAATATAAAAATCACTCATTCAACCAGTTTGAATAGAGAAAAGGAGTCATTCTGGTGGTTTGTGTCACTATGTGTACCACAATGAGCATGGAGAAAAGAAAGATAACCAGAGAATTGTCTGAGGAGGTCAGACACAAGATTGTAGCCAAGCATGGACAATCTCAAGGCTACAATTCCATCTCCAGAGAACTCGATGTTCCTGTGTCCACCATACACAATGTTATCAGGAAGTTTAAGGCCCATGGCACTGCAACCAACCTCCATGGGCGTGGCAGCAAGAGAAAACTTGATCGAAGATTGCAGCTAAGGATTGTTCGAATGGCGGAAAAAGCACCTCGATCAACTGCCTAACAGATTCAAGCTGACCTTCAGACACAAGGTACGACAGTTTCAACTCACACCATCAGTCGCCAACTCGATGAAAGGGGGTTCTATGGTAGGAGACCCAGGAGGACCCCACTGATGAGAGAGAGAGAGACAGAGAGACAGACAGACAGACAGACGAGAGACAGACAGACATAAGAGAGACAGACAGACATAAGAGAGACAGACAGACATAAGAGAGACAGACAGACATAAGAGAGACAGACAGACATAAGAGAGACAGAGAGACAGACAGACATAAGAGAGACATAAGAAAGCCCAACTGGGGTTTTTCCAAAACACACTTGAACAAGCCAAAATCTTTCTGGGAGAATGTCCTGTGGACAGATGAGACCAAATTAGAGCTTTTTTGCTAAAGCACATCATATCTATGTTTATAGAAAACAAAATGAAGCCTTCAAAGAAAAGAACACATTCCCTACAGTCAAACATGGAGGAGGTTCAGTGATGTTTTGGGGTTGCTGTGCTGCATCTGGCACTGGGTGCCTTGAATGTGTGCATGAAATCAGATTACCAAGGCATTTTCGAGCGCAATGTCCAACCCAGTGTCCGAAAGCTGGGTCTCCATCGAAGATCATGGGTCTTGCAGCAGAACAATGACACCAAACACACTTCAAAAAGCACCCAGGAATGGTTCAAGACAAAATGCTGGACTGTTCTGAAGTGGCCAGCAATGAGTCCAGATCTAAATCCCATTGAACACCTGTGGGGAGATCTGAAAACAGCACTTGGGAGAAGGCACCCTTCAAATCTGGAAGAACTGAACTTGTTTGCACAAGTAGAGTGGGCCAAACTGCCAGTAGAGATGTGTAGGAAGCTCATTCATGATAGGCCGGATCTACATCTGAACCTCAACCAAAATCGAATCAATTCATCCACATGACACACCCAACTCATCCACAAATTTTCACGCAAATCCGTCCACAACTTTGACATATGGTGCTTGCTATACATCGTTTTTTGCCCTATCTCTTAATGATGAAGAATCACTTTTAAAAATTCCAGTATTCCGGATCCATATCCGGATCTTCTCCAAAATTGAGTCAATTTGTCCTAGTTAAACACCCAAAATGTCCACCAAATTTCGTCCGAATCCGTCCCTAACTTTTTTGGGATATTCTACCGAGTTTTCACAGCTCACAGACAAGCAGACAAAACACAGGTGAATAACCTCTGTCTTCCTTTGATGGTGGATGTAAAACTACGAGTCAATTAACTCTTCATTAACAATGTAATATAAAAATAGGTTTCAACTCCTGATAATGTCCAAAGTTAACAAAGCATACTCGTTGCAAACAACATGTTTTTTCACCAGCTTTAACATATAAATAAGTTGGCAAGATAGCCCAATAAGTAAGCATACTCGCCTCTGAGCCTTCTAGTCTGCGTTTGAATCTCTACCCAGGTATAAACTGTCACGCTGTTGTTTCACATGCAGGGCAAGGCATTGATGAGTGCACGTACCTCGGATGAATGTCAAGCTGGAAGAACCGATTGTGAGAACTAGAGGAGTTGGTGAACGTTAAAAATTCCAAATCTTCACGGTGCCTTTCTAAAAAGTAGGCAAGTATAATTGCCGGCACCCCGAACAAATTAGATGTTCCGGCTCTGATTAGTTGCTTGGAAGGCAACGGCAAACCACCAACCATAGCCTTAGCCCAGGAAATTATTCGGCCCTCTCGGCGTTCTCTATGGAATATAGTACGTTTAATCAATTGATGACGTAGATATGCATACCAACACAAAAATATTGGAATATGGGAAGAAAGAAAGTAATTAACTATATTGGGAAAAATATTCTACAACTCAAACATTATTGTCCACTTTTAAATAAAAAATGTAATGACACCAAATTGCAATAAAAGGTAGACTAAGACTTGCAATAAAAATACTTGTCTAAATCCTAAATCCAACCATTTTGCCGGAGATGCCTTGCTTGACTCATGGGATGTCACAACTTTTCCAGAGCCTCGGTATTCTGAAAATTAATGAAAAATATACTAATGCAAGAAAATATACCAGGGGATCATCTTGCTTTCCACCTCTTTTAGATGTGAAACCACTCTGTAAGCCTGTTAATTGAAAGCTCTCCGCTATTTGACCCAGACTTGCACTCGGTGGCGTAATGGGTAGAGCGTCCATTCTGAGTCTGGGAGCACTGGGGTTCAAACACTGCCAGAGTCATACTGAAGACTTAAAAAATGGCACGTGCTGCTTCCTTGTTTGATACTCAGCATTTAAAAAAGATAGAGCTTGGACAAACAACCTTAGGTTGGCAATCATAGCACAGGCTAGATGGGCCTAATAGCCTCATGCATTGAAGTTACTTGTAAGGGAACTCATTTTTTACTTGAAAAATCCAAGATTTTTCAAGTATGTTGGTAGGTTCCGTTTGTGGTTCTGTCTGTTTGTCTGTTTGTCATCGGCCTACAGGTCACAATTCTAAACCGATCGTCATGAAACTTCACCACGTTGTATAAGTCGTCCCAATTGAGAAGCCTATTGATTTTGAGGTCAAAGGTCATCTGGAGGTCAAATTTCTAAAATCGCCATTTTAAATCCGATTGACTTGAAAATTGAATAGCATTTGTATATCAAGTCACTAAATTGGGAAACATACTATTTTTGAGGTCAAAGGTCAACTCAAGGTCAAATTTTAAAAATCATCAATTTTCATCGAAAAAGTTGTCAATTCTCAACCGATTGACTTGAAAATTGAACAGCATTTGCATATCGAGTCACTAAGTTGGGAAACATACTATTTTTGAGGTCAAAAGGTCAAAGTTCAACTCAAGGTCAAATTTAAAAAATAATCTATTTAAAATAAATAATCTATTAAACAATATCTCTCCGTTCTCAAGACCGAACTCTCTTATCTGTCTCCCTCTTCCAAATCCTGGTGGCGTCTGGTCAAATCTGTTTCTGGTGTTTGTTCCCCCTCCATTCCCACCCTTACCTCAAACGGCTACACAGCTGACTCCGCACGTGAAAAAGCTGAATGCCTCAACTCTGTGTTTGCCTCTAAATCTTGTGTCCCAAACCCATCCCTCTCTGTACCCACCATACCCAGTCATACCCAGCTGCTCCTGGACTCCGTGTCCTTTCCTCCTGACAAGGTGGAAAAGTTTCTGTCAACCCTCGACTCTGATTCTGCAACTGGACCTGACGGCATCAGCCCACGGGTCCTAAAATCCTGTTCTTCCGCTCTTTCACTCCCTCTCTCTGTTCTCTTCACCCTCTCTTTTGCTCAAGGTCAACTGCCATCTGCTTGGAAATCAGCCAACATCACCGCTTTGCACAAAAAAGGTGCAAAAACAGATCCTAGCAACTACAGACCAATCAGCCTTCTCCCAATTATCAGCAAAGTCATGGAATCCATCATTGCTTCGGATATGAAATCTTTCCTCTTCTCCAATGGCTTGATCTCTGATCATCAATTTGGTTTCAGACCAGGTCACTCTACTCTGGACATGCTGCTTCTGCTGTCTCAACAATGGATGGAGGTCCTCAATGCCAAACAGGAAATTAGAGCTGTCTCCCTCGACATATCACGTGCCTTCGATACGGTCTGGCACCCCGCTCTGCTCACCAAACTCTCCTCCTTTGGTATCCATGGAAATCTCCACGCATGGCTGGCGGACTTCCTCTCTAGTCGTAGTCAACGTGTGGCCCTGAATGGGTTTCTCTCATCTCCTCTTCCTGTTCAGGCTGGAGTTCCCCAAGGCAGTGATCTGGGCCCTGTGCTTTTTCTGGTCTTCCTCAATGATCTCTCTGACTCTCTTGAAAATCCTCTCTTTCTCTTTGCTGATGACTCCACTCTCTGCCGCTCCATTCCTCATCCCTCAGATCGGCAGTCTGCAGCCTCCTCACTCTCTGCAGACCTGGACAAAATCACAGACTGGGCAAACAAGTGGAACATGTCTTTCAATCCTGACAAATCTCACACTCTTACAATGTCTCTCCGAAAAGACCGACTGGACAACCCTCCCATCTACTTTCTGAATAATCCTCTCCAATAAGTTCTGTCACTCAAGCTTTTGGGTCGCACTGGCTGCCATGATCTTTCCTGGTGAAAACCAAATTTCCAAGCTGGCCTCCAAAGCCAGTCGCCGACTGGGCATCCTCCGTCGTGCGAAGTCCTTCCTTGGCACACCTGGGCTCCTCACCACATACAAGGCTTTCATCCGCAGCTCAATGGAGTACTGCTCTCCCCTCTGGGCTGGTGCTCCTGCCTCACACCTAGCTCGTCTTCACGCTGTTGAAACCAAAGCGTTCAGAATCATTGGAATCTCCCGCGATGACGCTATCTCCGAGGGCCTTTCACTTAATCACCGCATGCAGGTTGGTGGTCTTTCCGTCTTCTACCGACTCCTCTCCGGCCTTGCTCCCCCAGCTCTCTCTGGGCTCTGTCCCCCAAATATTCCTGCAGGTCGCACAAGATCTGCCTGCAACCCTCTTATGGTTAAACTGCCAAAATCAAGACTCTCTGCTCACCTTCACTCCTTCATTCCTCTTTTCTCCCGCCGCTGGAACAAACTCCCTCACTCTCTTCAATCCCACTCCTCCCTCCAGGTCTTTAAAACGGCTGTTCACTACCATCTCTTATCTTCCCCAATCCAAAACCTTGATCTTTTCTACCCCCGCTAATTTCACCCCAAATCCACTTTTTTTGGTGACTTTTGACTTCTTTCCTGGAAGTCCTTGGTGTCCTTGCGTTTTATACCTATCCTGCCTCCCCCCAGGCCCTCTCCCTCCAAAAACATCTCCCGATGTCCCTGCTCTCAAATGTTGTGTTTGTGTGCTTCCTCCCCTTCTTTCCCCATCTTGTCGACCGCTCCCCTTTTTATATACTTTGTTTGCTTGTTTGTTTGATTTGTTTGTTTGATAAATGTTCGCTCTTTCACGAGCCTCGACTCTGTATACAAAAAAAAAAAAAAAATCTAAAAAGCCATCAATTCTCAACCGATTGACTTGAAAATTGAACAGCATTTGCATATCGAGTCACTAAATTGGGAAAGATACTATTTTTGGTCGAAATGTCAAGGGTCAACTCAAGGTCAAACTTCCAAATCACTTTTTATCGAAAAAAACCGTCAATTTTCATCCGATTGACTTGAAAATTGAACAGCATTTGCACATCGAGTCAATAAATAGGGAAACAAACTATTTTTGAGGTCAAAAGGTCAAAGGTCAACTCAAGGTCAACCTTCCAAAATCATTTTTCATCTGAAAAATCGTGACTTTTCTTCCTATTGACCCGAGCTCTGTTCAAGATTGTCAATTTTAATCTTGATGGAATGGACAATTTGCTGTATCAATGGAATTTTTTTTCTTGGCGATTTTGCATCGTTCTCCGCATGACGTCTTCTTGTTTGTCTGTTTGTTTGTCACCGGCCTACAGGTCACAATTCTAAACCGATCGTCACAAAACTTCACCAAGCTGTATAGGTCGTCCCAATTGAGAAGCCTATTGTTTTTGGGGTCAAAAGCTCAACATAGGCCAAAGGTCACCAACTTTGCCAAATTTCTAAAATCCTCAATTTTCATCCGATTGACTTGAAATTTGAAGAGGACTTGCATATCTTGTCACTGAATTCAACCACAAAGTATATTTGAGGTCAACATAGGCCAAAAGGTCAACATAGGCCAAATTTCTAAAATCCTCAATTTTCATCCGATTGACTTGAAATTTGAAGAGGCCTTGCATATCTGGTCACTGAATTCAAACACCAAGTATTTTGAGGTCAACATAGGCCAAAAGGTCAACATAGGCCAAAAGGTCAACATAAGCCAAAAGGTCAACATAGTGTTACGGGGTCCTCCCCTATCGAGTCCCCGGCAGAAAGATGTGTTGTCCTTGTGTGAAAACCAGCCAATCAACCAACGAGTCCACACCAAGGGATACGAACAAACCACAATATATTATAACACTTCAAACCCACAATATTTTATCACACGTCCAACACCATATAATTCATATCTACAGGTGGTACCACCTTATTGAGTCCCTTAACCCCCAAACTCACGGCCCTTTCCCCAATGTCTCTGTACTCCTCCAAGGCGACGTCGATTCGCTCCAGCACATAGAATCAATGTCCGGTTCCAATCCGTGGAAGCGGAGACGATCGAACCAACCCGCAGGTCACGTGGTCCAATCCCCAGCACGATAGCGGTAGAATGGGAAACCGGCCAAAGACGATTTCGGGTACGTACCTGGTGGCGGTTCAATCCGCGAGTCTCCTCAAAAACCCTCCCACAGCCGCGGACTGGTGGGTTGCACAGTCGTCCCTGGCAGCCCACCGGAGAGAAACACCTGGTCGACGCGCCGCCAAAAACCTGGTCACGGCCGGTGATGCGCGTGGCGAAAGTGGCGGTCGGCTTTCTCTCACTGCTCGGTCGGGAGCTGCAATCCGACCACGTTTCACTGCTCCGTCGGGAGCCGCAATCAGAACACGTTTCACTGCTCGGTCGGGAGCGGCAATCAGAACACGTCTCGCCGTTTTTTCTTCGCTCCACCCCTTTTCTCCGCTCCACCGCTTCCGGTCTTGATCCGGATTTCCGGCCACATTTCCCCAGGAGGGCTTTTAATTCTTCTACCCACAACAACCCTTTCCCATAAATCACCATAAGCATAATATCTAGGATACTTTGAACCCACAACAGTAATCATAACAATCATCATTAGGGCCGAATACGTAACACTTCCCCCCCTCAAGAAAGAAAGTTGGAGCACCGTGAAAACTTTCTTTGTATGCCCTCTTTGAACAGGCAAAAGTAAATACCTTACCAACAAATTCACAAACCAAATCAGCAATCCCTGGGGGCGACAATATTCAACCTTTCCCAAAAATAGAGCAACAAAATTTCACATAACACCCCCCCCCCCCCCCCAGAGCTTTCCGACAATTAACTTCCTCGGGACAAAGCGTTAGCCATGACATTGTCCCGGCCCTTTACATGTTCAATTTCCAAGTTGAACCCCTGCAAAGCCAAACTCCATCTCATCAACCTCTGATTTTTCTTTTTCATTTTTTTGAATGAAGGTTAAGGAGTTGATCAAAAATCCAAAGTTACGCATCTCGATAGCCCCTTTTCCGGGAGGCCAAGCCGAGTATTCACAACATGGACGCCTTTAGGAAGGTGGAGTTCACGGTTAGTCCGTGTAGGAATCTGGGCTCGGCGGCTCCGCCGCATTCCGTGCTTCAACTTCTCCGGACTCCTAATAATTACGGTGGGACCACTTGTCACAGTAGTCACGGGAATAGCGGTCTCCCTCTCGGCTGCTACCCTGGTAATCATTCTTTCGGGAGATGCCGTAACTCTGGGAGCCTCCATAGTAATATCGGCTGCGGCCACCACCAAAACTACCGCCAAGTTGGTCTCTTCTGTAGACCTCTCGATGCCTACGAAATGCCTTCCCTACTGTTATGGTCCGACCCTCCAAATCCTTGCCATTCCAATTCTTCTCTGCCTCTTTGGCGTCCTTTGTGCTTGCAAACGTGAGAAAGCCGAACCCTCTTGACTGTTGCGTTTCCCTGTCTTTTACCAACCGCACTTCCACAAGCGGTCCATATTTGTTGAAGACAGAGGTCAGAACTTCCTCCTTTGTTCTGAAGTTCAGTCCCCCTACAAAAAGCTTGCCAACTTTGCCTCCATCCCTGACTGGTGAGGTGTTATTTCCCATATCGGACTTTTTCACAGCCATCAGGTTACTAGAAACTTGACCCCCAGCCAAATCATTCCCGACCACAACTGATACTCCCTCTACAGGAAGAGTGGCTTGCAACCCCACGGTGACTGGTCCTGACACCAAATCAGACCCGAGATTGATGACATGAAGGGGAGCGCTAACCCAGCCACCGATCCCTTGTAACCGAACACTATCACCAGTTGCTGTACTCTCCGACAATGGTAAAATGCCTTCCAGCATTAAGGATTGATGTGCTCCTGTGTCCCTCAATACCCTAACAGGTCTTGGGTTAGTCGAGTCTCCCTCCAGTGAGACAAACCCCTCATAAATAAATGGTTGGTAACTCTTCTGTGGGCGATTTCTCACGTTTGCCATCGCATTCGGAGTTGGACTAGTCAGACTCCGCTCCTGATTTTCCTTTCCCAAAGCATGACAGTGGGACATCAAGTGTCCGGGTCTATGGCAAAACGCGCAAGTAGGCCCGGAGGAGAACCTCGTGGTCTGCCTCGAGGTCCACGGAGGATATGTCTGCCTTGAAACCGTTGACGTCTGACCCCTAGAAGTCGTAATATCAGAGTGGTCCTCCTCTCGAGGCCGCCCCCATGAATTTTCGTTCTCCACCCCTGCCGTACCATAGCTCCCCTGGCTAAGTCTAGGCGAGAAGTTAGGGTTGCGGAACCCCATCCTATGGGTGAATGCATAGTCATCTGCCATGGTCGCTGCCTCATACAACTTTGGTACTTTCCTTTCCTCCAAGTGTATTTTAATGTCCTCATGGACACACTGTTGGAATTCCTCCACCAGGATCAATTGTCGCAATAGTTCGAAGTCTTTCCCAACTCCTTTCGAATCGCACCACCTATCAAACATGGTTTCTTTCAATCTGGCAAACTCCACGTGGGTCTCACTCTCCCTCGTCCTGGCATTCCGGAATTTCTGCCGGTAAGCTTCCGGGACCAATTCATAGGCTTTGAGAAGGTGTTTCTTTAATACCTCATACTCTGCACACTGGTCAATCGGTAAAGCCGAATAAATCTCTTGAGCTTTACCCACCAGAACACTTTGCACTAGTATGGACCAGTACTCCTCAGGCCAGTTTAACTGTCGAGCCACTTTCTCAAAGTGGGGAAAAACTTGGCTACCTCCTTCTCATTGAAGGGTGGGACCAGCCTCACATGTCTGCCAACATCCCAGGTGTTCTGCCTCGGTGTCGAACCAGCTGGCATGGATGGTACCTCTCCCCGTTCTCTTATTAACTCCAGCTGCTTGATTTTAATTTCCTGCTGAAGCTCCATGTCACGTTCCTTTAACTCCCTTTCGGCTCTTCTTTCCTCCGCTCTTTCCCCTGCTCTTCTTTCCTCGAGGTCTCGGTCCTGTTCTATTCTTTCCTTCTCTGCCTTCCTTTCCTCTGCTTTTAACCTTTCCTGGCTCTGCAGTTGCATCTCCAGTTTCCGGAGCTCCACATTTTCTTGTTCCTTGGGTAACCAATCCAAGGCTACCTCTGTCCATGTGCCCTGTCCCACCAGAGCTTCTATCACCAATGTCTGCATCTCTGCTTTCCTCATATTAACTTGGACCTCCAAGTTAAAATGTCTGGCCAATATCAAGAGTTCCGATTTTTAAAAACGCTTGGAACTGTGCCTCACTAGGGGACGCCGCAAACGTTTCTGCATCAAACACCATGGTGACTATCCGTGAGCACCTGTTAACCTTCACACAAAAATTTTCCAACAAACAAAACAAAAGTTTTTCCCCCCCCTTTTTTTTTTGTTGTTGTTTGTTTTTTGGGGAAAAATTTGGGAATTTGGAAAAAGTTCCAAACTTGGGAATTCTTTCCCGGACTAAATTTAGGAATTTCTCAGCTCCCGGACGCAGATCCAATTGCGAGTCCACGAATATCAATTGAACGAGCCCCCAATTTCTGTTACGGGGTCCTCCCCTATCGAGTCCCCGGCAGAAAGATGTGTTGTCCTTGTGTGAAAACCAGCCAATCAACCAACGAGTCCACACCAAGGGATACGAACAAACCACAATATATTATAACACTTCAAACCCACAATATTTTATCATACTTCAAACACCATATAATTCATATCTACAGGTGGTACCACCTTATTGAGTCCCTTAACCCCCAAACTCACGGCCCTTTCCCCAATGTCTCTGTACTCCTCCAAGGCGACGTCGATTCGCTCCAACGTGTGGAATCAATGTCCGGTTCCAATCCGTGGAAGCGGAGACGATCGAACCAACCCGCAGGTCACGTGGTCCAATCCCCAGCACGATAGCGGTAGAATGGGAAACCGGCCAAAGACGATTTCGGGTACGTAGCCGGTGGCGGTTCAATCCGCGAGTCTCCTCAAAAACCCTCCCACAGCCGCGGACTGGTGGGTTGCACAGTCGTCCCTGGCAGCCCGCCGGAGAGAAACACCTGGTCGACGCGCCGCCAAAAACCCGGTCACGGCCGGTGATGCGTGTGGCGAAAGTGGCGGTCGGCTTTCTCTCACTGCTCGGTCGGGAGCTGCAATCCGACCACGTTTCACTGCTCCGTCGGGAGCCGCAATCAGAACACGTTTCACTGCTCGGTCGGGAGCGGCAATCAGAACACGGCTCGCCGTTTTCTCTTCGCTCCACCCCTTTTCTCCGCTCCACCGCTTCCGGTCTTGATCCGGATTTCCGGCCACATTTCCCCAGGAGGGCTTTTAATTCTTCTACCCACAACAACCCTTTCCCATAAATCACCATCAGCATAATATCTAGGATACTTTGAACCCACAACAGTAATCATAACAATCATCATTAGGGCCGAATACGTAACAATAGGCCAAATTTCTAAAATCCTCAATTTTCATCCAATTGGCTTGAAATTTGAAGATGACTTGCATATATGGCCACTGAATTCAACCACCAACTATTTTTGAGGTCAACATCGGCCAAAAGGTCAACATAGGCCGAATTTCTAAAATCACAAATTTTCATTTGATTGACTTGATATTCTAAGAGGATTTACATATATGGTTACTGAATTCAACCACCAACTATTTTTGAGGTCAACATTGGCCAAGTTTTTAAAATCCTCAATTTTCATCCGATTGACTTGAAAATTGAACAGCATTTGCACATTGAGTCACTAAATAGGGAAACTAACTATTTTTGAGGTCAAAAGGTCAAAGGTCAACTTAAGGTCAACTTAAGGTCAACCTTACAAAATCATCATTTTTCATCTGAAAAATCGTCACTTTTCTTCCTGTTGACCCGAGCTTTGATCAAGATTGTCAATTTTAATCTTGATGAAATGGACAATTTGCTGTATCAATGGAATTTTTTTTCTTGGGAGCGGGGGGCGGATTTTGCAAGTATTATGCTCCGCATGACGTCTTCTTGTATATTTATTTATTTACTGACCCTGAATAGACCATTAATTGAAGAGTCCAGACAACTGGATCTGCTTCTGTTGAATCTCTGTCTTCAGTTCATTGCTTCACCAAAGGCTGACCAAAGCAATAGCAAATTTACTTTACTGTAATACAGTCTCGCAATTCTAAAATCAAGATGAACCTCCACTCACTACTGCTCAAAAAAAATACATCTTTGGATGTTCAATAAAAGTTAAATTTTGCTGCCATTTTATTATCATTGAATAAGTGATGATGGCTATTTCAATTCAAAATACAATGAAGTTAAAGGTATTAAAAGATATGGTGCTTATTTATTAATTTTTTTATTAATTAATTTATTATTTATTTATTTAAATTAATTAATAAATTAATTAAAGTATTAAAAGATTAAAATATATTGAAAGGTATTAAAAGATATTAAAAGACATTAAAAGATATTAAAATACATTAAAAGATCAGGATTATTGTGTTTCAGAAGATGTTGATGTCATTGTCGTTGCTTTGACTGTGTCCAGATGAACGACGTTCTACTTTACACGTCTCTTCAGGGTGGAGGAAAACTCAAGTTAAACAGAATATTTTCCCTCACTACTGTGCAGGTGAAAACCAACATCCACAATCACTTTGAAAGACAATGATAAAATTAAATATATTTTTCTATTACTATGTCAGCTCATTGCGCATGGGCCAACTGAGGGAACAATGGTTTCATTCTGTCTTCAAGTTTGTAATTAGTTCATCAGGGAAGGATCGTTTCTTGGTGTGATTTATTAGAAACAGATAACAGTAAAGAATAATATAACTGAGTCACAATCGCAATGAATGTTTCATGATTGCCTAAATTGTAGGCCACAAGTAGCTTTTCATTGTTAATTCCTCACCTGGTCAAGTACTGCATCCTGCAACCTGGCCGAGGAGTTGCACTACATGGCCAGAAGTATGCGGACACCCCTTCTAATTAGTGGATTCGGCTGTTTCAGCCACACCCATTGCTGAGAGGTATATATAATCAAGCACACAGCCATACAGTCTCCATAGACAAACATTGGCAGTAGAATGGGCCGTACTGAAGAGCTCAGTGACCTTCAACGTGACACAGTCATAGGATGCCACCTTTCCAACAAGTCAGTTCGTCAAATTTCTGCTCTGCTAGAGCTGCCCCGGTCAACTGTAAGTGCGGTTATTGTAAAGTGGAAACGTCTCGGAGCAACAACAGCTCAGCCGCGAAGTAGTAGGCCACACAAGCTCACAGAACAGGACGGCCGAGTACTGAAGCATGTAGGGCATACAAATAGTCTGTCCTCGGTTGCAACACTCACTATCGAGTTCCAAACTGCCGCTGGAAGCAACGTCACCACAACAACTGTTCGTCGGGAGCTTCATGAAATGTGTTTCCATGGCCGAGCAGCCGCACACAAGCCTAAGATCACCATGCGCAATGCCAAGCGTCGGCTTGAGTGGTGTAAAGCTCGCCACCATTGGACTCCTGAGCAGTGAAAACGCGTTCTCTGGAGTGATGAATCACGCTTCACCATCTGGCAGTCTTACGGATGAATCTTGGTTTGGCGGATGCCAGGAGAACGCTACCTGCCCGAATGCATAGTGCCAACTGTAAAGTTTGGTGGAGGAGGAATAATGGTCTGGGGCTGTTTTTTGTGGTTCGGGGTAGGCCCCTTAGTTCCAGTGAAGGGAAATCTTAACGCTACAGCATATAATGACATTCTAGACGATTGTGTGCTTCCAACTTTGTGGCAACAGTTTGGGGAAGGCCTTTTCCTGTTTCAGCATGACAATGCGCTCATGCACAAAGCGAAGTCCATACAGAAATGGTTTGTCAATATCGGTGTGGACGAACTTGACTGGCCTGCACAGAGCCTTGACCTCAACCCCATCGAACACCTTTGGGATGAATTGGAACGCCGACTGCGAGCCAGGCCTAATCACCCAACATCAGTGCCTGACCTCACTAATGCTCTTGTGGCTGAATTGAAGCAAATACCCGCAGCAATGTTCCATCATCTAGTGGAAAGACTTCCCAGAAGAGTGGAGGCTGTTATAGCAGCAAAGGGGGGACCAACTCCATACTAATACCCATGATTTTGGAATGAGATGTTTGACGAGCACATACGGGTGTGATGTTCGGGTGTCCATATACTTTTGGCCATGTAGTGTACCTTGAGCCAACATTAAAGTTTCCCATTCTTTTCTGCCAGAAGTGTTGCTGAAACCTAGAGAGTAAATTTTAACGAAGTAATTCTGTCATTAATGCCGTTCAAGGTTTACCGACCTGTTACCGAGGCCTACCCTAATGAGTTCCACCTTTCGAGCCCGGAGCGATCATTTGTTCTTACTGCAAGGTAATACTGGAAAAAACATTTTTTGTGGTTGGTGATCCAAAAGGAGTATATATCATTTCCAAAAGTTTCCTTCACTCTTCTCCAAAAGAGTTTAGTGTTTGGTGCATTGTGGATCGATGCTGCCCCTTCGCGGAAAGGAAAGAAAAGACCGTATTCGGCAACTCAGATTCTTGCATCTGAGAGAAAACGCCCACACTGCTGCTAAATAACTTTTCACTGTAACACACATATTTGACCCTTCCTTTTGAATTTGATGAATTATTGAGTTTTCGTTCTGCTTACAACTTCTTGAGGCTCACAGTCTGCATTCCTTAGTTATCTTCTTCCCACTCCAGTGCACTCCTTCCATAGTTCCATGATCTTCTGTTACCTCCTTAAGTCATTTTCTTCATTTTGCTTTCTTTATTATTAGTATTATGATGTTTTAACATTCATCTGAGGGTCTTGGTGAAGCTTGTGCTAAATCGTATACAATGCCCGAGACATCAGTAGACATCAGTGTACTTTAATGTGAATTACACAGATAGGACTAGAGTCACTAGACAATAAAGAACTGCACGTGGTATTTGGAATTTGAACCTTTATTCTGAGCATTTTTAGTCATCAGTTCAGATGGGAATGCAAAACAGGCTAACCAAACGTTGTTTATTCCCCCACACTCCTCCGCCATTTCCATTGCACATGCACTTCTAATATGTTTGTCCCACTACACGAGACAAAGATAGCTGAACAGGAGGACAATACTTTCACTCGGTTTGCCCTGATGTGTCTTGTTGAACAACTCATCCCATCACTGAGCAAGGATCCTATGGTAACCTTACAGTCTCTTTTATATTTGCCTGCGACGTTAAGATGTCCTGTAGTATCTTCAAAACAAGAGTAGACACTTAGTACCGTTGCTAAGTTACAAATTCCTCCTTGAAAATCGTTTGGTTACATATTTACATTTTTCCCCAACTAAATTATTAAAAATCGCAGCGCGCCCATTTTCGAAAAGAACCTTCCTCTACCCAACCCCAACACACACTGCAAAAATGGATTTAATCGGACAAGCCATTCTGCTCGAAATTGACGGAAACCAATTTCAAGATGGCTGCCGTGGCGGCCATATTGAAAATCGCAGCGTGCCCATTTTCGAAAGGAACCTTTCTCTACTCAACCCCAACGCACACTGCAAAAATGGATTTAATCGGACAAGCCGTTCTCCTTGAAATTGACGGAAACCAAAAGTTGACGGACGCCCGGACGACAATACCCCTTAGCCCAATTTGGGCTGAGGGGTGAAAAGGTAAACTCTACACGATAAGAGAAACATTTGTCTGTCTGTCTGTGTGTCGCCATTTTTCTCAGAGATGGCTGAACGGATCTTCGTCAAACGTTCAGAGGTTCATCAGTGAGTGCCTGGGAGTGCTTTAGGCAAAAAAAACCCAAAAAATGTTTTTGGGGAAAAAAAAAGTTTGTCTTTTTGCATTTAAAAAAAATCGCTCTATAGTGCCTAAGCCTTTTTGATTAATGACAGTTATATACAAGTACACATTCGCATTTATAAATGCAAAACAATCACCAGATATTTGAACACAAATAATAAAAAAACAATTCCGGAAGCGGTTGAAGTTGGTGGTTAGGCTTCTTCTTCTTCCTGAACAGCATCATACTTAACTCAGAAACGTGATGAACGGCACATTCACCAGCATATATTCAACGAAAAGGTAAAATGATGATTTGACATTTGTGATAGATTCTGATTTGGATGTAATTGCTTTTTCCATTGTATTTGCCCTCATTTCAAATTTGTTATTGTTTCTTTTTCTCTTGAGCAACGCCGGGTACTCCAGCTATAAACACTTTTATACTTTACTCGGGGTACAAATACAAATACAACTTTGTCTGGGGGGTAACATAAGCTATGTAGCCGCGGCCTCATTCGAAGGTGTGGGGGACTGTGAGAGGAGCGTAAATTCTCTATGTAAATGTGTACCGTGTAGCGCCACCTGGTGATGGTGGCAGTGGGTATTACAATTTCCTTTTTCACCTGTGCAACACTGTGGTTATGAAGCACTCTTTGCACCGGAAAACTTTTCCTCCTTCCCTTCTCCCCCTTCCCCAAAACGGAGGGGGTCTGTCAAAGCCACCCCTTCCCCCAAAATATGTATATGTAGTATATCTTTCCCCACCCTCTCCTCTCCCCTCCCCTCACTCCCTTCCTCACCCCTCCCTCTCCTGCTTCTTCCCCCACCCTCCCCTCCCCCCCCCTGCTCCAGCGCCGGGTACTCCTGCTAGTATTGTATAAATATATATTTCATGTTGACAAGAAAATGTCCCGTGTCTGTATATGTGTCTGTATATGTCTGAAAATGAGGAGGTACTGTATATACAGCAAGGTGCCATGCTTTAATACATCTTCCTTTAATCAACCTCATGACATGAAACCAGAGTTACAAGGACAGCACAGGGAGAAATTTCGGTTTCTCTCCTGAAAGGACATCAGTGAATTTTGTCATTAAAAATATTAGGGAAGTAAAAGGACTGAAACGACATTTATATGGACAAGTTTTTCATTAGTGAGCTCGCTTGTTTTTTTACATCACTGGAATTATTTATACATTTACATCCATGCAATGGTTGTCAATTATAGGATCTTGTTTCAATAAATGAAAACCTTTGTATTGTTTAACAAGCACGGCATTATAGGGGAAAAAGTAGTGTCTAAAACTCATGGAGTACTTTTACATGCATTACTAGGATGTCAGTAGGCAATGGGGGAAATACAGTAAACACAGTTTATGGGATTTGAAGCTGAGATCTCAGCATCGTGAGCTAAGCATTCAGATGAGGATGCCAAGCAGGCCAAACATCACGTACTTCCAAATGATAATTCAAAATACAAGTAAACCCTTAAATATCATGGGGGTTACATTCCTGAAAAGTTCTGCGATATCCAAAAAACACAAAAGTTAAAGTCAAGGGCCGAAGGGGAAAAGGCGGTTATGTTCCTGTGCTTAGAGAAAATGTAGAGGAAGGTGGGTGACAGCCAACAATAAACATATCACAATTCTAATAAACATGTAAAATAAATATAAATCGGCTTTACGACGAAGTCTCCTGCTGCGTTGAAGCAGATAAAAGGTGGCCCATCCCTTCTGTAACGTGTCTATAGCCCCCACCAATCCTTCCCTATTAATCTCTTAAATAGTTTCCCTTTGTAATCTGTCCATGTGTTTCTTTTTAAATAGTTCTGCAGCTCCGCAAACCAGCAAACCCCCTCGCCCTCAGGAAGGTGATTATTTATTTATTTATTTTCGCACAAGGTCATCATTTTTATCTGCCTTTTTGCGCTAGATTCACTTTTGTCCATCAATTTACACTTGGGCACCATTATTAACAGTGCATGAGAAACACTTTGGGGAGCACTTGCAGCACGGATGCTTACCTCACTTTTACGGATATACTGCACAGTAGATTCGTTTACGAAAGAGGCTTTTAGTGTAACCCACGTAGATGCAAACAATGACTCGCAACTCTGCTTAAAAAAAAAAAAATGCTAATGGTTGAAATTAAGCCCTGCCCACGACAACTAACTAGGCATACAAATAATGTGCCTGTGAATGGTCAAAACCGTGATAGCTACACTTTAGATATTTAAGGGTTCACTGTAGTTTCATTTGTTAAAAGTTCCTTCCCAAACATTGTGCCTGTTTTTTTTTTTGTTTCTTTATTTGCATCCAACTTTATCTTTGGCCAATCACATAGCATCATCACTTTAATGTAATTAATTGAAAACCATTCAAGATTCATTTGAGGCCATGTTGTGCTTGCCTTTGAAGGTAGATGTGCCCTTTGTGTGCAGCTCTCCCCAAGAACGCGATGAATGGATACACACCATTAAGCGAGCGGCGGAGGACGATGCTCAGAAGCGTGCAACATTCCTCTCTCCCCCATCTTTTACAGAGGTGATCCAAAGGGTGATCTTTATTAAAGTGATCCACAGGAGTACATGTAGGAAAAGTAAATGAGGGCACCTTCACATGATTTACTAGGCATTTGTAGGTAATGGATAAATTGACATTAATTTGAACTTGTGATCCCAGCATCACATGTGAGAACACCAAGCAGGCCAACCCAAAAGTGTCACATGCAGCCATCAGAAGGCTGCGTCATAACTGGCATCACAAAAGTCTTGCATTTTCAAATTTTATGACACCACATGGTGAAAGCGAATTTTTCATAGTGTTACAGATTCGTCACTTCTGTTGTTGTGGTTCTCATCCACTGTAAACATTTTTGGTTCCATATACTATTATTGTTAACGTTTAAGTGAAATAGAGATTACTGTTTTCAAAAGGTAAAAAAAGTTAGTGTTTTAAAAAGAAACCGGAAACCGGTTCGGGAACCGGACGAAGAAGAAGAGGGAGAAGATTAAAAAAGGAGGCGGAGCGAGTGAGGTTGGGGCAGAAGCTGAGCTGTTTGGAGGTCTGGAGCAAACGCTGGCGAACGGAGGTCACTAGCGAACTTTGGGGTTTCCTAGGAAAGGGATTCCTGCGACAGAGTTGTTATCGCTGTGACAGATAAACCTGCGTGACAGGTTTTGCGGTTGATTCCGAAGAGAATCATTAGAGTGCCGTTACGTCTCGAGAACAGACTGTTGGCCATTTTACCGCGCGCCTGATTTCGCATCGCTCCAGGTTTTTCCCCTCACTTCAACCATTTCAACGCATCCAGCCGTTAACCTGGTGTGTGTGTGTAACGTGGATTTTGAGTGGGAAATTGCTGTTCGCCGATTGGGAGCCGTTGAACGTCCATACCCGAAGCTGTGATTTCCCAGCCGCCTCTTGAGGACACGTTTGCCTATCTTTGGCAGTGTGACTGCCAACTGAACGGTATTCTGGTCTCGATACAACATCGTTCTGACGATCACTAGAGCGTGGATCGACTTTGGTTTGAAGTTGGGACAGAGACATTGGGAATGTTATTTTCGCTCACTTGGAGCACAGTGAGTATTTCACTCTTATTGTACGAAACTGATGGTACCATCATAGGAATGATATATTGGTTGTGCAATTGATTACTATTGTTATTGTACTGTTATTCTTGTGTGACCTTAATACAATACTTGTTTGTTGGTAACAATTGGTGTGGTTTCACCATTGATCTTTGACACACAGAATAACACATCTTTCTGCCGTGACTCCTCTCGAGGCTCGGAGGTACACCGTGACCGGGGTTTGGGGAGGAGCACGTAAAATAAATTGGGGGCCCTTCCGGGATAGAATTCCCTAACATTCCCAAAATTCCCAAATTTGGAATTTCCTAACATTCCCAATTTTTTCAAAAATTGGAATTTTTTTTGTGTGAAGGTTAACAGGTACTAACTGATAGTCACCATGGTGTTTGACGCGGAAAATGTTTGCGGCGTCCCCATATGAGGCACAGTTCCAGGCGTTAAAAAGATCGGAACTCATGATATTGGCCAAATATTTTAACTTGGAGGTCCGAGTTAGTATGAAGAAAGCTGAGATTCAGACATTGGTGGTGGAGTCTCTAGTGGGACAAGGAACATGGGAAGAGGTAGCCTTGGATTGGTTACCTGAGGAAAAAGGAAATGTGGACCTCTGGAAAATGGAGATGCAACTACAGAGCCAGGAAAGGTTAAAAGAGTTGTAGTCAGGTTCACTATGTTAACAAATATAATTTCGTTCAAAATTTTGGTAGATTAGCAAAACTATACATTTCTGGAATACTCAGAGCATGAGGAATCCAAAAATTAATGTTTGCATTTGCATAGACACCTTTGCGAAAATGACACTCAGGACAGTGATGAAGAGTCAGGTTCACTATGTTAACAAATATAATTTCTTTCAAAATTTTGGGATTAGCAAACCTGTACATTTTTGGAATCTTCAGAGCATGGAGAATCCGAAAATCAATGTTGGCATTTGCACAGACACCTGCATGGCCGCCATTTTGGATTTTCAAAATGGCCGCCATAAAATACATATTTTGCGCTATCTCGGCTTCTAGTCAACCTAGAAACTTAATTAAATATGCTAATCCTATGTTTTCTGGGTTAAGGAATCCAATAAAGGCCTCAAAATAGTGCTCAGGATGATAGAAAAGCAACAAACAAAGGTAATTGAAAACCATTGTCTTTATATTTGTGATAGAACTGTATTACATAATACATGATCTTGCAAGTCCTTTGAAGTTATAGGTATGGGTTTATAAAGCAAGAAAGCAGCCTTGTTAGTATCAGATTGAACTATAAGTCCTATACACAGGATCTACTAGGTCTACACCGTTCAGGAATATGCTTTTACAGATCTTCATCACTGTCCAAAGGGTCATTTTCGCAAAGGTGTCTATGCAAATGCAAACATTAATTTTTGGATTCCTCATGCTCTTGAGTATTCCAGAAATGTATAGTTTTGCTCATCTACCAAAATTTTGAATGAAAAAACATCGTGAACCTGACTATTGGAATGGAAAGCCGAGGAAAGAAGAGCAAAGGAAAGAGCAGAACAGGAACGAGAACTCGAGGAAAGAAGAACAGAGGAAAGGAGAGCTGAAAAGGAACTCGAGGAAAGAAGAGCAGACGAAAGAGCAGAGGAAAGGAGAGCTGAAACGGAACTCGAGGAGAGAAGAGCAGAGGAAAGGAGAGCCGAAAGGGAGTTAAAGGAACGGGACATGGAGTATCAGAAGGAACTTAAACTCAAGGAGCTGGAATTACTGGGAGAACGGAGAGAAGTAGTATCCATGCCGGCTAGTTCGACAACTAGTGAGAACTCTTGGGATGTTGGTAGGCATGTGAGGCTGGTTCCACCCTTCAATGAAAAGGAGGTAGCCAAGTTCTTTTTACATTTTGAGAAAGTGGCTCAAATGCTAAAATGGCCTGTGGGGTCCTCGACTATGTTAGTGCAAAGTGTTCTGGTGGGTAAAGCTCAAGATATCTATTCGGCTTTACCGATTGACCAATGTGCAGATTTTGAGACAGTGAAGAAAGCCATTCTCAAAGCCTATGAATTGGTCCCTGAAGCTTACCGACAAAAATTCAGGAATGCCAGGAAGAGGGAGAGTGAGACCCATGTGGAGTTTGCCAGAATGAAGGAAACCATGTTTGATAGGTGGTGTGACTCAAAGGAGATTGGGAAAGACTTCAACCTGTTAGGACAATTGATCTTGGTGGAGGAATTCAAACAGTGTGTCCACGCGGACATTAACGTACATCTTGGATGAAAAGAAAGTACCAGAGTTGTATGAGGCAGCAACCGTAGCAGATGACTATGCCTTGACACACAGGATGGGGTTCCACAAACCTAACTTCCCGCCTAGAGTTAGCCAGGGGAGTTATGGTAAATCAGGTTCGGAGAACAGATTTTCATGGAGGCGGCCTAGAGAGGACGATGGGGACAAATCTGATACCGTGACTTTTAGGGGTCAGAAGACTACAGTTCCAAGACAGACTTATCTTCCGGGGTGCCTGGGGCAGACGATGAGTTTTTCCTCCGGGCGTACTTGCGCTTTTTGCAAGAAACCTGGGCATTTGATGTCCCAATGTTATGCCCTGAAAAGGAAAAATCAGGAGCGGAGTCAAACTAGTGCAACTCCGAATGCATTGGCCAATGCGAGAAATCGTCCTTGGAGGACAGTGCCTTGTGAAGGTTCCCATGCCAAAGTTACGGCATCACAGAACGACTTTGTCCAAAAGGGTACAAACCTTTTATTTCAGAGGGGTTTGTGTCACTGGATGGAGACTTAATGAACCAGAGACCTGTTAGGGTATTGAGGGACACAGGAGCACATCAATCTTTGATGCTTGAGGGCATTTTGCCATTGTCAGAGAAGACGGCAACTGGTGTTAGTGTTCTTTTACAGGGGGTTGGTGGCTATGTTAAAGCTCCTCTTCATGTCATCCATTTGAAGTCTGATTTGGTGTGAGGACCGGTCACCGTAGGTTTACAAGCCACTCTTCCGGTAGAGGGAATCTCTTTTATTATCGGGAATGATTTGGCCGGTGGTCGAGTTTCTGGTAATCCAATGTTGGTTGAAAAGCCGAGTATGGAAAATAACACCGCACAGTTAGAGCAGGAGATTCTGGGCATCTTTCCATGCTGTGCAGTGACTCGTGCTGTGGGTAGGAAGCGCTCTGATGAGAAGGAGAAGGAAGGCGATGTGGATTTGAGTTCCTTAGAGTTATTGGAGGAAAATTCTGAAAGAGATAATGGGAAAGGGAGTGACATCAAGGAACCGAAGGAAAAGGTGGAATCTGGACCAAAAGAGGAAATGGAGTGTCCGTCGGAGACATCTGGGAACGAGGTTGAACAAACGGTGCTGGTCCGAAAGAGACTTGTTGAAGAACAACACGGAGATTTGGAGATCCGGAGTTTGATTGATAAAGCCTTTACAGAGGAAGAGGCTATGAAGATACCTGTTGGTTACTTCATGAAAGGGGAAATACTCATGAGATAATGGAGACCACCGGAGGTGCCAGCAAACAACGAGTGGAAAGTTCATTACCAAATTGTGGTGCCACCGCCGTACCGGAAGGAGATATTGAGTTTGGCGCATGAGACACCTTTGGCCGGGCACCTTGGAGTGAACAAGACGTGTGACAGAATATTGGTACATTTTTTCTGGCCAGGATTGTGACGTGATGTGGCGGCGTTCTGTAAATCTTGCCACTCTTGCCAGCTGGTGGGAAAACCTAATCAGAAAGTCCCATCCGCACCTTTAAAACCAATTCCAGCTTTTGAAGAGCCATTCAGCCGAGTCATTATTGACTATGTAGGCCCTTTACCTAAAACTAAGGCTGGACATCAGTATTTGCTGACCATCATGTGTGCTTCCACGAGGTTCCCAGAGGCAGTGCCTCTTAGAAAAATTACTGCGGCAGTTATTGCGAAGGCCTTGATTAAATTTTTCACTTTGGTTGGCCTACCTGAGGTCATCCAGTCTGATCAGGGTTCCAATTTCATGTCAACGCTTTTTCAGCAAGTGGTACACCTGTTGGGAGTGGAGCAAGTAATATCAAGTACTTACCATCCCGAGAGCCAAGGGGCCTTGGAAAGGTTTCACCAGACATTGAAGAATATGATCAGAACGTACTGTTTTGAATGTGACAAGGATTGGGATGAAGGAAAACCCTTATTGTTGTTTGCTACGAGGGAATCTGTTCAGGAGTCATTGGGGTTCAGTCCTTTTGAACATGTGTTTGGACACTCAGTGCGAGGACCATTGAAATTGTTGAAAGAACAGTGGCTACAGGAGGAGTCACAGTCAACTGTGGTAGAGTATGTGTCAACGGTTAGGCACAGATTGGCAAAGGCTTGTGAAGTTGCGAGAAGAAACTTGAAAGTGACACAGGATAAAATGAAAGTGAGACATGTAAAGAAATCTCAGATAAGAAATTTCAGTCCAGAGGACCGAGTGTTAGTGTTGCTTCCTGTTCCAGGTCAGCTACTACAGGCTTGATATTTCGGTCCCTATGCAATCGAAAGGAGGGTTAATGAAACAGATTACGTGGTGACAACTCCCGACCGACGGCAAAAGCGGCAGCTGTGTCATGGCAACCGACTGAAGAAATATCATGAGAGGAAGCCTGTGGAAAAAATGGTTCCTGTCTCACCTGTCTCACCTGTCTCACCTGCAGTCGGAGTGCAAGATAATCCAGAGGTTGAGGCCGGTGTGAAGTTTGGTAACATTGATGACCAGGCTTGTCCCAGATTGACGAACTCGGAAGTGTTGAGTCATTTAGATGAGAAATTAGGTCATTTGACGAGGGAACAACAAGGACAACTATCCAGCCTAATTTTTGAGTTTGCACATTTGTTCACAGATGTACCTGGTCGTACTGACTTGGTATATCATGATATTGAGGTGGGGGAAGCCACTCCTGTGAAACAACACCCCTATCGGATGAACCCTGTGAAGATGGAGTATCTTCGGAAGGAGGTTCAGTATATGTTGGAGAATGACATCATCGAACCAAGCAGCAGTGAATGGAGCTCACCATGTGTGTTCGTTCCAAAACCCGATGGCAGTTTTCGCTGTTGTACGGATTTAAAACGGGTTAATGCAGTGACCAAGACCAGCTCATTTCCCATCCTGAGGATTGATGACTGTATTGATAGAATAGGCCCAGCTAAATTTGTAACTAAATGTGACTTGCTGAAAGGGTATTGGCAGATTCCTCTTACTGATAGAGCCAAGGAAATCTCGGCTTTAGTCACTCCAAATGGGTTGTATCAGTACAAGGTTGTTCTCTTTGGATTGAAAAACGGGCCTGCTACATTTCAATGGCTGATTAATAAGCTTATTGCAGACCTTGAGGGGGTGGAGGCTTATCTGGATGATGTCATCATCCACATTATGACCATGGAAGATCATATTTAACAAATTCATGCATTTTTCAAGAAACTGACCGAGGCAGGGTTGATCATCAACTTATCTAAGAGTGAGTTTGTAAAGGCACAGGTGGTGTTCCTAGGCCATGTAGTATGTCAGGGTCAGGTGCAACCGGTGACAGCCAAGATAGAAGCCATTGATCGCTTCCAAGTTCCAAAAGGGAAGAAGGAGCTGATGAGATTCTTGGGTATGGCTGCTGGTACCGGCGGTTCTGCAGGAATTTTTCTGATGTGGTAGCCCCTTTAACGAATTTGCTGAGGAAAGAGACCAAGTTTGTTTGGGATGACAAATGTCAGGCTGCCTTTGCCCACGTCAAAGCAATATTAATGAGCTCTCCTGTCCTAGCAGCCCCGGATTTTCAAGCACCTTTCAAGTTGGCCATTGATGCAAGTGATGTGGGGGCTGGGGCAGTTCTATTACAGGAAGATGAGGATGGAGTGGATCACCCGGTGTGCTCCTATTCCAAAAAGTTTAACAAACACCAGGCAAATTATGCCACCGTGGAAAAAGAGACCCTTGCTCTCCTGCTAGCGCTTCAGCATTATGAGGTGTATCTGGTTAATGCTACCTTTCCTATAAAAGTCTTCACTGATCACAACCCCTTAACCTTCATTCAAAAAAATGAAAAATAAAAATCAGAGGTTTATGAGATGGAGTTTGGCATTGCAGGAGTTCAACTTGGAAATTGAGCATGTAAAGGACAGGGACAATGTCGTTGCTGATGCTTTATCCAGAGTGAACTAACTTTGGAAATTCCTGTAGGTTGTTTGGAAGTTTTGTTGCTTTCTTTTGGGGAATATTAATTATTGTTGCTCACGTGAATTGATAATTTGGGGGTGAGTTTGACTTTTGTTTGTTAAAAGAGTTTTTGCATGCAAAGAAAGTTTTCACTATGTTCCAACTTTCTTTCTTGAGGGGGGGAAGTGTTATGGATTCATCACTTCCGTTGTTGTGGTTCTCATCCACTGTAAACATTTTTGGTTCCATGTACTATTATTGTTATCGTTTTAGTGAAATAGAGATTACTGTTTTCAAAAGGTAAAAAAAGTTAGTGTTTTAAAAAGAAACCGGAAACCGGATCGGGAACCGGACGCAGAAGAAGAGGGAGAAGAGAAAAAAAGGAGGCGGAGCGATTGAGGTCGGGGCAGAAGCCGAGCTGTTTGGAGGTCTGGAGCAAACGCTGGCGAACGGAGGTCACGAGCGAACTTTGGGGTTTCCTGGGAAAGGGATTCCTGCGACAGAGTTGTTTTCGCTGTGACAGATAAACGTGCGTGACAGATTTTGCGGTTGATTCCGAAGAGAATCATTAGAGTGCCGTTACGTTTTGAGAACGGACTGTTGGCCATTTTACCGCGCGCCTGATTTCGCATCGCTCTAGGAGGTTTTTCCCCTCGCTTCAACCATTTCAATGCATCCAGCCGTTAACCTGGTGTGTGTGTGTGTAACGTGGATTTTGAGTGGGAAATTGCGGTTCGCCGATTGGGAGCCGTTGAACGTCCATACCCGAAGGTGTGATTTCCCAGCCGCCTCTTGAGGACACGTTTGCCTATCTTTGGCAGTGTGACTGTCAACCGAGCGGGATTCTGGTCTCGATATGACATCGTTCTGACGATCACTAGAGCGTGGATCGACTTTGGTTTGAAGTTGGGACAGAGACATTGGGAATATTATTTTCGCTCACTTGGAGCACAGTGAGTTATATTGTACGGAACTGATGGTACCATCATAGGAATGATATATTGGTTGTACAATTGATTACTATTGTTATTGCACTGTTATTCTCGTGTGACCTTAATACAATACTTGTTTGTTGGTAACAATTGGTGTGGTTTCACCATTGATCGTTGACACACAGAAAAACACATCTTTCTGCCGTGACTCCTCTCGAGGCTGACTGGTGTTGGGGAGGAGCACGTAACAATAGTATGTGATCGAACAAGAGGGCTGTCTGGTGCTTTTTGACTCATTCCATGCTTCCAACACAGCAGCATTCCAAAAGCCATGCATGACCGTGGCAAACCGAAACAGCCATAATCTTTGATTCATATTTGCTTATCTGATTATATTCATATTTGCTATCTGATTATTAACATAAGTACCAACCGAGAATGAAGGTGTGGAGGTTGAAAGAGGTGACAGTGAGGGAGGCATTAAAAGAGAGGCTGAGTAGGGTAGAGGATGATGTGGGTGAGCTTGAAAGTGGTTGGATGTTAATGAAAGATAGTCTGTTGGGAGCCGTTGGTGAGGTATGTGTATCGACAAAAGGACCACCGAGGCACTCGGAAACATGGTGGTGGGATGATGAAGTTGGAAAGAGGATTGACAAGAAGAGGAAGAAGTTCTCAAGGAGTGGCAGAAGGCGAAGGGTACGGGAGCAGAAGAGGCAGAGCATGAAAGTTATAAGGCAGCCAAGAAGGCTGCAAAGAAAGAGGTAGCAAAGGCACAGGAGGCAGATAGGAAAATGTTCGGAGAACGCTTGGATTCGTAAGAGGGTCCGAGAGCGGTATTCAGGATTGCAAAGCAGATAGCGAAAGAGAGGTGCGATGTGATGGGGGTGAGTTGTTTGAAGGATGAAGTGGGACAAATCATTGTGGACCCAGATGGAATTAAAGGAAGATGGAAGAGATGTATGGAAATGCTGTTGATTGCAGAGAATGAATCGGACGGCAACATAGAGAGTAACCCAGTTTTAGGACCGGTAGAGAAGATAACTGGGAAGGAATCTGAGGAAGCGATAAAAGCAATGAAAAGTAGAAAAGTGGGAGGGCCGACGGGAGTTGTGGGAGATATGGTGAAGGCAGTGGGAAGTTGGGGTGTGAAGAGAATGACAGAGATCTGCAATCTGGTGGTGAAAGAAGGCCACATTCCAGTGGATTGGGAACTGAGTACGCTCGTGCCTCTATACAAGCGGAAAGGTGACCCTGTGGACTGTGGCTTGTATAGAGCGATACAGTTATTAGAGCATGGAATGAAGGTATTGGAAAGGGTGTTGGAGAAAAGGATAAGGAAGAAAGTGGAGATTGACGAAATGCAGTTTGGATTTATGCCAGGAAGAGGAACGACAGACGTGCTTTTTATTGCAAGGCAGTTGCAGGAGAAGTACATGGAGAAGAGGAGGAAGTTGTTTCTTGGGTTTGTTGATCTGGAGAAAGCTTTCGATAGGGTTCCACGTGAAGTAGTGACACTGGCATTGAGGAAGTTAGGAATGGAGGAATGGTTGAACAGAGTTGTGATGGCGATGTACGAGAGAGCACAGCTGCAAGGATGCTGTAATGCTGTAATGATGGATGCTGCACAGCTGTAAGGATTCATCCTTACACAGCTGTAAGGATGAAGGACGGAAACAGTGGTGAGTTTGAGGTGAAGGTGGGAGTGCATCAGGGGTCGGTACTAAGTCCACTACTATTTGTAGCTGTGATGGAGGTGCTGGGTCAGAACGTAAAGGAGTGTTTACCGTGGGAGTTGTTGTATGCAGATGATCTGGTTTTGATTGGGGAGAGTATGGATGGACTGAAGGAGAAGATGAATAAGTTTAAGGAATGTATGGAGGCAAAAGGTCTGAAGGTGAATATCGGAAAGACAAAGTTGCTGGCAAGTGATAAAACATATGGTGAGGTGGAAAGAACTAGGAAGTGGCAGTGTGCCGTGTGCAGGAAGGGTGTCGGAGTGAACTCCATTCAATGTACAATGTGCACTGAGTGGGTTCATCAAAAATGTAGTTGTCTGAGAGGGTCATTAACCAGTGTGGCAGCTACATTCAAGTGTAAGGTGTGCACAGAGGGAGCTGCAGATGGAGGAAATGTTGAGTTGGATCTTGGAGATGGCGTGAAGCTGGAAGGTGTGAAAACATTTTGCTACCTCGGAGACGTGCTGATTGGAGAAGGTGGATCAGACTCGGCGATGGTTGCTCGAGTGAGATGTGCATGGAAGAAGTTTCGGGAACTGAGTGGCGTGTTGATGAGGAGGGGAGTGTCGTTGAGGCTGAAGGGAAAGGTGTATGCTGCATGTGTGAGAAGTGTTATGATTTATGGGAGCGAGACATGGGTAATGAACGTAGAGCAGCAACAAAGCCTGGAAAGGGTGTAAATGTGAATGGTTCGGTGGATGTGTGCAGTATCGTTGAGAGAGAGGAAGACAAATGATGAATTGCAAAAGATGATGGGAATAGAGCCTGTGATGGATGCTGTAAAGAGAAACAGGTTGAGATGGTTTGGTCATGTGTTGAGGAAGGATGAAAGTGACTGGTTGAGAAGAGTGATGGAAATGAATGTAGAAGGAAGTAGAGGACGGGGAAGACCGAGAAAGACTTGGCTAAAGATGGTGGAAGAAGAAATGTGGGCAAGGGGGTTAACAAGGGGAGATGCAGAAAATAGGGCAAATGGAGAAGATTGTCATGGGGCTCGCAAGGCTAACCCGCGCTCTAGCAGGGAAAATGGCCTTAAAACGATCATTCATTCATTCATTCATGTCCTGGTTTGTTTCTTTGTTCTGTGGGTTCGGATTAACCCCGTGTGCTCCTGATCACGTAAGGCTTCAGGCTTTCCGGTGCGTGAGAAAAGTTAATCCCACCAAGGTTTGGAGTATGCCTCGGAGTTAAAGCTCGTTTCGGTCATCCGTCACCAAAGGGTCTTTGACGATAACCCCAGGGACAAAGGACAAGAAAAGTAAAATTCAACAAATAATGATTTAATTAAAATAAATGCAAAGACAATAAAAATATTGAGGTAAAAACTAATAGTAATAGGCTAAGGTGAAAATCGTAGTAAAAAGGGACTATTAGTTAGCTATAGTAGTAATAGGGGACTATTAGTTAGTAAATAGGGGACTATTAGTTAGCTTACCATTAGTTCGCCTATTATTAATAGTAATAGGCTAACTAATAGTAATAGGGGTGCCTTCTTGCGGACTCAATTACAGACACAGGGAGAAATAAAAGAAAATGAAATGGTTTGGTAATTGGCCGGCACTCAGCTCTGCAGTTCAACCGAGGGATTGTAGACATTCGTCGCCTCCAAACCACTGCGTGGGAAGCACACAAAAATGGCGTGGAGTCACGTTCCTCGACGTCCCAACGTAAGGTACTTCTCGCGATGCCGACTGCCCCAAACTCTTGTTCAGTCTCTTCTCCACACGTGCACACAAGCCAAAGATGCGCCACCGCCTATGACCAAGCCAGAACAAAGGAGAGAATGACAAACATGACCGTCTGCTATGAATCCCAGGATCAGAAAAACGATCAAGATGGTGAGACGGCATCATTTTTCTTCCCTAGCTCTTGAATGTTCGACAATGGCTTTTCTCTCTACCATCGCCTGAGCCCTGCCCATCACCCCATCACTCCTCCGCCAATCACGAAGGCCGGAGCGTGGCCTCTTCGACTCGCGTCATTGGGAGGAGCCTAGTCTCCGATCGAGAATGCCCAGGTATCTGGCAGCCCAGACGGTGGTGTGAGCGCATGAGTCCCATTATAGCACTATCGTTGTTTTCCTGAGCCCTCGATGTCCTGGCTGGCCAAATGTAATAAAACCGAATGGAAGACCACAGGAGGCAAATTACATTCTGGGGAAGTAATCTTTAAGCCCTAGAACTAGTTAGCACAAAGACAAGCCCCTTATGGCGACATGCAAACGCTCTTACCCGGACAGACAGCCTCCTTACTACATCGAGATTCTTCGCCACATACGGAGCATTCTCAACCTACACATTTTGAACTTTCCTAAGGTATTCCATGCCTACCCCCACAAACATAATAATACCTATTGAAGAGTAGTAGGCCATATTGTGTGCTGGCATCCTAATCCAGATTCCCTGTTTAGTATATTTAGCTTGATTCAACCAAAATGACAACAAATGATTGGTTGTGGTGTAACTAGTATCTGAATTTGGAGCTGTACAGTACTGTAATCACAATTCTGAAAAAAACGTTTTTTGCAAATAAGGCACGATTGTGCCAACTTCCTATTGGAAGATAGATAATGCACACGGTGTACTATTTCAGTACAATGTGGTCCATATACGAGTCTTAAATGTCTGACAAGAAGCACAGCGTGTTCCATATGAGCCTTTTATGTATTGTTAGGCCATCATCACACATTGCACAATCATAACAAATTGCACATAATTTTCTTTATCACCACATTGTAACAAGACAATATGGACTATGCTGTACACTTTAATTCACCAATGAAAATAACCTGCAGACTAACCGGGTACTACGCTAGATGTTTTCTAGATGTCTCATCTTTACGTACTCAACACGAACTGTGTTGCTGCCATTATGTTAACATTTAGCCTCTTATCATCCAGCTTTTCTATGGAGATGATTTTCACCTTAAAATGTTTTACCAATTGTACATTTATACAATGTTCATTAAAAATGAAGATGAAACCCATTACAGTTGAATGAAAACGTTAACTGCATTCTTCCACCTGTACCTCTCTAGCCCTCACTCCAAGAGGTGGTGGAAGATGGCGGGTGTGCAACAGGCTTACAGTCTCCAACCGAAACATGGACTTCTCAATGCATGCTTTGTCAGACTGAGTTCTCCCTCGATTCTCGTCCTTACTGTTGTCATTCCTGTGGAAAGGTAAGTGGAAACCAGTGGTCTTTCCATACAAATGTTGAGGCTTATGGAATAACTAGCTACAACAGAGGGTAAAAGATCAACAGACAACAGAATGGAAGGAAACAGTTGGACAATGGACATCACAGTGAGAAAATACGGTTGAAATCTGGGTGATAAGATCAGCAAGAATAGCAAATGCTATTTCTTTTATTTATTTATTTTACCAGACAAGGACTTGAACATGCTGCTTCCTTGCTTGACACTCAGCATTTAAAGGATGGAGCACTGAACAAGCAACCAAAAGCTGGCAATACTAGCATCGGCTCTGATGGGCCTAATGGCCTCCTCCATCAAAGTTCTTTGTAAGGGAACTCACATTATTTATATTACGATAACTTACACGGTTACTCGGCCACTGTTTGCCATAAAGTACATGGAATTACAGTACGGTACGAAGATCATTATCGTCACACTTTGCAGGAAGGTGTATTGAGAATTGTCACTATATTTTGTCCTTAAATTTTAAACAAATGGACCAAGGGAGTTGACAAGGGATGACTATGAAGAGTGTATCATTCAAGGTCATCCTAAAGATTCTTATTTAAATTTTAATCCCCAAAAACGAGTTCCTTGAAGTCGCTTTTATGTTTTAGGCCAATTAATTTTTTTACAAAATAAATATAGCTGAATTTCAATCCCACGCTCCCTCCCCCCTGCCACCTTCTCCTCCATCCTCCTGTGTGCTCCATACAACAACACACCACATGCATTTTACGGCCATTTTCCCTGCTAGAATGGGGGTTAGCCTTGCGGTCCCCATGACAATCATCTCCATTTTGCCCTATTTTCTGCATCCCCCCTTGTTAACCCCCTTGCCCACATTTCTTCTTCCACCATCTTTAGCCAAGTCTTTCTCGGTCTTCCCCGTCCTCTGCTTCCTTCTACATTCATTTCCATCACTCTTCTCAACCAGTCACTTTCATCCTTCCTCAACACATGACCAAATCATCTCAACCTGTTCCTCTTCACAGCATCAATCACAGGCTCTATTCCCATCATCTTTCGCAATTCATCATTTGTCTTCCTCTCTCTCTACGATACTCCGCACATCCACCGAACCATTCGCATTTCCACCCTTTCCAGCCTTCGTTGCTGCTCCACATTCATGACCCATGTCTCGCTCCCATAAATCATAACACTTCTCACACATGCAGCATACACCTTTCCCTTCAGCTTCAACGACACTCCCCTCCTCGTCAGCACGCCACTCAGTTCCCGAAACTTCTTCCATGCACATCTCACTCGAGCAACCGTTGCCGAGTCTGATCCATCTTCTCCATTCAGCATGTCTCCGAGGTAGCAAAATGTTTTCACACCTTCCAGCTTCACGCCGTCTCCAAGATCCAACTCAACATTTCCTCCATCTGCAGCTCCCCCTGTGCACACCTTACACTTGAATGTAGCTGCCACGCTGGTTAATGACCCTCTCAGACCACTACATTTTTGATGAACCCACTCAGCGCACATTGTACATTGAATGGAGCATTGTACACTGCTCCATACTCCTTTATATTACTTTCCTTACTCCTATCTCCACCTAAACTCTTTTCTCCTCTCTATCCACTTTTTGCAGAATCCCTTGGCCTTCTTTCTGTCTCCTATCATCTTCCATTCTCTCTATTGCAATTTTCTCAACAGAGCCCACTCCCAACTCCTTATTTGTGTATATGTAAAAATGGCTCATTATTAAACATTCAGACAATTTTGTAACAATGACTAACCAATTTATAATATTAAAAGTAAACCTTCACCATTAAGTATTTGTAAATAAATCTCTGCATTTTTTCAACCTCCATCATGCCTTACACCAGGGGTGGGGAACCTTTTTCCTGTCGAGGGCCATTTCGATTTTTAGAACATCCTTCGAGGGCCATGCTAAATTATTGAATACATATATCGGACTCACCTAATGCGATGGCTGGAACTGTTTCTCTTTGGCGAGGCGTTTGGTGTCAGGTGGTAGTGATGATGATGCTACTCGCAGCTGGTTTTGCAGGTTTGGGTCAGTCAGTCTTGAGCGAAACCGAGTCTTTGCAAGAGTCAGTTTTGAAAAGAACTGCTCACAATTGTAGGTCGTCCCAAACAGTGATGCAAACTTCAGTGCATGTCTCCTCAGAATGGGAAAATCCTCAGCACGTACATACAGTTTGTAGAACTCGAGCAAAGGGAGGACAAATCTCACACTCTTACTATGTCTCTCCGAAAAGATCGACTGGACAACCCTCCCATCTACTTTCTCGACAATCTTCTCCAAGAAGTTCTGTCGCTCAAGCTTTTGGGTCTCACTATCTGCCATGATCTTTCTTGGGAAAACCACATTTCCAAGCTGGCCTCCAAAGCCAGTCGCCGACTGGGCATCCTCCGTCGTGCGAAGTCCTTCCTCGGCACACCTGAGCTCCTCACCACATACAAGGCTTTCATCCGCAGCTCAATGGAATACTGCTCTCCCCTATGGGCCGGTGCTCCTGCCTCACACCCAGCCCGGCTTCACGCTGTTGAAACCAAAGCTTTCAGAATTATTGGAATCTCCCGCGATGAAGCTATCTCTGAGGGCCTTTCACTCACTCACCGCAGGCAGGTAGGTGGTCTTTCTGTCTTCTTCCGACTCCTCTCCGGCCTTGCACCCCCAGCTCTCTCTGTGCTCTGTCCCCCAAATATTCCTACAGGTCGCACAAGATCTGCCAGCAACCCTCTGATGGTTAAACTGCCGAAATCTCGGCTGTCTGCTCACCTTCACTCTTTCATTCCTCTTTTCCCCCGCCTCTGGAACAAACTCCCTTACTCCCTTCAATCCCACTCCTCCCTCCAGGTCTTTAAAACAGCTGTTCACCACCATCTCTTATCTTCCCCCATCCAAAACCTTGATCTTTTCTACCCCTGCTAATTCACCCCAGACCCACCTTGTTTGAAATTCCAACTTCTTTCCTGGAAGTCCTGGCAGTGTCCATATGTTTTATACCTCTCCCACCCCCATTCCCATGCCCCCCCTTCCCATGCCCCCCCCCCCCCAAAGCCCTTTCCCTCTCACAGATCTCTCGATGTCTCCATGTCTCTCGGTCCCTGCTCTCAAATGTTGTGTTTGTGTCCTTCCCCCTCTCTCCCCATCTTGTCTACTGCTCCCGATGTTATATGTTTTATGTGTCGGTTTGTCTTTCTGTGTGATTAATGTTCGCTCTTTCACGAGCCTCGATCTTGTATACAAAAAAAACAACAAACAAAAAAAAAACATTTTTTAAAATAGATAGATGAATTGCCTCGCGGGCCGGATCAAACGGTCTCGCGGGCCGTATACGGCCCGGAGGCCGGAGGTTCCCCACCCCAGCCTTACACATTGACATGACATTGAGGATGAGCCACAAGAAAAGGGCACCGGGCCCTTAAGGTATATTAATGGCTCTTTAACAATGTCACCCTCCTCCATTGTCCATTAGTCCTCTTCCAAATAAACTGCTTAAACTCTGCAATCAAGTTGTGTTTGTGTCGATGTTGGTGTTGGAATTGAGGGTGATGGACCTTCTATCCATTAGATGATTAGATGATATCCGGCGTGTTACTTGAAATAGATATGAAATCAGGACATGGCTCAAAATTCAAGAAAACATTGAGAATTATATGTCGTCATGAGCTTGTTTTCGAGTCTAAAGTGGTTTTCCACTGACCGATGGGGATTTGAATCCCACAGCTGCTAACTCGTATCAATCTTCATTAAGGCAAGTACTGTATACCAAACACCCCTCAGTATAACTTAACCGAGGCCTTCATTTGTGCAGTGGACTAAAATGGCCTGGTTCAATTTTTTAATCCCATCACACATGCACGTGTGTGTATGTGTGTGTCTATACATACATATATATATATATATATAATATATATATATATATATATATATATATATATATATATATATATATATATATATATATATATATATATATATATATATATATATATATATACATACATATATATACAGACTTGGCATTTAATATGGAATATTTTTTTTGTGGGGGTGAACTTACTTTTCAAGTTGACTTAGAACCAAAAGTTCATTGGAATTATGTTGAAATTATTCTAGATTTTGTTAATGTGACCTTTAAAAGAAACAAAAACCACATTTGACATTTCGAAACAAATAAATTGATCCTTGAAAGTGATGTAAACTGATATCGAACTCAATTCATGGACAGTACTGTGTTAAACTTCTGTACGTTTTCCAGAAGTATCTCTTTATTTTGCACATTAGCCAAACAAAATTTCAACAAAAACAAAAGCTAAATTATGACTGGGATTACAGACAGTAAAATTACAGTTCAGTACTTCGTGTAACCCCCACGAGCATTCAGGAGAGCACGTACACGTTGAGGCATGCTGTTCACGAGATTTGCCAAGGTTTGGACAGGAATCGCTTGCCATGCAGTGACAATAGCCTGCTGCAATTCACGCACAGAGGTCGGCTGCTGGTCCAAGTTGTCGATTTGACGCGTTAATTCTGCCCACAAGTTCTCTATCGGATTCATATCCGGGGACATGGCTTGCCACTCCATATGCTCTACACCACGGTCAGCAAGAAAGTGTTGGATCATGCGAGCACGATGAGGCCGTGCATTGTCATCTTGGAAGACAAAGTTTCCTCGAAAGGCTGCACGAGCAAATGGAAGCAATGTTTCTTCCAGAATGACCCTGTACTTGAACTGGTTCAGGTTTCCATTCAGAACAACCAGGTCAGTTTTTCCCCCTGCATGAAAAGCAGCCCAAACGGTCACCCCACCACCTCCAGCTTGGACTCTTGGCACTATACAATCTTCGTTGTGGGCTTCATGCACTTGTCTGCACACTCGGATGTGGCCATCTTGATGATATACCAGAAATCTATACTCGTCACTGAAGGTCACGTGATTCCAGTGTCCTGGCTGCCATTGACGGTGCTCTCTGGCCCACTGCAATCGGCGCTGGCTGTGTTGTCTGGTCAGGCGTGGCTTTCTCAGGGGACGCCTGGCATGATAGCCTGCTTGAACCAGTCGTTGGTTGACTAGCCTTCTGGATACAGGCACATTTGTCAGTTGCTGCCACTCAGCCCTAAGCCGATTAGCTGACTTGGTATGGCCATTGCAGACTAACCGTTGCAGCTGGCGATCATCTCTCCTTGTGGTTCTGCGAGGACGTCCTGGCCTCGGTATTGGAGTAGGGACACCCCTCTGAGCATTTCCTTGTAGGATCGTTGACACCTGACCTTGAGTGATGGTCCGTCAAACTGACCTGAGATGGTCCGTCAAACTGCCGAGCAATAGCACGCTGTTTCATGCCAGAATTTCGTAAAGCCACCACTCCATGACAAACAGCATTGTCAAGTTGACGGACCATCTCCAGAGGAAGCGGCAATAACTTTTGTAGATGTGCAGTAGTTGTTTTCCACTAATACAGAACGCAACAACCCTTATATACCCGATTGTGAAGCCAATCGTCAAATGTACCTGTCCTTACATTTTGTCACGCCACCTGTGATATAATCCTGTTATTGACTTCTTGCTGCGAAAGACAATCAGTGACATGGTTCTTTCAACAAAGACATCACCGAAGGGTAAAAGAAACTCACCAGATTGATATACTGAGTTCAGCAAGTAAACCCAAGTCAAGAAAAAAAAAAATTCCATATTAAATGCCAAGTCTGTATATATATATAGATTATATACAATACACATATATGTACACTACCGGTCAAAAGTTTTAGAACACCTCCATTTTTCCAGTTTTTATTGAAATTTACGCAGTTTAATGTCTCAATGTACTCTGAAATTAAGCATTGAACAAATAAACAATTGGAGACAACAACAACAACAACATGCATTTTAAGGCCATTTTCCCTGCTAGAGTGGGGGTTAGCCTTAGCCTAGTTAGTTAAATAAACAATTGGAGATAAAAAAGAAATCATAGAATCATTTTGTTTAACAAAATTTTATTTAAATTTTTGACTCGGCAAAGTAGCCACCTTTTGCAGATATAACCGCCGAACGCACTCGTGGCATTCTTTCTGCAATGGAAATCAAATATTGTTCGGGAAGTTCTTCACCACACTGTTTGCAGAAGTTCCCACAAATGTGTTGCACTTGCAGGTTGCTTTGCTTTCACCCTTCTGCCCAGTTCATCCCAAACCAGCTCGATGGGGTTTAGGTCTGGAGACTGTGCTGGCCATTCCTTGATTTGAAGCCTACCGTCTTGTTCTTTTCCTCGACGGTAGTTTTGACATAGCCTGGAGGTGTGTTTACGGTCATTATCTTGCTGCAGGATGAACCCCTGACCAACTATGCGTATACCAGAGGGTATTGCATGGCGCTGCAAAATGCTGTGGTAGCCCTTTTGGTTCAGGGTGCCAGTCACTCTGTGCAAGTCGCTGACTCTGGATCCAGCAAAAGAGCCCCAGACCATCACGTTTCCTGCTCCATGTTTGACAGTTGGTGTCACACACTGAGGAACCATCCTTTCGCCTACTCGATGGCGTACAAAAACCCTGCGTGATGAACCAAAGATTTCAAATTTTGATTCATCGGTCCATAAGACCTTCTCCCAGTCTTCAGTGGTCCACTGGTGGTGCTTCATGGCCCAGGCAAGCCTCTTTTTTATTTTGCCATCTTAGCAATGGCTTTCTTACTGCCACTCGACCTGTCAAACCTGCAGCTCGAAGTCTTCTCTTCACAGTTGAAACTGAGACTTGCTTACTTCGACCAGTGTTAAGCTGTGCTTGAAGCTGTTGTCCTGTGAGCCGCCTATCACGCAAGCTGTTGACTCAGAAACTTGTCTTCTGATTCTATTGTGGCTTTGGGTCTGCCAGACCTCTTCCTGTCAGAGTTTCCTCCAATTTCCAATATATTACTTCCTGCAGTGCAATATTGTCCAAATAATGCTTCAGAGGGTGTAATAACAGTCTGTTCCAATAATGCGTTTTATACAAACAGGGGGTTTGTAATCAAGTAATCAGCAGAGGCTGGGACACCTGTAGGAATTGTTTGCATCAACTTTCAAAGCTTAATTTGCTTACATTGCTGCAGAACAGCTGTAAGTTGTTAACCCATTACCTGTTCCCTGAAGAAGGCCTCTTTTTTATAATATAACTGCAATGCACATTATTTTCCCGTTTTTGCTAACCTAAACTTATTTTTAACCAAGAGCAGTTTACTGCTTACCTTTGTACCATTTCAGGTTATTCACGGGACATTAAACTACGTAAATTTCAATAAAAACTGGAAAAATGTAGGTGTTCTAAAACTTTTGACCGGTAGTGTATATATACACAAAGAATTAAGTTAAGCACCCCCCCCCCAGTTTTTTTACAACCTCGCACATTACAAGTTTGTTGTCGTCAAAACAGTGTAATATACCCATGATATTGCTATATTTTCTGGAGAAGTGATATTATGGTCACATAAAAACATAACAATCATGCCGTTTTCAATATTTTATTCTGAATAATTTAAGGTGAAATTTTTTGGGAATTTTAGGCATATTTTCACCTCAATTTAAGTATGGAGCTATAGGTCCATCACGGACAGTGTGGATGACGTTTATGTTTTCTAACGTACAGTCATTGTTCTGAGAAGACCTCTAGCGATCTTTGCGTCAATAACGTGTGTAGGACCCACGTGATCAGATCACTGACTCAACCAATCACTTTTTTTCACTTTGATCACTCAATTTCATCAATGGATAATTGCTAATGTCATACCAATCATTATTTGATCTCACATACCTTAGAATATATGCCAATGTATACATATACACAAAGAATATATATTAGGGGGTGCTTACCTTAATTCGTTGTGTAGGGGTGCTTAACTTAATTCTTTGTGTATATATATATACGTTTATATTTATCAGATTTCCTAAATCCTATTATCATATATTTCAACATTGTACAGATGAATTCATCATTGGGAATACAAAATTCCAACACTATTTCAAAGCACAATATATATAACTATATAACCCTTTTTTTTTTTTTTTTTTTTTTTTGTATACAAGGTCGAGGCTCGTGAAAGAGCGAACATTAATCACACAGAAAGACAAACCGACACATAAAACATATAACATAGGGAGCGGTAGACAAGATGGGGAGAGAGGGGGAAGGACACAAACACAACATTTGAGAGCAGGGACCGAGAGACATGGAGACATCGAGAGATCTGAGAGAGGGCGAAGGCTTTGGGGGGGGGGGGGGCGTGGGAAGGGGGCGGTGGGAGAGGTATAAAACATATGGACACTGCCAGGACTTCCAGGAAAGAAGTTGGAATTTCAAACAAGGTGGATCTGGGGTGAATTAGCAGGGGTAGAAAAGATCAAGGTTTTGGATGGGGGAAGATAAGAGATGGTGGTGAACAGCTGTTTTAAAGACCTGGAGGGAAGAGTGGGATTGAAGGGAGTGAGGGAGTTTGTTCCAGAGGCGGGAGAAAAGAGGAATGAAAGAGTGAAGGTGAGCAGAGAGCCGAGATTTCGGCAGTTTAACCATCAGAGGGTTGCTGGCAGATCTTGTGCGACCTGTAGGAATATTTGGGGGACAGAGCACAGAGAGAGCTGGGGGTGCAAGGCCGGAGAGGAGTCGGTAGAAGACAGAAAGACCACCTACCTGCCTGCGGTGAGTGAGTGAAAGGCCCTCAGAGATAGCTTCATCGCGGGAGATTCCAATAATTCTGAAAGCTTTGGTTTCAACAGCGTGAAGCCGAGCTAGGTGTGAGGCAGGAGCACCGGCCCATAGGGGAGAACAGCATTCCATTGAGCTGCGGATGAAAGCCTTGTATGTGGTGAGGAGCTCAGGTGTGCCGAGGAAGGACTTCGCACGACGGAGGATGCCCAGTCGGCGACTGGCTTTGGAGGCCAGCTTGGAAATGTGGTTTTCCCAAGAAAGATCATGGCAGATAGTGAGACCCAAAATCTTGAGCGACAGAACTTCTTGGAGAGGATTGTTGAGAAAGTAGATGGGAGGGTTGTCCAGTCGATCTTTTCGGAGAGACATAGTAAGAGTGTGAGATTTGTCAGGATTGAAAGACATGTTCCACTTGTTTGACCAGTCTGTGATTTTGTCCAGGTCTTCAGAGAGTGAGGAGGCAGCAGACTGCCGATCTGAGGGAAGAGGAATGGAGCGGCAGAGAGTGGAGTCATCAGCAAAGAGATAGAGAGGATTTTCGAGAGAGTCAGAGAGATCATTGATGAAGACCAGAAAAAGCACGGGGCCCAGAACACTGCCTTGGGGAACTCCAGCCTGAACAGGAAGAGGAGATGAGAGAAACCCATTCAGGGCCACACGTTGACGACGACTAGAGAGGAAGTCCGCCAGCCATGCGTGGAGATTTCCATGGATACCAAAGGAGGAGAGTTTGGTGAGCAGAGCGGGGTGCCAGACCGTGTCGAAGGCACGTGATATGTCGAGGGAGACGGCTCTAATTTCCTGTTTGGCATTGAGGACCTCCATCCATTGTTGAGACAGCAGAAGCAGCATGTCCAGAGTTGAGTGACCTGGTCTGAAACCAAATTGATGATCAGAGATCAAGCCATTGGAGAAGAGGAAAGATTTCATATCCGAAGCAATGATGGATTCCATGACTTTGCTGATAATTGGGAGAAGGCTGATTGGTCTGTAGTTGCTGGGATCTGTTTTTGCACCTTTTTTGTGCAAAGCGGTGATGTTGGCTGATTTCCAAGCAGATGGCAGTTGACCTTGAGCAAAAGAGAGGGTGAAGAGAACAGAGAGAGGGTGAGATAGAGCAGCAGAGCAGGATTTTAGGACCCGTGGGCTGATGCCGTCGGGTCCAGTTGCAGAATCAGCGTCAAGGGTTGACAGAAACTTTTCCACCTTGTCAGGAGGAAAGGACACGGAGTCCAGGAGCAGCAGGGTACGACTGGGTATGGTGGGTACAGAGAGGGATGGGTTTGGGACACAAGATTTAGAGGCAAACACAGAGTTGAGGCATTCAGCTTTTTCACGTGTGGAGTCAGCTGTGTAGCCGTTTGAGGTAAGGGAGGGGATGGAGGGGGAACAAACACCAGAAACGGATTTGACCAGACGCCACCAGGATTTGGAAGAGGGAGACAGATAAGAGAGTTCGGTCTTGAGAACGGAGAGATATTGTTTCCTGGCTCTCCTGAGGGTGGACACACACTTGTTTCGGGCTTTGTGAAAGGAAATGAGATTTCCTTCCGTTGGATTTGCTTTCCAGGAGACGAAGGCAAGTTGTTTCTGGGCAACAGCCTCACCACAAGATTCCGTGTACCATGGACGGGAGGAAGGGTATGACAACTGAAGACGAGATGGGATAAATCTGTGCATGAGAGAGAGCAATTTACTTTGGAAGAATTCCCAGGATGAGTTGATGTCAGAGGTGGTAGAGATGGGAGACCAGTCCAGATGATTGATGGCTGCTTGAAGACCGTGCCAGTTGGCCTGAGTGAAATGCCAGACTCGTCGACGCTGAGCAGGCTCCCTGAGGATGGTCAGAGAGATGTCCACTTTAACAAGGACATGATCAGATGATCCGATCGGAGCAGAAGAAGAGCAGCAGACATTTTCAGGGAAGTTAGTCATAACCAAGTCCAGAAGAGAAGATGTTCCGTTGACTGAGATCCGGGTCGGGAAATTGACAGATTGTGTCAGTCCCAGTGAGTCGCAGAAGTCCTTTGCTGAGGAGCCATGGCTGGTGAGAGAGGTACCCACACCCAGCCAACTGGCATGATGACAGTTGAAATCACCACATATGAGGAAGAGAGAGTTGGGATGAGTAGATAGAAGTTGGTCCATATCATCAGACAGCGAGATGTAGATGGAGTCATCACTGTTTGGTGGACGGTACAACACACATATGAACAAGAGGTGGGAGCGAAGAGGAAGCCGTAGCCAGAGGTATTCCTGGGGGTGAGGTGGAGAGAGTGCAGTGCAGGGCGAGTGAGGAAGAGAGTTTTTGATAAAGATAGCAACCCCGCCTCCAGGACGAGGCTCAGGTCTATCATACCGGAGGAGGGAGTAGCCCGGGAGAGATACTATGGAATCAGAGACATCATAAAGGAGGAAAGTTTCTGTTAAGCAGATCACGTCTGGTTTGACAGAAGCAACCTGTATGGAGAGATCAGTTAAGTTTGAACGAAGGCCCCGGATGTTTGAGGTCCATACCGTTAATGAAGAGGAAGGGGGAGCATCAGATACAGAACAGGGGGGAGGAGGGGTAGGGTAAGATGTGGAAGAGGTGGAAGAGGTAGGGAGAGCTGTTGAAGGTGTGTCAGAGATTTCAGAATAGCTCGGAGAAAGGGAAGGATGGGGTGGACAAAAGGTTTGATGGTGATTGGGTGAGCCACAATGAGGTGTTATTTGAGGAGGGGGAAGAGCGAGGCAGAAGGTTGGGGGAGATGGAGGTGAGAGTTTGAAGGGGGGAAGAAGCGGGGAGGACGCTTTGAGGAGGGGGAGTGAGAGGGGGGAAATTGAGAAGCAATGAGGGTGGGGAGATTTGAAGGGGAGGGGTGAGGGGGGAGTTTGGGAGGGAAGGGGCAAGGGGAGGGATTTGAAAGGGATGGGATATGGGGGAGATTTGGAGGGGAGGGGTGAGGCAGGAGTCTAGGAGGGGAGGGGCGAGGGGGCGTCTTGGCGGGGAGGGGTGAGGGGGTAGTTTAGGAGGGAGGGGGCAAGGGGGGAGATTTGAAAGGGATGGGTGATGGGGAAGATTTGGAGGGGAGGGGTGATGGGGAAGATTTGGAGGGGAGGGGTTATGGGGAAGATTTGGAGGGGAGGGGTGAGATTGGATTTTTGAAAGTGTACGATTTATGGGAAACGAACATTTATTGCAAAATGAGTTTCTTGTGACCTTCGAGTTAAAAATACGTTTAAGGACGCTGGATGGAGGATGGAGTGCAGGAGAGTTTAGGGAATGTAGAAAAAAGGCACTATAGGAGATGGATATTTTTTTTGGGATGAATTGATTTGGTGAGCAAGTCGAAAGCAGCCTTTTAAAGAAGAAGAAGAAAAAGGTGTTATAAAATATGACGGAATACATAACTTGAGGGGAAAGTGTAAACATTGAAGGTTAATGAGTGAAAACTATCTGGGGAAATGGGGGAGAAACACGTGGTCGAAGAACGAACGAACGAATAAGAATGAATAAACGAATGAGAACAGAGAAGGAAAATGTTTTTTTTTTTTTTTTTTTTTTTTTTTTTTGATTTGAGATTTACACAAGGAAGTAGGCTATGGGTGAAAAGCCTGGGAATACAGAGAACGAAAGTTATTGGATCACAAAAGACGGACCGCTGAGAGAAAAACAAAGCCTCAAGGTTGTACAGTGCACACTGTACAAGGCCTCAAGACACGACACGGCAAACAGACGATCAATTTATGAAAGATAAACACCGAGAAACAACCAAAGTTGCACACAATAACTTAACACACCGAAAGATAAATACAGTTTCGACAAAATACAATTGTGAACAGACTTAACTTCGAAAAACGTGGAGACCGTGTGGAGCTTCGAAAATCCCTGCCGCCGTCTCCAAGATCTCCTAGGGTCTCCCTTATTCATAATGAAATAATTACAGTACCTTTATTAAAACCTTTATTAAAAGGAAGATGGAAAAGATATATGGAAATGCTGTTGAATACAGAGAATGAATGGGATGGCAACATAGAGAGTAACCCAGTTTTAGGACCGGCAGAGAAGATAACTGAGAAGGAAGTTGAGGAAGCGATAAAAGCAATGAAGGGTAGAAAAGCGGGAGGGCCGACGGGAGTTGTGGGAGATATGTTTAAGGCAGCAGGAAGTTGGGGTGTGAAGAGAATGACAGAGATCTGTAATCTGGTGGTGAAAGAAGGCCGCATTCCAGTGGATTGGGAACTGAGTACCCTCGTCCCTCTATACAAGGGGAAAGGTGACCCTCTGGAGTGTGGCTCGTACCGAGCGATAAAGTTATTGGAGCATGGAATGAAGGTATTGGAAAGGGTGTTGGAGAGGAGGATAAGGAAGAAAGTGAAGATCGACGAAATGCAGTTTGGGACTTATGCCAGGAAGAGGAATGACAGACGTGCTTTTCATTGTGAGGCAGTTGCAGGAGAAGTACATGGAGAAGAGGAAGAAGTTGTTTCTTGGGTTTGTTGATCTGGAGAAAGCATTCGATAGGGTTCCACGCAAAGTATTGACATGGGCATTTAGTGTAGCAGCATAGCAAACCTGTTGTGCATTTTGTGATACAAGCACCAAATTTGGCACAAATGTACATTAATATGTTGCGAACATTTTCAGATATTGGGCCACTTGAAATTCCGTAATTTTTTTTTTCAAATTTTTTCAAATTTCGTAATTTCAAATTTTTCGGGTGACACCGTCACAATTTCGGTCTTCGAGGCCGGCCGATATAGTGGGGCGGCTTAGCCCAAATATTCAAAAGAATTGTGCATTTTGTGATACAAGCACCAAATTTGGCACAAATGTACATTAATATGTTGCGAACATTGTGTGGTCAGCAATGAAGACGAGAGTCTGAATTACATGTATGCAAAAGACCTTGTGAACCAGTGAAGCAAATACACGGGTAAGCATGAATTAAATCTAGGGCATGATATAATTTCCATGATGTTTACCTCTACACTCAATGGTGGAAGGAGGTAATGTTTTGATCCCAGCTTGTCTGTATGTCTGTTTGTCTGTTAGTCCACAAAATTCCAGACAAAGCTTGTAGTAGTGGTAGTTGTAGTGGTAGTGGTGATAACAGAAATTGTTATATAGAACTGAACTTATATTATTATTATATGCAGAAAATAACTTAATTTCTACATGCCCTGCAGTGGACAGGTTAATTGGTTTATGCACTGAAGGGGTCACCCTGGTGTGCACTGCTGTGTTCTGCCTCACTGAGTTGTTCAGGTATGATGTACTCAGCACAAGCTTCCGGTCGGCCCGGAGGTGGGGGTGCGGGGCCTGTCACGGAACGTCAAAACAAACGGCCTGCCGGGGCCGCCCAAAAGTCGGGCGTGAGGGGCGCGTCCACTAATGGAACGCCTCTCGCTTCCCAGATCGAGGGCCACGTGGTCAGGAGAACCTCGTCCCTTCCGGTCACACTTTGCCTATCGGCCGGCCTCGAAGACCGAAATTGTGACGGTGTCACCCGAAAAATTTGAAATTACGAAATTTGAAAAAAATTTTAAAAAAAAATTACGGAATTTCAAGTGGCCCAATATCTGAAAATGTTCGCAACATATTAATGTACATTTGTGCCAAATTTGGTGCTTGTATCACAAAATGCACAATTCTTTTGAATATTTGGGCTAAGCCGCCCCACTAATTGAGTAAGTCAGGAGTGGAGGAATGGTTGATCAGAGTAGTGATGACAATGTACAAAAGAGCGCGCACAGCTGTAAGGATGAAGGACGGGAACAGTGGTGAGTTTGAGGTGAAGGTGGGAGTGCATCATGGGTCGGTACTAAGTCCACTACTATTTGTAGCTGTGATGGAGGTGCTGGCTCAGAACGTAAAGGAGGGTTTACCGTGGGAGTTGTTGTATGCAGATGATCTGGTGTTCATTGCGGAAAGTATGGATGGACTGAAGGAAAAGATGAACAAGTGGAAGGAATGTATGGAGACAAAAGGTCTGAAGGTGAATATCGGAAAGACGAAGGTGATGGCAAGTGGTAAAGCATGTGGTGAGGTGGAAAGAACTGGGAAGTGGCCCTGTGCTGTGTGTAGGAAGGGTGTCGGAGTGAACTCCATTCAATGTACAATGTGCGCTGAGTGGGTTCATCAAAAATGTAGTGGTCTGAGAGGGTCATTAACCAGTGTGGCAGCTACATTCAAATGTAAGGTGTGCACAGAGGGAGCTGCAGATGGAGGAAATGTTGAGTTGGATCTTGGAGACGGCGTGAAGCTGGAAGGTGTGAAAACATTTTGCTACCTCGGAGACATGCTGAATGGAGAAGGTGGATCAGACTCGGCAACGGTTGCTAGAGTGAGATGTGCATGGAAGAAGTTTCGGGAACTGAGTGGCGTGCTGATGATGAGGGGAGTGTCGTTGAAGCTGAAGGGAAAGGTGTATGCTGCACGTGTGAGAAGTGTTATGATTTATGGGAGCGAGACATGGGTAATGAACGTAGAACAGCAACGAAGGTTGGAAAGGGTGGAAATGCGAATGGTTCGACGGATGTGCGGAGTATCGTTGAGAGAGAGGAAGGCAAATGATGAATTGCGAAAGATGGTGGGAATAGAGCCTGTGATTGATGCTGTGAAGAGGAACAGGTTGAGATGGTTTGGTCATGTGTTGAGGAAGGATGAAAACGACTGGTTGAGAAGAGTGATGGAAATGAATGTAGAAGGAAGTAGAGGACGGGGAAGACCGAGAAAGACTTGGCTAAAGATGGTGGAAGAAGAAATGCGGGCAAGGGGGTTAACAAGGAGAGATGCAGAAAATAGGGCAAAATGGAGAAGATTGTCATGGGGACCGCAAGGCTAACCCCCGCTCTAGTCGGGAAAATGGCCTTTAAAATGCATGTTGTTGTTGTTGTTGTTGTTGTTGTTGTATTAAAACCTACACCAAATTGATTTATCATTACTTGGTTTGTAGCAAGACATTGTTTCTGTAAGAGCACAACAGTGCACGATTTCTACCTTGAGTCGGTGAGAAATAAATAATTTGGTCAGGGTGTCAGCGATAACTCTCCTACTATCTCCCCTGCTCATAAAACACCGTAGAATAATTATTTGGCTTATAATTCTCCCACAAGGGGTGTGAATACTTTCTGAAGGCATTGCACGTGCATACATACATACATACATACATACATTCATACATACAGACATATATACACATCACAATGAATGGCCATACTGTATAAATGGTGACAGATTAGACGCTTTCATTGGCATGAAAGAGTCCAGAGATCAAGATCATGGCTGAGCTTTACCTGTACTATTTTTTTATTTTTTTTGGTACACAAGATCGAGGCTCGTGAAAGAGCTAACATTAATCACACAAAAAGTCAAACCGACACATAAAACACAAAACAGTGGGAGCGGCAGACAAGACGGGGAGAGAGGGGGAAGGACACAAACACAACACCTAAGAGCAGGGACATCGAGAGAACTGTGGGAGGGAGAGGGCTTGGGGGGAGGTGGGAGAGGTATAAAACATAAGGACACTGCAAGGACTTCCAGGAAAGAAGTTGGAATTTCAAAAAAGTGTATCTGGGGTGAATTAGCGGGGGTAGAAAATATCAAGGTTTTGGATGGGGGAAGATAAGAGATGGTGGTGAGCAGCTGTTTTAAAGACCTGGAGGGAGGAATGGGATTGAAGGGAGTGGGGACGTTTGTTCCAGAGGCGGGAGAAAAGGGGAATGAAAGAGTGAAGGTGAGCAGAGAGCCTAGATTTTGGTAGTTTAACCATAAGAGGGTTGCAGGCAGATCTTGTGCAACCTGTCGGAATATTTGGGGGACAGAGCACAGAGAGAGCTGGGGGAGCAAGGCCGGAGAGGAGTCGGTAAAAGACAGAAAGACCACCAACCTTCCTGCAGTGAGTGAGTTAAAGGCCCTCGGATTTAGCTTCATCGCAGGAAATTCCAATGATTCTGAAAGCTTTGGTTTCAACAGCGTGAAGCCGAGCTAGGTGTGAGGCAGGAGCACCGGCCCAGAGGGGGGAACAGTATTCAATTGAGCTGTGGATGAAAGCCTTGTATGTGGTGAGGAGCTCAGGTGTGCCAAGGAAGGACTTCGCACGACAGAGGATGCCCAGTCGGCAACTGGCTTTGGAGGCCAGCTTGGAAAAATGTGGTTTTCCCAAGAAAGATCATGGCAGATAGTGAGACCCAAAAGCTTGAGCGACTGAACTTCTTGGAGAGGATTGTTGAGAAAGTAGATGGGAGGGTTTTCCAGTCGGTCTTTTCGGAGAGACATAGTAAGAGTGTTAGATTTGTCAGGATTGAAAGACATGCTCCACTTGTTTGACCAGTCTGTGATTTTGTCCAGGTCTGCAGGAGTGAGGAGGCTGCAGACTGCCGATCTGCAGGATGAGCAATCGAGCGGCAGAGAGTGGAGTCATCAGCAAAGAGATAGAGAGGATTTCCAGAGAGTCGGAGAGATCATTGATGAAGACTAGAAATCGCACAGGGCCCAGAACACTACCTTTGGGGAACTCCAGCCAGAACAGGAAGGGGAGATGAGAGAAATCCATTCAGGGCCACACGTTGACTACGACCAGAGTGGACGTCCGCAAGCCATGCGTGGAGATTTCCATGGATACCATAGGAGGAGAGTTTGGTGAGCAGAGCTGGGTGCCAGACTGTATCGAAGGCACGTGATATGTCAAGGGAGACAGCTCTGATTTCCTGTTTGGCATTGAGGACCTCCATCCATTGTTGAGACAACAGAAGCAACATGTTCAGAGCAGTACGACCTGGTCTGAATCCAAATTGATGATCAGAGATCAAGCCATTGGAGAAGAGGAAGGATTTGATATCCGAAGCAATGATGGATTCCATGACTTTGCTGAAAATTGGGAGAAGGCTGATTGGCCTGTAGTTGCTAGGATCTGTTTTTGCACATTTTTTGTGTAAAGCGGTAATGTTTGCTGATTTCCAAGATGCTGGCAGATGACCTTGAGCAAACGAGAGGGTGAAAAGAACAGAGAGAGGGTGAGATAGAGTGGCAGAGCAGGATTTTAGGACCCGTGGGCTGATGCAGTCTTGTCCAGTTGCAGAGTCAGAGTCGAGGTTTGACAGAAACTTCTCCACCTTGTCAGGAGAGAAGAACACATAGTCCAGGAGCAGTTGGGTTCGATTGGGAAAGGTGGGAACAGAGAGTGATGGGTTTGGGACACAAGATTTTGAGGCAAACACAGAGTTGAGGCATTCGGCTTTGTCACGTGCAGTGTCAACTGTGTTGCCATTTGAGGTAAGGGAGGGGATAGAGGGGGAACAAACACCAGAAACGGATTTGACCAGAGAGTTCAATCTTGAGTGTGGAGAGATAGTGCTTCCTGGCACTCCTGAGGGTAGACACACACTTGTTCCGAGCTTGGTGGAAGGAACTGAGATTGCCTTCAGTTGGATTTGCCTTCCAAGAGGCAAAGGCACGTTGTCTCAGGGCAACTGCCTCACCACAACTTCTGATGTATTGCATTACCACTTCTGATCTCACTTATTTATTTGCATGCCACATCCTCAAGTTTATGACTTCTGAATCTGAGACAAAGACAATGTGACAATTAAAAGAAAGATGTGATGTTCAAATGTTCGCTTGGGTCAAAACTTTGAGTTTTTTTGAAGGATTTGCCCACAATTTTGCAGGTTGAGCATGATCCAAGACCATTCTTTGTGTAGTTAGTAAGTGCAGACCCTGCAGGGGAAGTGTGGCATTACACACCAAGACAGAAATATTGCTACCCATAGCTCTCTACAATTTATTATATTTGCTCTGAGAACAAAGGCACACACGAAAAATGTGTCCATCAGGTTGTCTGCCATGCATGCTCCAAGAACAAGCTTCCGATGCGTCGCCTGCGGGAAAAACCAGTGAAGGTCTGCAATTCCTGCTTCCCTCCCCACGATGATACATGTAAGCTAATGTGATCTTCTGCACTATTCTGAGTATCCGTACACTACGTCATGCAATATAATACCTCACTGTACCATGCCTCCTGTCATCACACCACAGCACACCAGATATTTTTGACCACACCATGTCATAATAGAAGCGCATGATGACCGCATACTGTATAAGCTAAATATTGTGTGGTTGTTGCTGATTACTTTGACTGTTTCACGAGCTGTGAACGTGATGCATGGTCACAAAGACAGCTGGTCGTAACGTACCCCCACTTACCCCCCCCCCTCCTTCCATGGCCCACTCCCACCCAAGCAGACTCAATTTCTGTCGAGACATCGGTGCCACCTGTCTCTCCACGGAGGAGTTTTCCAGGCATTCTGAACACTTTGAAACCACGTGCAGAACTCGGGAGTGGGTCGGTATGTGCACGCTCTAAATATATCAGACTTTGTCATGTCCTAAAAATTTCTCATAGATATTTCTTTCACGCAACGAAAAAATATACAGCAATATCATTATTTTGCTTGGAGAAGAAGCCAGACCTGAATGATCTTCCAAATACTACTGCAATTATTTTTATTTTATTGGCTTCTAATTTTTTTTTAGCAATAGTAATCATCACAAAGTTGAATAGGTCAGAATTATTGTTAGGATTAAGGTAAAGAACTGCACTGTGTGTATTAGGTAATCTACACATTTGGAGCAAGGAGAGGGGTTGGAAGAGGGTGGAATTGTCGAGTGTAAATTTTGGGAAATTAAGGGAAGATGGTATGGAATATAGGAAAGTAGGGAAAAAGTAAGGATAAAAATGAATCTAAAGTAGGGTTAGGAGCAAATATGGGAGAGGAGGGAAAATAAATTTATGGGATATATGGGGAAGGGGGAGCTGGTCCACCATTTTGTGCACTGTATATGGACAACAACAACAACAACAACATGCATTTTAAGGACATTTTCCCTACTAGAGCGGGGGTTAGCCTTGCGGTCCCCATGACAATCTTCTCCATTTTGCCCTATTTTCTGCATCTCTCCTTGTTAACCCCCTTGCCCGCATTTCTTCTTCCATCATCTTTAGCCAAGTCTTTCTCGGTCTTCCCCGTCCTCTACTTCCTTCTACATTCATTTCCATCACTCTTCTCAACCAGTCACTTTCATCCTTCCTCAACACATGACCAAACCATCTCAACCTGTTCCTCTTCACAGCATCAATCACAGGCAATATTCCCATCATCTTTCGCAATTCATCATTTGTCTTCCTCTCTCTCAACGATACTCCGCACATCCGTCGAACCATTCGCATTTCCACCCTTTCCAACCTTCGTTGCTGCTCTACGTTCATTACCCATGTCTCGCTCCCATAAATCATAACACTTCTCACACATGCAGCATACACCTTTCCCTTCAGCTTCAACGATACTCCCCTCCTCATCAGCACGCCACTCAGTTCCCGAAACTTCTTCCATGCACATCTCACTCTAGCAACCGTTGCCGAGTCTGATCCACCTTCTCCATTCAGCATGTCTCCGAGGTCGCAAAATGTATTTGAAGATGGACCGTAAAGGATAGTGGAATGCATGAGAAATTAAATAATGTTTTTCCATTCGGAAACTGTAAAATAAAAATCTTGGAATCCAACCGTTTCCTGAAATATATGTTTGTTCACTGCTGGTGTCTGAAATATTAACAATAACAGTAACATGTACATTGTAATCATAATCCCAGCGAGTCGTCATGTACAAATATTTATCCTGTACGAGATCTTTATCATGTACGAGAGTGTGAGCTCCATATCATGTAGGAGATCTTTCACACAAATATTGTACCTGTTTCTACATGTACCTGTTTAACCTGCTGTGTTTTTGGAATTTAGAAGGTTTGACAGCTGATGATGGATGCTGATGATGGATGCCAGACTCAGGGTGGTGGGACGTGCAGTGGAGGCTCCACCATGCTGGGTTTTGTGGAGGTCTCAAGAAATGGCCGGAAACCGTGGAAGCAGAGATGGCTGGAGCTGCATAACCGCATGCTTTTTGTCTACAGGTCCAGTGAGGTGAGAGACTAGAGCAATTCGTGAAGAGATGTACTCTAACAATTCCTACTGACATCTATGGAGCTTCATATGGATTTAAACCAAGTTGCGTACATGCTGCTAATTTAAGTGACCCACACAGCAACCCAGTCCATGAAAAACGTGAGGTATGCACCTTTTCCATCTCCACATTCTACTTTACGTTGTTCTACTTTATCCACAATTTCACTACATGTTGTATGATGTTGTTGCATATTCCATAACTACTCTAAACGGTGATCGACAACACTGGACAAAAGAAGGTCACAATTACTTAACAAACTCAAGCAACAACAGCCGAGAGTACAGAAGGTGAAAGTTATGGCGGTAGTAAAGCATGGGCCTTTCACTCAGAGAGTAGTAAAACAATGTAAAATAAAAATTCTTATCATTAAAATAAATATTTTTCCCCATTTTTATTTTATCACCCTTGGGATATCCCTTAGCGTGCCACATTGTTCTCATCCCCACTCCTCCTCTCATTCCCCCAATGGAAATATGTCGTTTTGACGGATATATTTGGTCTCGTGTTGGTATGGCACAGGCATGATGGGCTGAATGACATCCTCCTGCATCTAGTTTCCTTATTATTCTTTGCTATTCCTCGTCATTGCACTTTGAATGAACAGAGATATCACATTTCAAAGCTGCAGCTTATAAAATCATTCATAGCAGTGTCAGCAGTCTTTCCAGTCACTCTTCAATAGATTTCTCAAGAGACCCCCCCCCCCCCCATACCCCTCCTCTTTCTTGCAGTATGGTTACAAGAAAGCAGCATGGCTGCAAGAAAAAGAGGAGGATGGGGGAGGCTTAGACAATCTTTCTTCCAGCTATGCCTTTGTCTGTTAAACCTCATGCCAAGCTTTTAGAAAGTTCCAATGACTCCTACTTTGTAAACTCCATTGATGGAATAATCAGAGCACAAGCCTTCTCTGTTGGTTCAGCCATCGGTACAAGGTGGCACAAGACTCACACTTACATCAAGGTTAAATTAAGATCAACTTGCCATTACCAACGAGCCAGCCCTCTCGTTAAATCAACCTGCCATCATTAAAATCTGCCTCTGGTTAAAGCCCACAGTATGATATCATGTGATGGCGACATAATTCCATAACAACCTTCACACCTTTATAGACTACTCTGCAATATTAATTGCTGGTTTGGTTGTCACTAAGAGGCCATATACTTACTATGTATCCAAACATGGTAAACATTTTAACCTCTATCTCCACAAGCATCATTGTCCTGTTGGAACGTAAATCTTCACCGCAGTCTAAGGTCTTTTGCACTCTGAAGAGATTCTCCTCAAGGATTTGCCTGTTTTTTTTCTCCATTCATTGTTTCCTCTATCCTTACAAGTCTCCCAGTCCCTGCCGCTGAAAAACATCCTCATAGCATGATGCTGCCACCACCATGCTTCACAGTAGGGATGATGTTAGATGGGTGATGAGCTGTGCTTGATTTTCACCAGACATAGCGCTTTGCATTCAGGCTAAATAATACAATTTTTGTCAATTTTTAGTACAATGTTTCCCTCAAGCTATCAGTTTTCACGTGCCTTTTTGCAAACCCCAGATATGCTGCCATGTGCTTTTTTCTCAGGAGTGGCTTCCATGTGGCCATTCTCCCATAAAGCCTAGATTTCTGAAATGCTGCAGAGACTTGTCCTTCCAGCAGGTTCTCCCATCACAGCAAAGGAACTCTGGAGTTCTGTCAGAATGGTCATTGGTTTCTTGGTCACCTCCCTGACCAAGGTCCGGATGTAGTCATATGGGCAATTCCTTGGAGTTTCTGCTCTGACATGCACTGTCAACTATGGGACCTTATATACAAAGGTGTCTTTCTCTCTAAATGATGTCCAATCAATTTAATTGGCCAGAGGTGGACTCCAACCAAGTTGTAGAGATATCTCAAGGATGGTCAAAGAAAATTGGATGCACCTGAGCTCAATTTGGAGTGTCATATCAAAGGGATTGAATACCTATTGACTCAAGACATTTCAGTTTCTCATTTTTAATTAGTTTGTAAAAAAAAAATCTTTTTTTAAATTCCACTTTGACATTATGTGGCATTATTTGTACATTTGTGACAATAAAAATCTCAATGTAATCCATTTTAAATTTAGGCTGTAACGCAACAAAATATGAAAAAGTCAAAGGGTGTGAATATTTTCTGAAGGCACTGTTGTAATGCGGAGAGGCGTATAGGTCGATGTTGTGTAGTTTTTTTCCTCTCCTTTTTCTTGCGGTACACCATTGATAGCGTGTGTACCTTGCTTGCCTTTGGGTATTAAAACATATATATATATAGTGTTGCGGTTTGGGGAAACCATTAAAAAGTAATGGCAACCACCATACAGGTCCCTTAGAATAGTTATTTCATAGCAGACCATTATCTTAGTCCCTTTCCCTTATTTTGGGTTATTATGTCTTAATGCATTGGGGGAAGGGAAAGACAGGTCCTCCTCTCATCTTACTATAATTCACCAAATGTCTGTCCGTCCATTCCCAGGTACCGCAAAAACGGCTGAAATGACCACAACAAACTTTTGGGTGGGTAATCCTGGGACCTCCTGGAGTAAAATAGGCGATATTGTTTTTCCAATTTCAGCTTTGGTCTCCAGCATTTTCAGGTTTGGTCTCCAACCTAATGTCATTTTCCCACACCTCTGGATACATTTCTTTTTCTTTCGACCTTACTGGATAGCATTTCGCTTTTCGGTCGATAACTCCAAAAGACCCTGAAGACCCAAAATACTCCAAAGATCAAAAACACCCAAAAGACCCCTGAAGACCCAAAATACCCTGAAGACCCCAAAACACCACAGACTCCAAAGACCCAAAACACCCCAAAGGCCAAAAATACCCTTAAAGGCCCTGGGGCTCCAAAATACCCCAAAGACCCCAAAGACCCAAAACACCCTGAAGACCCAAAATACCCTGAAGAACCAAAACACCCCAAAGACCAAAAACACCCAGAAGACCCAAAACACCCGGAAGACCCAAAAGACCCTGAAGACCCAAAACACCATGAAGATCCAAAACACCATGAATACCCAAAACACCCCAAAGACCCAAAATACCCTTAAAGGTCCAGAGGATCCAAAAGACCCTGAAGACCCAAATGGCTTTGAAGACCCAAAAGACCCCGAAGACCCAAAACACCCCAAAGACCCAAAACACCCCAAAGACCCATAACACCTTGAAGATCCAAAAGACCTGGAAGCCCAAAATACCCCAAAGACCCTTAAAGACCCTTTATCCCCCAAAAGACCCTTACATACCCTAAATAACTAAAATTCCACAAAGACCCTTAAAGACCCAGAGGAACCAAAATACCCTTAAGACCTAAAAGCACCCGAAGACCCAAAAGACCCCAAAGACCCAAAATATCCTTAAAGGCCCAGAATATCCAAACGACTCTGAAGACCCAAATGGCCCTGAAGACCCAAAAGACACCGAAATGGTCAAAGATGCCTATCCCTCTGAAACGACGTGTGATGAGTCACACTAGTAAGGGATAATTTACCAGGCAATGCACCAGGCTCCAAGGTGCCCATGTTCAGAAACCCATCAATCAGGTCCTGAATCATTTTGGGGGAGCTTGTGGGGCGGAGTAACGGGCTCCACCAATCGGGAGCCAGGAGAACTCCAAGATCCCCCCCACCCTCGACGAGGGTGAACAAAGAGAGATTCAAGACAACGATTTTCTCTCTGACCAGTCGCTATCTGCCCACTCAGCACGTGGACATTTTGCGCTCTGGCCGGTCTCTGTCGGCCGACTCAACACGTGGACACATTGCTCTCTCTGGCCACTCTCTCTCGCCCCACTGAGTACGTGGACATTTTTGCTCTTGGCTGGTCTCCCGCTCACAGGCCTCTACACCTGCATTATTCCACTCCGTGCCTGACTCTTGTGCATTCACCACGTGTCTGCAAGATTGCGACACTCTGGGTCTGTCTCACTCTGCTGGGTTCACTGTGCACATGTGCTCCACTCTTGAGGCTTGGATTGTTGACCTAGCACGTGTGCTCCTCTCTTGGCTTGGGTCACTCTGCCGTGCCGACGATCGACCTCACTCTGCCTGTCCGTGCTTGGATCGTCATTACGATCGTCATCAACGAGGCAGGAGGGGGTGGGGGGGGGGGGGCGCGAGGAGGAGAGGCATCCGGAGCATCGTAGCCTTTGTGCTATCAGGTTTCCTACGTTTGTTTGTTCGTTCCCCTCCCCTCCCCCATGAAAATGTGCTGGGCCCATTTGGTGTTTATTCGTAGTAATCGTAATTAGGCGTGGAATAAGCTAACTTCCTGCTTCTCGTCCGTTTTTCTTTCCTATTGAATAATTACATTGTAAATATCTGTTATAAATCAAATTGTTAAACGTTTCCTTTCTCTCTGTCCGTGAAAGTCTTTTCCTTCATTGATCCACCATTGTCCGCGCCCAGGTTAACATCGGTCGTAATGACATCAGCATTACCCAGGCGGTTACCAACGGTTTTTGCTCGGCCGTCTAAATTTCCATCTTGGAACAAAAGAAACTGCCGTATGGTACGTACGGTGCATTCTCCGATTGAGACTGTCACGTGGTCCAGGTAAGCTATCGCATGACGGACAAATCAGCATTCGTAGTTGCTGATTCGCAACCTGCTAAGTACGAAGTTATTCATGTGCGGCAGCCGCGGGTCTGGTAAGTTCGGGAGGGAACGTAGGTTAACCCCTTCGTAGTAAACCCAACCCCCGGGCCATAACACATTCGGTGTTCAGGTGCATTCTGTATATAGACATATATATTTATATATATATTGTTGCGAATATGGAATTTGGCCTCCATATCCGCTTGTAAATATTCCCCTATTTTCCCCAATACTCCCCAACTATCCCCAATCCCCCATTCCCTAGTCCCATTGTCTGTAAACAACAATCAGTAGAGCCGACCTTCCCCTTTTTCCCCCATTAAATGTCGTGCCCAGGTCCACCGCACCACACGTAGACCACTTTCGGACATCTTGCTAGTTATTCTTAGTCTATGTCAGTTAAGGCCTCGTTTCCATTAATTATGACTCTTCGTTGCACCAGAATGTGATTATATGGCACCAGTAGTGAGTTTAGGACCTTTCCCATACCTCCTCCCATCTTCTTCCCCGTCTACAACAACAGAGGGGCACGGCGCTGCGCGGGGGGGGGAGTGTGCGTCCTCCCACCGGCTCGGTTAGCCGCCATCGACAATGCGCTCCAGACAACGCGCTCCAGACCATGCGCTCCACGGGGTTACCACAAAGGGGCTCCTTGTCAGCTCCTCGTCAAGGGCGGAGCCGGTAACCCCCCCGCACGCACCCAATGAGAAGCAACGTGCCGATTCCACGAGGCGGAGCTAACGAGCCGAGGGCGTGTCACTCCCCGCCGGATATACGCGGCCACGTAGCGGACGTGACGTCAGATGCGCCCCCAGCTTGAGACGAAAAGACGCCACCTCGAGCGCTGTGCAACCTTCCGCATCTCTGGACCGGACCGGGTCGATCCTGCCCTGAGCCCAGGTGCACCTGGAGCCATCGACAACCGCTTTCCTGCCATCAACCCCCGTGTGAGTCAGCCTTGTCCCGTTTACCTGTCGTCTGTTGGGGTTAATATAAGGTTGTGTCTAAGTGCCTATCTTCCTTTGCTGTCCCTCTCGTCCCTGTAATCTGACCTTCCGTAACGAATATAATCTCCTCCGGAGGTCTTGAGAACCGTATCCCTGGTGTCGTCATTTTAATCCCAGCCGTGTGTCTGTTCCGTCATTGACCTAGCATCGCGCGACTAGTCAACGTTCGGGTATAATATCGAGTATAATCTTGTGCAGACGTGGTCATCCCAAAACCGCTCGGTGAATAACATCCAAGCCACGTCTGTAACAATTGGTGTCGAGGAGTGGAATTCGAACCCGGGACTAAATTTATTAGGCCCAAATTTGTAACAAGTAGAATCGATTCGGAGCGCGTTTCCCGCGCGTTATTAGGCCCAAATTTGTAACAAGTAGAATCGATTCGGAGCGCGTTTCCCGCGCGTTATTAGGCCCAAATTTGTAACAAGTAGAATCGATTCGGAGCGCGTTTCCCGCGCGAAATTATAACGGCCGAAATTTGTTTTGTTGTATAAAAACCCGAATTTTGAAAGTCGCGCTATGGCAGACCAAGACAGCTGGGGTCCGGTAGAGGAAAGTGAGGTAGGGTCGATCCAGGACCAAATTGAGGGACAAGAGGAGAGCGAAGCAGTGAGGGCGGCAGGGTCGCAAAATAGCGTTGTCATGCACGAGGTGGCCGCGGCGTCCACACCCGCGACCGTAGTGGCGCCACTGGTGGATTCGAACCTTTTTATCCTGCAAATGAGGGCCCTTATGGAACAAATGGGTGAGCAATTGGGAGACCAAATTAGAGGTTTGAAAAGCAGTATGGGACAAATGGGGAACCGGATGGAGGCTCAGAATGAGCAATTGGGGGTAATGGGGAACCGGATGGAGGCTCAGAATGAGCAATTGGGGGTAATGGGGAACCGGATGGATGCTCAGGGTGAGCGATTGGAGGGCAAAATAGGGGTAATGAGGGACGAAGCGAGGGGTACCAGTGAGGGATTAGACAATAATTTTAAGGGATTAGACAATAATTTTAAGGGATTAGACAATAATTTTAAGGGATTAGACATGAAATTTGGGAAATTAGACGATAGATTAGGGGAAATACAGGAGGGGTTAACGGGGGTAGAAAATAGAATGGCTGCCCAGGAGAATCAGATAGAGGGAGTGAAAACTGGGTTAGAGGGGTTAGAAAACAGAATGGAAGGCAAATTGAGGGACATGAGGGACCAAGCGGAAAGGGAAGTTAACCAAATGGGGCAGCAGATAGAGGGGGTCAGAATGGGGGTAGAAACCAAACTGGATGCTCACAGGGAGGAAATGGAGCAGATGAGGGTGGCATCTGGGCAGGAGATGCAAGTGATGGGAGAAGAGATCAGAAGAGGTGTGAGTGAGGAGGTCGGAGGAGTGCGCGAGGAGGTGAGGCACTGTAAGGAGCGCATGGAGAAGGAGGTGAGAAAGGGGACTGTAAAATTGCAAGGGGGTATAGAGGAGTTGACGCTGGGAGTAGAACAACTGACAGTGGGACAAAAGGAGTTGGGGGACCAGGTAAAGAAGAACACAGCGGTAATAGAGGGTTTAAAATCGACACAGAAGGAGATAAAAAAGGACGTAGGGGTAATTAAAAAAGAGTGTCAGACGGTACATGAGAACCTGACGAGGAAAATGGACAAGGTGGTAGAGGTGATGGAGGTTAAAGAGCGGGAGGTGCGGGAGCACATAGAAAAAAATTAAGTGGAGTTAGAGGAAGAACTTAAAGGGGCGCACGAAGAGATGAAGGAAATGAAGCAAAAATTAGAAGAAGTGGAAGAAGGGGTGAGCGAAATTAAGAAGCGACGGAGAGAGGATAAGAAAGAGATAAAGGAGGAAGTAAAAGAATTGGTCCAAAGTCTGTGTTCGGATCGTGATGATGTGCTCATTAACCGGATGAGGGATTCGCAGGTGATGGAGGAGAAGCGAAGAGAAAGAGAACCCGGTGTAAGTGGTGACCAATATGGTCGTGCGTATGATGCGCCAGGTGATTTAATAAGCTTGGGGGTCGAGATAGACCCGGATGTTCGTGAGAGGCCACGAGTGAGGTGTATGGCTGGTCCGGAGGGTATGGAACGAGAGGTGCGAGGTGTGGGTGAGCAAGGTTGTGGTGGTATGGAATGGGTAGCGGGTTGCGGGGGTGTGACCCATGCATCGACACCAACAGGGGTAGTTGTTGGAGGGACCGGGGAGGCACGAGAGCCCCTTGGGGGTAATGTACTGTGGGGGCCCGACCGGTTCGGCCCCGCGCTGACCCCGCAAGGGGCGACGCACGGGGTCCGGCCGGCGGGCAACGACTCGCATACGAGGTGGTCCCACAAGGTCCCACTCGCGCCGTATGACGGCAAGAGTGATCTACGCGCGTACCTGGCGCAGTTCGACTGTGTGTGTAAGGGTAACGGTTGGGGTGAGGACGAAGGTGGAGTACACCTGGTGGCCGCATTGCGCGGCGCGGCGGCGGAGGTGCTGACGGCATTACCAGCGGGTGCTCACACCCTGCCAGCCCTCCGCGACGCCCTAATTAATCGATTTGGAATAGAACAGCAGAGCGAGCTTGTTAAAGCTCAGCTCGCGCTGCGAAAGCGCAAGCCCCAGGAAGCCATCGGGGAACTTGCCCACGACATTCGCCGCGCAGTGGGGATCGCACATGCTAGCATGGCAGCGGATTCCCGGGAAAGCCTGGCGCTGGACCATTTTATCCAGGCCCTCCCGGACATTGAGCTCCGGCAACAGCTCGCCATGTGGCGCCCGCAGACTCTGAGCCAGGCGGCTGACGCTGCGGCCCGTTGGGAAGCAGCGAGGCCCCTGGCCCGGGGGGGCGAGCGTCTCGCAATGGCGGTCCGCCAGGTGGGACCCCCGATGGAGGGCGGACCCCTTAGGGGGCCCGCCCACGACGTGGGTCCTGACCTGGCGGGCATGGTCCGGAGGCTGGTGGACCAGCGCCTGGCAGGACCTGGACCATGGCAGGCGGCCCCGGAGGTGGCCCGCGGTGGACCACGAGCGGGTAATCCAATTCGGACCTACAGGGGGGGGAATTTGGAATTCCGGAGGCAAGCACCTTATCAGGTGAGGTGCTATACCTGCAACCGCCCGGGTCACCTGGCGCGGCACTGTCGAAACGCGCGCCGGGATGATCCCCGGCAGTTGAGGTCCTCAACTCCGCCCAGGGGGGAGCGGGTTAGCCGACCCCAGACACCCCCCCGCCAGACCCCGGGAAACTAGAAGGTGTCGGGCACGTAGGGCGGTGTTCGGCAGTAGAGGATGGAGGAGAGCCCTCATTGACGCGACAGGTCATTTATTGTGGCCAAATTGGAACCGGTAGTCTGACAATTAGATGCAAAATTGCCGGCGTGGGGGTAGACGCCGTAGTGGACACAGGAGCTAGCGCCACGATCATCAGCCCTGTGGTCCTTGATTCGAGCGCAGGTGGCTGGGATAAGATCCAGCGCCTGCAAAATTATAGTTTGCAGCTTGCTACCGGGGTAACGGCCCCGATCATAGGGCGTGGTTCTGTGACCCTCAAGTTAGGGTCGGTAAGGAGGGAGATAGATGTTTGGGTGGCGGAGGTGTGCGACCCATGTTTAATAGGGTTGGACCTGTTGACTGCCAGCGGTTGTAAAATCGACTTGTGCCGGGGGATCCTGCAGGTGGGAGTAGAAGAGCTGCCGTTAGGGGGAGTGAGCACGGCCGAGAGAGCGGAGCTGGAGGCTTCCGAGGCCGTGACCATCCCCCCAAGGGCCGAGGCGATAGTGCCGGCCCGGTGGGCAGCCCGCCCAACATGGCAGGAGTCCTGCGGCCTGGTCGAACCGGTGGCAGCGCAGTCCATACCGGGTTTAATCGTGGGCCGCACCCTTGTAAAAACGGACGGACCGGTAGTGGCCGTCCGAGTAATAAATATGAGTACAGAACCACGCACTATAGTAAGGGGCACGAGGGTAGCTGGCTGCACCCCCGTTGAGGAAGTCGCGACAGTGAGGGGCGAGAACGTCCAGCCGAGCCGACCCCGGGGGGAGCCTTCAATAACAAGTAGGAATTGGCCCGATCCCATTTGCGAGATGGTAAATCGTAGCAGCGTAGAGTTGGGAGGTACCCAGAGGGAGGCCTTACACAAACTGGTTGGGTCCCATTTGGACCTCTTCTCCCTGTCCACCGAGGATATTGGACGTACGGGCCTGGTGAAACATCAGATCCACACCGGTGAGGCCCGGCCTATTCGTCAGGCCGCCCGACGGCTCCCTTGGAGCAAGAGGGCGGAAGCTGACGAGCAGGTTGAAAAAATGCTCGACGCAGGTGTGATCGAGCCCTCGGGAAGTCCTTGGATGTCACCTGTTGTGCTGGTCAAAAAGAAGGATGGGACCACGCGGTTCTGCGTGGACTATCGCCAGCTAAACAACGTGACACTCAAGGACTCATATCCCCTGCCAAGGATTGATGACACCCTCGATGCCGTTGCGGGCTCAAATTGGTTCACAACTTTGGACCTCAAGAGTGGGTATTGGCAGGTGGAGATGGATAGGGCAGGGAAGGAGAAAACGGCATTTTCCACAGGTAAGGGACTGTATCAGTTTACTGTGATGCCGTTTGGTTTGTGTAACGCCCCCGCCACCTTTGAAAGATTGATGGAGCATGTACTAGGCGGCATGCCATGGCAGTCATGCCTGGTGTACCTGGATGACGTCCTGGTACATGCCCAAACGTTCCCCCAGGCAGTAGCTAATTTGGACCAGGTGTTCGGGTGCCTCAGACAGGCAGGGTTGAAGCTGAACCCGAGCAAGTGCACTTTGTTTGCAAGAGAGGTGGCCTATCTAGGTCACGTGATTGGCCGCGAGGGGGTAAAAACGGACCCAGACAAAATTAAAGCGGTAGAGGAGTGGCCCGCACCACGTACCATCAAAGAGGTGCGGGGATTTTTGGGACTCTGCTCCTACTACCGGCGCTTTGTGGCGAAATTTGCGGAGTTGGCCCGTCCCCTCCACCGGCTTACGGAGAAGGGGACGCGATTTAATTGGACACGGGAGTGCCACGAGGCCTTCCAAAAATTGAAGGGGTGTTTAACATCCGCACCCCTTCTAGCTTACCCCACTAGTGACGGGACATTTACCCTGGACACGGATGCGAGCCAGGAAGGATTGGGCGCAGTTTTGTCTCAGACACAGGAGGGCGTGGAGAGAGTGATTGGTTATTATAGTCGGGCCTTAAGTAGGCCCGAGAGAAATTATTGCGTCACTCGCAAAGAGTTATTGGCTATGCTGGCTGCCATGAACCATTTCCACCCGTACTTGTACGGGCGGAAATTTTTGGTTAGAACTGACCATTCCTCCTTGCAATGGCTCCTTCGGTTCAAGGAACCGGAGGGCCAAATTGCAAGGTGGTTGGAAAAGTTGCAGCAGTACGATTTTGATGTGGCCCATAGGGCCGGGAAGGCCCATGGTAATGCGGACGCACTCTCTCGGCGTCCTTGTCTGGGAGAAAACTGCAAATTTTGTGCGAGACACGAGGAGAGGGAACAATTGGGCGATTCGGACCCGACCCTCGTTGTCCGGGCAACCCGGGTGAGATGGCCAATTTTGCCACTAACTGCAGATGAGGAATTCGGAACTTTGGCATGGAGCACGGCCCAGCAGGAGGATCCTGTCCTGGGGCCAGTGTTCAATTGGGTCAAACTGGGGCAAAGACCAAAGGGGGAAGAGGTCACCCCCCTCGGGGCACAAACAAAGGCATATTGGGCTCAGTGGCAGACCCTGGAATTGAAAGGCAACATCTTGTATCGCAAGTGGGTGGAGGTTCCCTCAGATCGAACTTCCTGGCTGGTGATAGTCCCTGACAAATTCAAGAACGTCATATTGCAACAGGTGCATGGTACCCGCTCCGGCGGCCATTTGGGCAGGACAAAGACAATATCTCGGGTCCGCCGGAGGTTCTATTGGGTGAATATGGGGCGCGACATACAGGACTGGTGTCGGAGATGCGACGCCTGTTCTGCCAAAAAGGGACCAGCACGGAGGATGAGGGCCCCCCTTCAATTACATCAGGTGGGGGCCCCCCTTGAGCGGGTGGCTATGGATATTCTAGGACCGCTGCCCCGCACCCGCCAAGGTAATAAGTATATCCTCGTGGTAATGGACTATTTCACCAAGTGGCCGGAGGCCTACGCCCTCCCCAACCAAGAAGCAGGGGTGGTAGCGCAGGCCTTCGTGGAAGGATTTGTGTGCCGGCATGGGATTCCACAGGAGTTGCACACCGACCAGGGACGAAATTTTGAGAGCAAATTGCTAAAAGATGTGTGCAGTCTCCTGTCAATTCGGAAAACCAGAACAACGCCTTTAAGACCTCAATCTGACGGGATGGTGGAAAGATTCAATCGAACTCTAATCCAACAACTGGCACTGTTCACCGCCACCCGTCAGGATGACTGGGACGAACATCTCCCTTACTTGCTCATGGCCTACCGAACCAGCCAGCACGGGGCCACCGCATGCAGTCCAGCGTTGCTTATGTATGGGCGGGAGTTACGGGCTCCCGCCGACTTGCTATGCGGTCCCGTGCCAGACACAGTGGTTAACCCGCCGAGGGAGGGGTACGCACGTCACCTAGAGGAAGGCATGGAGCTAGTCCATGCCTTCGCCCGCCGCCAACTCCATCTGGCGGGGGAAAAGATGAAGCGCAGGTACGACGACCGGAGCCAGGGGAGTCAATACGCTCCGGGGATGAAGATTTGGTTCTTTAATCCCCGGAGGCGGAAGGGAAGGTGCCCAAAACTCACCTCCCCCTGGCAAGGCCCAGGAGTCGTCCTGTCGCAAATCTGTGACGTGGTCATTAAGATCAAAATGGGGCCACGAGCCCTCCCTCGGATCGTCCACGCCGACCGGATAAGACCTTACACCGGCGAGCAGGCGCCCCCGTGGATTGCCTCGGCTTTAGATGCCGAGGCGGGACCCAGTACCTCTGAATAAGGGGGGCTTATTAGTGCCAGAGGACTGGGGGATTGAGGAGCGATGTGCCCGGTGGGTAAGAGTGGCATCCCTGCCACCCTGCCCAAGGGGGGGCAAAGGAGCAATAGCTTATGGGGTGTATGGCAGTGAAAACTAGCCCGGGTGGGTTAGGATATGGTGTGTAGGGATCTAGCGAGGATTGACATTAGGTGACGTTAAGTTTAGTTAGTGACTGATACCTGTAGTAGGGACGCAGGTAGATTAGTGTGGATGATAATGACGAGGGAGCGCAATAGTTTAAAGGGACGACTGGGAAGCGCAAGTTTCAGAAGGGAGTAGTTAGCTGAGATGATGCCGTGTTTGTGAGAATTGAACAGGTGTGATTGCACAGGTGTGCAACTGGACAGGTGTGTGGAGCAGTGTATGAGTAGTGAGTGTGTGGATCAGCGCGAATGCGCTTGGGGAGAGAAGGGTGCAGGTGGCACCAGGTGTGAGAGCACAGGTGTGCAAGTACAGGTGTGTGGAGAGAGTTGGAGTAAGTGGTACGGAGTGGTGTGCATGGTGCGAAGGTGTGGATGGGGGAAGAGTGGACCCCTTTCACGAATACCCGGGGCGGGTAGTGTAAGTGTTAGGTAGAGGGTACAGGTAAATTGTGGTTGGATATTGGCATTTGTGGTGCGGTTGCAGAATGGTGTTGTGAATGGGTGCATTAGTGTTGTGGAAATGGCTGGGCGTGTAGCCTGTTAGTGTGTGTAGTTGGTTGGGCACTCCACCACTGTGAGGATGTCGGCCAGGTGAGGCCGCAGGTGGGCTCTGGGAGCCGGGAGAGTTGTGGATGGGGCCCGAGGATCCGGAGGATGGACCCGGGTAGCCCAGTGCCAGAGAGGGCACCGAGTGGGGAGAGTGCCAGAGGGCCTTCCCCAGGTAGTTAGGTTAGGGTAAGGAGCAGGTAAGCTCGGAGGCAACTGCAGTGGTGGAGGTGTGCAGGTGGGTAGACCCACTGGGAGAGGTACACGCCACAGCCCAGAAATTGTGCGAGGGCACCGGGAGATGAATCGGGGGAGTGAGACCCCAAATTGAAAAGCACCACAGTTTGGCCAATGGGAATTGGTTTTTAGAACCCATAGTGTAAGAGGGCCAATGGTTTGGCCGGAGAAAGACCCCGGGTAGTGTAAAGTTGTTAAAGTCATTTAGGAAATAGTTAGGATTGATGAACCTGTCGCACCATACGCAGCCACTTGCCTGTGGTGATGATGATGACTCCACACCTGTGTTTTCTTTGTTTGTGTTGCAGAAATGAGAATTGCTGTGTGGATTTGTGAGACGCATCACGACGTGGATGAGACATTGGGGTGATTCCATCTCTCCCTCCTTAGGAGGGACTGATGATGAATTGGTGATGGCAAATTATGATGTTGAGTTGGAGATGGCAAATTATGATGTTGAGTTGAAAATGGCAAATTTGATTGGTTAGGAGGGAGAGAAGACGAATTTGGTATATGGGAGGAACGGGGAAGACAGTAGGGATGTTTGTTGATTTGTAAAGTAGATGTTTATGGGTAGTGTTGTGTTTTGTGGATGCAGTAAGGGGTAAGGGAGGGGCCATGTAGGTTACCTGGTGGGGGGGGGCGTACGATAGGAACGTACCTGTCTCACCTGGTTCCCATGTGCCCCCAGTGTGCATCATCTTGTATTGCGTGCACTTTTGCGCCCTTACCACCTTACTCACTTGTCTTCTTCTTTTGTCTCCCACCTCCGAGGATCTGGCTTTGGGGTAGAGAGAGAGGAGAGAGCGGTGCTGGCTACGCAGTTGTGGGCCTGCACTTTCGCTGCTTGCTGCTTGGATCGATACACCATACGGACCGCAATGTTTGTGGCCACCCACAATGGACCGCAGTTCTTTTGCGGCCAAGCACCACCCGTGGAAGGACCTATGGGTCAACGTGGCACCTATGCCAAACAGGTGAACCACTTATAGTTGACACCACTGAAGGCCAAAATACAGAAATGGACGCGGTTGGCGCCTTTCTTTATTTTTGAAAAGAAGTAAGAAGGCCAAGTGCACCACACGAAGGCAAGACCAGCGGCAGAACATCGGCCGGCTGCGACACCACACAATGATTTATAAACACTTTATTGGTGCACCGGATGGTGCTCACTGTGTGATGGGGTGGTGCTTGATGCTTGGAAGGGGTGCTCTGCACGTTATTAAAGGCCGTCGGCCACAGAGCACTCGTGGGTTGGTGTATCGATGCTGGCAAGCGTGCTCTCTCTATGCATAACATCTGCATGTGTTCCTCCAAAAACAGGTCCTGGATCGTAGTGTAAATATCAGCGTAGTCTTGTGTAAATAATGCTCCCTACCGGCTGTATGTTTAGTTTGAGAATTCTTTCCGGATTCGGTTATCCTGTGGGTGTGTTTCTGTGAGGAGAAGGGTGCAACGTCGCAGGGGGACATATTTACTCATTCGTGAATATCTGTAAAACTGTCGCACTCAGGGTAGAGTTAATAGTAGAGGGAACTACATTGCGTGCCACACTAAAGTAGGTAAAAATTTATCGGGTCGGGACGCCCCGAGGGTAGAGAAGGGTGCAATGTTGCGAATATGGAATTTGGCCTCCATATCCGCTTGTAAATATTCCCCTATTTTCCCCAATACTCCCCAACTATCCCCAATCCCCCATTCCCTAGTCCCATTGTCTGTAAACAACAATCAGTAGAGCCGACCTTCCCCTTTTTCCCCCATTAAATGTCGTGCCCAGGTCCACCGCACCAGACGTAGACCACTTTCGGACATCTTGCTAGTTATTCTTAGTCTATGTCAGTTAAGGCCTCGTTTCCATTAATTATGACTCTTCGTTGCACCAGAATGTGATTATATGGCACCAGTAGTGAGTTTAGGACCTTTCCCATACCTCCTCCCATCTTCTTCCCCGTCTACAACAACAGAGGGGCACGGCGCTGCGCGGGGGGGGGGAGTGTGCGTCCTCCCACCGGCTCGGTTAGCCGCCATCGACAATGCGCTCCAGACAACGTGCTCCAGACCATGCGCTCCACGGGGTTACCACAAAGGGGCTCCTTGTCAGCTCCTCGTCAAGGGCGGAGCCGGTAACCCCCCCGCACGCACCCAATGAGAAGCAACGTGCCGATTCCACGAGGCGGAGCTAACGAGCCGAGGGCGTGTCACTCCCCGCCGGATATACGCGGCCACGTAGCGGACGTGACGTCAGATGCGCCCCCAGCTTGAGACGAAAAGACGCCACCTCGAGCGCTGTGCAACCTTCCGCATCTCTGGACCGGACCGGGTCGATCCTGCCCTGAGCCCAGGTGCACCTGGAGCCATCGACAACCGCTTTCCTGCCATCAACCCCCGTGTGAGTCAGCCTTGTCCCGTTTACCTGTCGTCTGTTGGGGTTAATATAAGGTTGTGTCTAAGTGCCTATCTTCCTTTGCTGTCCCTCTCGTCCCTGTAATCTGACCTTCCGTAACGAATATAATCTCCTCCGGAGGTCTTGAGAACCGTATCCCTGGTGTCGTCATTTTAATCCCAGCCGTGTGTCTGTTCCGTCATTGACCTAGCATCGCGCGACTAGTCAACGTTCGGGTATAATATCGAGTATAATCTTGTGCAGACGTGGTCATCCCAAAACCGCTCGGTGAATAACATCCAAGCCACGTCTGTAACAATATATATATATATATATATATATATATATATATATATATATATATATATATATATATATATATATATATTGTCACGTGGCTGGCTCAGTTAAGACGGAGCGTCCACCACAGATGGATTTGAGCTTAACGGGACATTTCCAATTCAATGGCAGATCGATACATGAGACGGAATGAACAGTGCCGGCTTACCTTCACGGCCGCAGGTGTCTTCAACATGAAATCAATAACCTAACTAAAAACGGATTTTATGTACAAAAAGAAACACACATTTATTTTACGGAACCCGAGAACTAAACAATGAAAACAATTGTTAAACAATGAAACATGATGAGAAAGACTAAACCCCCTATTGAGCGCTCTTTCACACAGACTTCGAATACACGATGGGAAGGATAATAAAAGAACCTTTCGTCATGGTGTGGAATGTGTTGCATCTTATCTGTCTCAGTAGTCCAGGCCCCAAACGCATGCCCGGACGCGGCTCCGTGCTTGGCGGGAAGGAGAGCTCGGTTCGCTTCGTTCGCGCGCTCCGCTAATCAGTGCACGCCGCCCGGCAGGCCCCGCTCGCACAATCGGCGCCTCACCGTCTCTCCAACGTCCAAAGGCAAGAACAAGGGAAGAGGTCCAAACGGAGACGAGAATCACGGGCAGAAGGGAGGTCCAGGCAGGAAGAATCCAGGAACGAGAAGGCCAAGGGAAGAGAGAGAAATGCCGGCCAGCGAGATGTTTTGTCACTCACAGTGTCACGTCAGCCCCCCCCCCCCCCTCTACCAACCATTGCCTTGTTTACTTGTCACCTTTCATGCCCTTTTACGTCACCGGTGCTTGCCCTCCAATCAGCGCGTAGCTTGTTGGTCGTTTGTTCGCGCCCTCTGCACCGATTGGCCGTAGTGTCATCAGTCGGTGGCCAAACAGTGTCTCACTCCTCGCTTGCCCCTCCCCTGGCCAATCACTAGTTCTCCTGGGCGTGGCTCTCAGCCTGCCTGGTCAATGTGTGAAAGCCATGGTGTACCACTGTGCGGCTGCTGCCTGCTTGTCTTTCCGGTCAGTCCTTATGGTGGCGGGGAATTAATTAATGTGTGCACTAAGGGCCTATCTAAGTGTCTATAAGAGTGCGTTGCCATACGGAACAAAGGGTAGATCACAGAGGTTTCACATACAATGGAGTCTTTGCCTTATCCTTATTCTACCTATCACCGGATCATCCTCGTATGATCACAGGTACACACTTAATCCGACAAACTGCCTAAACACAGAACTTATTACAGGTGAGGTGCCCTATCACGACAGCCGGACACCTACCTATGCAGATCTACCTAAATCTAGATGTTCCCCCCCTACCCCAAATTCATAACAATATATATATATATATATATATATATATATATATATATATATATATATATATATATATATATATATATATATATTGTTTGTGGGGTCGTGATTACTGTAGTACAGGTAGAATGTATAAATTAGCATGCTCCGAATGTCGGGAAGAAGAAGTAGAACCACCACCATGTAATAAGTAGGGAATTTTTTTCGCCCGGATGGCGGATTAAGGTGTATCTTCATCCCCATTACGAGGAATGGGGCATGTTAACTAGCTCAGGGATTATGTTAATTCCCTGTATGTCTTCCCCTTGGTGACTTATCCCGATGTCCGTTATGGCACTGCATTAGACACGTAGGGCAGGAATTGCCCATTAACTGCTTTAAATATCAATAAAAAACAACCAGAAGCCAGTTCTGAGCACTGCCGATGGCAACCAACTACATCACCACAGGGTCAGGCAGGCCAAAATGCCACACCTTGAGGAGACACCATTGGTCAGGGTTATGATTGACAGGTGGACTGCATGTTGAGTGGTGGAGAGCTGAGCCTGTGGTGTTGGCCTGTGGGGATTGGAGGAGAAGGACAGATGACAAGAGGTTGGCCGAGAAAAAGAATGAGCTGACGGAATTTTGCCCACTTGGTTCCAGACTTTGGTGGGAGAGGGGTGTGTGTTGACATTTCTCGCTTCATTGGGCTTCATCGCAGTGGCCATGTTCCAGGATCTTACTGGTGGTTGTAAAGAGGCAGAGCGCCAAGAACAAAGAGCCGTGGTTTCCGTGCCGAATTCGTGAGGATGGGCACGGCTAGGGAGCGGGCTGCACGCCTGCTCGTTCGCCTCACGTGGGAGGCCTTTATCGAGGCCTAGTGAACAAGGGCACATCGAGACCTTCTTCCCACCAAGGCAGAAGCGGCGTTGGGCCTGCTGGCTCCGGGACCCGTTTGCAGACTGACGAGACCTCACGAGCCGATCTGAGATAAGTCCCACTAAATAACCCACACATCTTAATTTTATCCAACGTTATTTTATCCCTGTGTCTGTGTTTTAAGTCTGGTGTGGAGGGTCCCATAGGAATTTAGTTTTACCGTCGCGCTTTTCTTGTTATCGGTATTTTCTTTTAATAAACAATTTTGTTATTTTTGTACATTTTTAAATCCGTCTTCGTGTGAGTTATTTTTTGCAGGTTTGGGAACTGCCGGCGGACCACAGGTAAGACCCTTCATCCCTCCACTCCCCTTTCTTCCCCCGCGCATATTAAGTCCGCATTTGATCAGTCCCTCAGAGTTGAAGCTTGCTCAGCTATTCGTTTCTGGGTAAGATCTTAATCGCCAGGAACACGACAATATATATATATATATATATATATATATATATATATATATATATATATATATATATATATATATATATATATATACTGTATATATATAATCGGGAGATTGAATAAGACGCGGACGTAGCTTCAGGGCTTCGATCTTTAATTCGACAAGCTTTCGACCAACAAAGGTCTTCTTCTGAGTCGGCCCCAAGTTCAACGAATTAAAGATCGAAGCCCTGAAGCTACGTCCGCGTCTTATTCAATCTCCCGATTATATATATATATATATATATATATATATATATATATATATATATATATATGTATGTATGTATGTATGTATATATATATATATATATATATATATATATATATATATATATATATATATATATATATATATATATATATATATATATATATATATATATATATATATACTGTATATATATATATATATATATATATATATACATATATATATATATACTGTATATATATATATATGTATATACGTCCGCGTCTTATTTAATCTCCCGATTATTTATTCAATGCAAATGAGACGCCCTGCTCGTACTGTGGAGTTTCTACTATTTCTCACAGTTATATAATTATATATATATATATATAGTTGTGGATTTGAGAATTGTTGTGTTTTTTTGTATTGTTGTAAGTGTAATGAATTCTTGTAAATATCTGCGTTTGGTGTGTAAAGGTCAAAGGTCGTCCTCCTTAGTTACTCCATATACATACACGTAGCCAATCATATACCCTTTTAAATAGTTATTTCTTTATTCTATGTGAGTTTAAGGCTCTATTGCCCATTAGTTGACACTCCATTGCACCGAATTCAAATAAGGTAGAATCCCCTGAAATATCCCCATGGCCTCCGAAAACCTGCCAGCAAGGCGGTGTTCGCCGCTGCTGCTTTGGGGTTGTGTTCTTCGCCGCAAGACTCCATTAGCCACGAGGTAAGCTCGGAGAAGAAAGGCGTGTCTCCGCCCCTCGTCATCGGAAGGAGGAGTGAGCCAGCCCTTGCCGACCAACCAAGGATGAGTGGGTATGGCTCAAGAGGGTGTGGTTATAAAACCCATTGGATCAGCCCCCACCGAGGGAGATGCGTAAGGGGCCAGACGAGAGAGAGTTCTGAGGGAGGTGCGCTGGGCGAGAGGCAGATTCTGTGGAGTGTAAAGCGAACTTCGGAGACGCAGGAGGCGGAGGACGAATAAAGCAAGCTGCCGGTGTGAAGCCGAATACGTGGAGCTGCCGGCTCCTCGTTGCCAGCCCGGAACAGAGCTGTTTCCCGGGATTTTCGCCTCGACCCCCAAAAGCGTGGACCGGAGCGCACGCTGGGAGCCGGACCTCGATGCCTACCATCTGCCTGGCCCTTTCTCTGCCTTCCCAACAATCAATCCCTGGCATCCATCTACCCCTATTCATGTGAGTGAGTTCGTTCTGTCTGTCTTGTCCCTGGGTATAAGTTAAGCCTGTTTAGATAAGCTAGTGTTGCACTGTGTCTTCTGGTTCATCCTCCTTCTGTCAATTATTTTATTATCCTTCCTCCTCCTTGGTTCTTTTGATGATTTGTATATAATTAATAATAAACCCTGTTACTTCCTACCTTGCCTTTCTTTCCGTTACATCCGTTTCGCTTTAGTGATTTCCCTCATTGAATACCTGTGGCACGATTTGGCCAATGTTAAGGATCGGGTCAGTGCTTGTTAATAGTTCGTGCCGCAGTTGCTAAACCGCTCGGCAATTACCATCTGTCCGCGGTCGCGAACGAGGTTGCGCTCCTCCCTCTCCGGAGGGAGCAGTGCAGCGTCAGGACTCACGTCGGTCAGTCACGAACAAGGGGACTAATCCCCCCTTCTTAAGGGGAAGAAGGCTGACGTAGAGATCCGTAACAATATATATATATACATATATATATATATATATATATATATATATATATATATATATATATATATATATATATATATGCTTTAAACTGTATGGTTTGTTTTATTCCAATATTTCTAGGCTTCTAAATATCAACATCCCTTTTGTGTGACTAAGGGGCTAAGGCAAGGACGTCCACTTTCAGGAGCATTTTGTGACTGCTTTTTGTAAATCGTTTTTAGGGTTTGAAGGTATTGTGCATTTTATGGTAAAAGCACCAAATTTGGCACATATCATCTTTCGGGTATACTTGTTCATTTAAGATCGGGACCCATCGTGTCGGTGACCTACTTCTGGTATAAATCCAAGATGGCGGACATCACCCTAAAAAGTACAGAAATATTCGTAATATATAATTATAAGGTATGTTAAACCATGGCAAGTCCTTATTTTTGTATATTTAAAGGGCATGGATTTTGAAAATAACACTTGCCACATCGAATAATGTGATCTTCATATCCAAAATGCCGGATCCAATATGGCAGCCACCCAAAAATGTTGATATTTATAACCCGCTTCAATCACAGACCCAGGATAAAAACATTGATGAAAAAAATATTCAGACTATTCATTTTGTATGTTTTGGAAATGCTATTGATTGAAATAACACTTGCCAGCTCGAAAAATGTTATCTTCGGATTCCAAATGGTGGATCAAATATGGCTGCCAGCCAAATATATGGATAAATCTACGTTGCCTTTTCTTCCATAAACAGATTATCATACAGCAAGTTTTAGTATGGAAAGGTTTTACTTTGGTATATTTAAAGGTTGCATAAATAATTGATACACATACAGATTGAGGAATGTCTGTTAAAAGCTAGACAATCAATCTCAGGGGCTGTTTCAATGTGTGTCTAGTCCTGACAATCTCCTGAACAGACACAGAGTGAAGTGCATTTCAGCATTTCCTTCAGACATCTGCAACGCCCACGGATTCCTTTCTTACAACCACAGTGTATCAGTTCATAGCGTGACTTTCTGAGCAGCTCTTGCCAAGTATAGTGCTTCACTACCATAGTCACACGCCGTCCTGAATGCACCTCCAATGTTCCAGTCAAATGTTCGGAGTATGCCACGACCCTTTGTGTGTGCTGTGAGATCAGGAATTGCTGTCAATATTCTGTTTTTCAGTCTTGTGCTGTGTATCCGGTTTTTCAAACTAGCCCCGAGCTGTTTGAGACTTTGTGTACATATCTACCAGACTGGTTAACTCAAACAAAGTAGCGATAACTTCTTCTTTTCGGAATTCTTCAATGTATGCCACTAACTGTGCCAAGGCGATACCATGTAGATGAGCATCGTTTCCATTACTATTACTCCCCGTGTGGGCCCTTGATGCCTTGTTATGCAAAGCTAGAAGACATTTAGCATGGTATTTTGATTTAAATGCTATCACGTCTCCTGGAGCTAACTTTCCAAGAGTTTAGTGTCTTGTAATTCATATGCACATTTCCGGACCCGCATATCAATATCAAATGTTCAAGCTTCGTGAAAACCAGTTTGTCCTGCTGGTTCTTCACAGAAGAAGCATGTTGGTTCAAGCCGATATAGCTTGACCTGAACCGCGTGTGTACATTGTCGGAGAAGGTACAGTGTCTTTAACAGTCTGTTTCTTCATAGCGCGTTCTAATTTCATGTCACTTAATTTTAGCAAACACGTTTTGTGCCATGCAGCCATGTTTGTCACAAGTGTTGCTTCAATGCCGCTCCCATTATCAAGTCTATTGCGGTCAATATCCATGGGTAAGCATCCGAGTTTCTGAAATTCTTTGAAATCAGTTGCTAAAGACTTGTAGCCAGTTCCAACAATAGTTGATGTTGTATTCTTTGCGGGACACACGAGAGCATCTTTCTGGCACAGTGCACACAGCTCCCAGTCGGTGGATGCAGTTGCCTTGGGTTGATTTGGCCTGCTTGAATGGGCAGGATCGATCAGCAGGAAACGCTTGGCCATGGTGGAAAGTGATTATGTTAATCTATTATACTGTGCTCTTCTCTATTCCACGCTACTCTACCTGTAAAACACAAAAACTATGTTAAAGTATCATACATACGGTAGTGATATGTAAAGCAATAACAGTATCGCAAATATATATATATATATGTCCCTTGAATTCCCATCATTAAAAAATCATACAACAATTGAGGTTTAGGCCTATTTTACCCCACCCACATCTACCTTAAATGTTCAAAAAATTAGAGGAAAATGGATTGCGCTGAAAAATATTGTTACGTTTGTAGGGGGTAGACAATGATTACCTTAGAACCAGGAGATTTGCATAAATTAGCATGCTCCAATGTCGCGATGAAGAAGAAGAACCGCCATGTAATAAGTAGGGAATTTGTATTAGCCTGGATGTCGTGTAAGGTGTATCTTCATCCCCATTACGAGGAGTGGGGTATGTTAATTAGCTCAGGGATTATGGGTAATTTATCCCTTGTATGTCGTTACCTCTGTAATTTAATTCCTATGTCCCTTTTGGCACCACACCATAGACACATAGCCAAGCCACACAATCACCCGCATTTAAACTCACTATTTAAAAAGCTAACTGGAAATCATGCATCAAGCCCTACTGCTGACAACCCCGACTTGGGAGGCGCACAGGACCGGCAGGCTGAGGGCCACACCGAGGCTTCTCGCTCTGGGTGGACATTCTCCTCTTCTCCTTGGCATCTTGCTCTGAGCAGACATTCTCCTCTCTTCTCCTTGGCTTCTCGCTCTGACCGACATTTATCGCTCTCATGTGCCTTGTCGTACCAAAGACGATAGCAAACTCTCACGATTCCCTCTTGCGCATTCTCGCCCTGAACCTCGTACGAATGGTGGCATTTTGTTCTCGGGCTCAAGGAAGCGATCGTACCGGCCGTGTCCCGATATATTGCTGGTCGTCGTGCAGAGGTACAACCGCAGCGTGGGAACTGCGGTTTTTCGTGTGGAGGATGGGTGGCCATGCATGATGTGGAAGAGGGGGCTGCATGCCTGCTGTTCGCTTCGTGCGGGAGACCTACTTCGCACCAACGGGCGCCACCTCGTGAAACAAGGGCGGATTGAGGCCTACTCGCGCCAACGAACAAGCGTACTTTCCCACCAAGAACGGAGCCGTGTCCAGACTGCATGCCCGGGGCCTGGAAGAGTCCTGACGAGACACACTTGTTGAGTCGAGCGAAGTGCAATTACACAACCAGATACATTTATTTGCGGTTATTTTATCCTTTGTCTGTGTTGAGGTCTGTTTTTGAACGCTCCAATTTCGGAATTTATTATTATTTGACCGTGTTTTATTTTGTTACCGGCATTTCTTAATAAAGCCGGCATTTTCTTGTACATTTTAAACTCTTCTTGGTTTGAGTTGATTTATTGCAGGTTTGAGGACTGCCGGTGGGATCCGTGAAGGTAAGCGCTCCGGTTTCTCCCCTCCCTCTTGTTTCCCCATGCGTATTCTCTGCCATTTGAACTGAGCGCCTCAAGAGTAACAGCTCGTTTGGTCATCCGTGCTACCCTAAGGTGTTCACCAAGGGTAGTCACGTGGCAACATCTTAAAAATGTAAAATAGAGCCCACCTATTACATTGTGGTAGTTTTTTTGCCTTCAACCACAAAAAATACACACATTTGAATACGTTATTAACGATAATAAAAATTTGACAATTTTGACTACTACGGCTTTCCATTACATACTTTTTTTTTAGCCGTGGCGTAACGTTGCATGACTTGACCCTTTTTTATGACAGAGGAAATGTGGGCTGTCAAAATTAATTCCAAGAAATTGGAAGGACCCTTTTGATAATATTGGAGGGTACATTTGTAATTCAGATAATGTATATAGTTTGATATTTCATAGTTAATTATGAAAATAGGTGAAAATTCGCCATCTGGTGTTTTACAAAATGTAAACAAACAATTGAGAATGAATGGAATGTCTGACTGCCCGGCAAGTGCAGATCTTTATAATCTGTCAGTCATATCACTATTCTAATACACATTTATAAATTATTTATACTTACCAAAGTCAACATCCTGTGAAATAATCCTACATTTACATTTTAAACATAGGCGCGCATCAACTTGTAAGTTTACAATCTGTGAACGGTATGGTGGCCCATTCTAGCAAATCAAAATTGCTGAATTTAAAATGGCCGCCAAGGTCAAATCACGTGATCTTCATGATGAGTCCCGATCTGAAAATAAATTTTAGGGTATATAGAATCATTGTGCCAAATTTCTTGCTTTTACCATAAAGTGCACAATTCAATCACAAATCTGCTGTACTACTACTGTTTCTGGTGCATCATCTCCTCAATCCTCCCCCTATAAAGAGCAGAGCTTGTGCTGATGACGTTTGTGTTTGTATCAATGATGCAGGAAATGTTGCTGCGATGATGCACTGTCTACAACTCTTTGAAAAAGTTTATATGGCCTGGACACACACAAACACAACACACACACACACACACACACACACACACACACACACACACACACACACACACACACACACACACACACACACACACACACACACACACAACACTGTGTTCCTTCCGTGCGTGGGGGGCGCACTAAAAAGCTTTGGCTGTAATCAAAAAGACTTAATCCTCTGATATCTGAGGTTGGCCAAGGACTTGTCAATGCTAAGTGTCATATTTATGGCCATCCATTTGCCAACATTTTGGCATTTCTTGCATGTAACTCATCTGGTTTGGTTGGAAACGCCTCACCAGCGTCATCTTGTGCTCAGCTGGGAAACTGAACTATTTTCAGGAACTATTCCTGATGGCCTTAACTCATGTTGATACGGTATATCCTATTTACCTTCCTTTCATCAAAGTTTTATGAAAGTTTGGCAAGCCATCACAATTCTCCGCCATCTTTGTACAATATGTTCTTCAACCAACCACTGTCTTATACCACTTTTTCAATTAAGGTTTTGAAAATAATTGAAATTTTATTCAACATTTTATCACGGCCTCTATTTCAAAAATTTGTTTCCTTAAGTGCGATATTAGTGATAGGTGGCTAAGTATTTACTGCTCTTGCTTCAACGACTGGCGTGATATCTTGCCGGAGAGTTGATCTGTTGTTGTTGTTGTTGTATAGCCCTGACAGTTCTCTCGAGCAAGCCCACGGCACGGAAACAGCCGATCGATCTCCCAGGAACAACCTAGAGATAGAGGACTCCTTGCCAAAAATGGACAATAGCCCACAGAGTATTGCCGGCAAATTAACTTATCACCGGGTTTTCAAGAGTCCAGTGAAACCTTTTGCAGACCGACATAAACTTTGTTTCATGCTTGCGTTGAATGAAAACGTTTAACCCTTCCCTTTCTTTTGGTGAAAACTTTGCACACCTTTCATCCACTTTTAGTTTCACAATCTTTTCTTTCAAAATATGGTCTGAGTGGCTCTCCTAACTGTAAAACTTTAAGTTTGGTGAATTTTCCTATTGCTCAGGCCCAACTAGTGATTTAAAAGACGAGGTTGTCTCTTTCAAAATATGGGTAGTATTGATGTCTCAGTTATATTTAAAGCTTTGTTTGAGCCACGTTAAATTACGATCCTCTTTTTGCCCTCTATCCAATCAACTACAGTGCGGTGAGGAATTTTTGGTATGTTAGCAATGCCTCTTGTAGTTTGTAATATGCCATTCAAGGTGTGATGTACAAGTATATTTGGTTGCAATGGTTTCTTTACAATGGTTCATTCTGCACCCTCTCTTGTGTAATTGCTTGTAACTGGATTTGTTTTCATTTAAGTTAACTCAGACAATATTTTAATTCCTTCTTGTGCGCTTTTAATAAAAGCATACAAAATTCGTTATCTCTATCTCACACACGCATGCTGCGCTCTCACACTCATTTTCACATATGGAATCTGCCTGGACCAGGCACATGAAGCTTCATCCATGGAGCCTGCTGTGTTAATGTTCAAAAGTCCTGCTTCCGTTTCTGATGTCCCATAGTTCAACAGTGGAGCTTGAGCTGTGTTAGTGAGAGGCAGAGTTAGTCATGAGCCTTTCACATTTGCACCCCTTGGCACTTTATCCGGTTTAAAAACAAATAAACAATCTCTATTTGTACTCCTATTAAAGAGCTTTATACAGTATGTATGTATATATCTATCTGTGTTGTGTTGTGCTGTGTTGTCTAGTCACTGAACTACTCCCTCAAACTTTTGTGAAATCCTACCAAACTTCGGGTATGCACCTACCTCTCCAGTCGGTATGTCCTAAGGGTATTTTTTTGAAAAATGTTCCAATTTTTTTTGGGGGGGGGGCGAATTTTTTGGGGAATTTTTTTTTGTTTTTCAACTTCAATTGTTTATCAAATGTAATATCACGTATATTACAGATACATTTGTGCATTATGATTGTTTGAATTATGATTGATGTAAACCATGACAAAACAGCAACTCAGGTACGGTTATCTATATATCTACATATCTGGGCAGTGTCTGTTGTCACTGAACTACTCCCTGAAACTTTTGTTTCCGTGGTTGTGAAGTGTTTTTAATAACGTGGTGTTGTTTTGAATCACGTGGTGATGAGGTATTTTGAATTATGTAGTGGTGAGGTGTTTTTAAATGACGTGGCTGTGAGGTGTTTTTAATTATGTGGTGGTGAGGTGTTTTGAATTATGTGGTGGTGAGGTGTTTTGAAATGACGTGGCTGTGAGGTGTTTTTAATTATGTGGTGATGTATTTTGAATTATGTGGTGGTGAGGTGTTTTTAAATGACGTGGTGGTGAGGTGTTTTTAAATCACGTGGTGATGAGGTGTTTTGAATTATGCGGTGATGAGGTATTTTGAATTATGTGGTGGTGAGGTGTTTTTAAATGACGTGGTGGTGAGGTGTTTTAAAATCACGTGGTGATGAGGTGTTTTGAATTATGTGATGGTGAGGTGTTTTGATTTACATGGTGGTAAGGTGTTTTGAATTACATGGAGGTGATGTGTTTTGGATTACATGGTGGTGAGGTGTTTTAAATTTGGTGGGGGTGAGGTGTTTTAAATTACGTGGGGGTGAGGTGTTTTAAATTACTGGGTGGTGATGTGTTTTAAATTACTGGGTGGTGATGTGTTTTAAATTAGGTGGGGTGAGGTGTTTTAAATTACGTGGTGGTGAGGTATTTTAAATTACATGTGGGTGAGGTGTTTTGAATTACGTGGTGGTGAGGTGTTTTGAATTACTTGGTGGTGAGGTGTTTTAAATTACGTGGTGGTGAGGTATTTTAAATTACATGTGGGTGAGGTGTTTTGAATTACGTGGTGGTGAGGTGTTTTGAATTACTTGGTGGTGAGGTGTTTTAAATGACGTGGTGGTGAGGTGTTTTGAATTACTTGGTGGTGAGGAGTTTTGAATTACTTGGTGGTGAGGTGTTTTGAATTACTTGGTGGTGAGGTGTTTTAAATGACGTGGTGGTGAGGTATTTTGAATTACTTGGTGGTGAGGTGTTTTGAATTACGTGGTGGTGAGGTGTTTTGAATTACTTGGTGGTGAGGTGTTTTAAATGACGTGGTGGTGAGGTGTTTTGAATTACTTGGTGGTGAGGTGTTTTGAATTACTTGGTGGTGAGGTGTTTTAAATGACATGGTGGTGAGGTGTTTTGAATTACTTGGTGGTGAGGTGTTTTGAATTACGTGGTGGTGAGGTGTTTTGAATGACGTGGTGGTGAGATGTTTTGAATTACTTGGTGGTGAGGTGTTTTGAATTACTTGGTGGTGAGGTGTTTTGAATTACTTGGTGGTGAGGTGTTTTGAATTACGTGGTGGTGAGGTGTTTTGAATTACGTGGTGGTGAGGTGTTTTGAATTACTTGGTGGTGAGGTGTTTTAAATGACGTGGTGGTGAGGTGTTTTGAATTACTTGGTGGTGAGGTGTTTTGAATTACTTGGTGGTGAGGTGTTTTAAATGACATGGTGGTGAGGTGTTTTGAATTACTTGGTAGTGAGGTGTTTTGAATTACGTGGTGGTGAGGTGTTTTGAATTACTTGGTGGTGAGGTGTTTTGAATTACTTGGTGGTGAGGTGTTTTGAATGACGTGGTGGTGAGATGTTTTGAATTACTTGGTGGTGAGGTGTTTTGAATTACTTGGTGGTGAGGTGTTTTGAATTACTTGGTGGTGAGGTGTTTTGAATTACGTGGTGGTGAGGTGTTTTGAATTACTTGGTGTTGAGGTGTTTTGAATTACGTGATGGTGAGGTGTAATCGTCCCAAACTTCCAGTCTGCACCTACCCTTCCCTTATGTATGTGCTGAGGGGTTATTTTTTGAATTTTATATATTTTTTCAACCGAAATCTTCAACCTCAATTGCCTATAAAAATGTAATATCACAAACACTACAAATAAATTTGTGCAAAATAATTGTTTGTATTATGATTGGTGTAAATCATGACAACACAGCAACTCAGGTACAGTCACTATCCTCAGCTAAAATAAGCTCGTTCCTCAGTAACGACGCTTGGTGAGGCAGGCGCAGCGAGCCGAGCCAAGCGTGTGTGTGTGTGTGTGTGTGTGTGCGTGCGTGTGTGTGTGTGTGTGTGTGTGTGTGTGTGTGTGTGTATGTGCGCGTGTGTGTGTGTGTGTGTGTGTGTGTGTGTGTGTGTGTGTGCGCACGTAAGTGTGTGTAAATATACACCCAGTGCAGCTCATATGTTAAGTTTACTGATATAAAGGTAACTTGGGTGTTTATGCCAATGCAGTACAACAACAACAAACAACATGCATTTTAAAGGCCATTTTCCATGCAAGAGCGGGGGTTAGCCTTGCAGTCCCCATGACATGCATGACAATCTTCTCCATTTTGCCCTATTTTCTGCATCTCTCCTTGTTAACCCCTTGCCCGCATGTCTTCTTCCACCGTCTTTAGCCAAGTCTTTCTCGGTCTTCCCCGTCCTCTGCTTCCTTCTACATTCATTTCCATCACTCTTCTCAACCAGTCACTTTCATCCTTCCTCATCACATGACCAAACCATCTCAACCTGTTCCTCTTCACAGCATCAATCACAGGCTCTATTCCCATCATCTTTCGCAATGCATCATTTGCCTTCCTCTCTCTCAGCGACACTCCGCACATCCACCGAACCACCGAACCAATTTCCACCCTTTCCAGCCTTCGTTGCTGCTCTACGTTCATGACCCATGTCTCGCTCCCATAAATCATAACACTTCTCACACATGCAGCATACACCTTTCCCTTCAGCTTCAACGACACTCCCCTCCTCATCAGCATGCCACTCAGTTCCCGAAACTTCTTCCAAATGTATACTATATATATAGTTCCCGAAAATGCAGTATACTATATATATATATTTATTTATTTTATGTAAGTTACTTTTTCAAATAAACAAGATTTTCCAAGTTATATCTGTGTTGCCTGATGTTCTATTATTTCACAGAAAATAAGCATCGTAATCTCGGTAACTTGCCCCTCTGTATACTGTATGTATACAAATATTTAATAGCCTCAAATGCACATACTCAAACTGTTTGAACTTTATTAAATAATGTCAAATAAATGTGACTAGTCAAAATGATCAGTCGTCCTCCCTCTCCCTCCCCCCACCTCCATATCTAAAGGAGAAGAGTCTGTCCGTGTGTCTGTTATTTATTTATTTATTTATTTATTATTATTTATTTTTTTGGAACACAGAATCGAGGCTCGTGAAAGAGCTAACATTTATCACACAAAAAAATCAAACAGACACACAAAGTATATAATAAGGGGAGCAGTAGACAAGATGGGGAGAGAAGGGGAAGCACACAAACACAACATTTGAGAGCAGGGACATCGGGAGATCTGTGGGAGGGAGAGGGCTTGAGGGGAGGAGGCGTGGGAATGGGGTGGGGGTGGGGGGGGGGGGTGGGAGAAGTATAAAACACAAGGACACTGCAAGGACTTCCAGGAAAGAAGTTGGTATTTCAAAAAAGTGGATCTGGGGTGAAATTAGCGGGGGTAGAAAAGATCAAGGTTTTGGATGGGGGAAGATAAGAGATGGTGGTGAACAGCTGTTTTAAAGACCTGGAGGGAGGAGTGGGATTGAAGAGAGTGAGGGAGTTTGTTGCAGAGGCGGGAGAAAAGAGGAATGAAGGAGTGAAGGTGAGCAGAGAGTCTTGGTTTTGGCAATTTAACCAGAAAAGATTTGCAGGCAGATCTTGTGTGACCTGTCGGACTATTTGGGTGACAGAGCCCAGAGAGAGCTGGGGGAGCAAGGCCGGAGAGGAGTCGGTAGAAGACATAAACACCACCAACCTGCCTGCGGTGAGTAAGTGAAAGGCCCTCGGAGTTCGCTTCATCGCGGGAGATTCCAAATATTCTGAAAGCTTTGGTTTCAACAGCGTGAAGCCGAGCTAAGTGAGAGGCAGGAGCACCGGCCCAGAGGGGAGAACAGTATTCCATTGAGCTGCAGATGAAAGCCTTGTATGTGGTGAGGAGCTCAGGTGTGCCAAGGATGGACTTTGCACGACGGAGATGCTAAGTCGGCGACTGGCTTTGGAGGCCAGATTTGAAATGTGGTTTTCCCAGGAAAGATCATGGCAGATAGTGAGACCCAAAAGCTTGAGTGACAGAACTTCTTGGAGAGGATTGTTGAGAAAGTAGATGGGAGGGTTGTCCAGTCGGTCTTTTCGGAGAGACATAGTAAGAGTGTGAGATTTGTCAGGATCGAAAGACATGTTCCACTTGTTTGACCAGTCTGTGATTTTGTCCAGGTCTGCAGAGAGTGAGGAGGCTGCAGGCTCCCGATCTGAGGGTTAAGGAATGGAGCGGCAGAGAGTGGTCATCAGCAAAGAGATAGAGAGGATTTTCAAGAGAGTCAGATAAATCATTGATGAAGACCAGAAAAAGCACAGGGCCCAGAACACTGCCTTGGGGAACTCCAGCCTGAACAGGAAGGGGGAGATGAGAGAAACCCATTCAGGGCCGCACATTGACTACGACTAGAGAGGAAGTCCGCCAGCCGTGCGTGGAGATTTTCATGGATACCATACTACCAAAGGAGGAGAGTTTGGTGAGCAGAGCGGGGTGCCAGACCGTATCGAAGGCACGTGATATGTCAAGGGAGACAACTCTAATTTCCTGTTTGGCATTGAGGACCTCCATCCATTTTTGAGACAGCAGAAGCAGCATGTCCAAAGTAGAGTGACCTGGTCTGAATCCAAATTGATGATCAGAGATCAAGCCATTGGAGAAGAGGAAGGATTTGATATCTGAAGCAATGATGGATTCCATGACTTTGCTGAAAATTGGGAGAAGGCTGATTGGTCTGTAGTTGCTAGGATCTGTTTTTGCACCTTTTTGTGTGAAGCGGTGATGTTGGCTGATTTCCAAGCTTATGGCAGATGACCTTGAGCAAAAGAGAGGGTGAAGAGAACAGAGAGAAGGAGTGAAAGAGCGGCAGAACAGGATTTTAGGAACCGTGGACTGATGCCATCATGTCCAGTTGCAGAATCAGAGTCGAGGGTTGACAGAAACATTTCCACCTTGTCAGGAGGAAAGGACACAGAGTCGAGGAGCAGCTGGGTATGACTGGGTATGGTGGGTACAGAGAGGGAAGGGTTTGGGACACAAGATTTAGAGGCAAACACAGAGTGGAGGCATTCAGCTTTTTCATGTGTGGAGTCAGCTGTGTAGCCGTTTGAGGTAAGGGAGGGGATGGAGGGGGAACAAACACCAGAAACAGATTTGACCAGACGCCACCAGGATTTTGAAGAGGGAGACAGATTTGAGAGTTCGGTCTTGAGAGTGGAGAGATATTGTTTCCTGGCTCTCCTGAGGGTGGACACACACTTGTTTTGGGCTTTGTGAAAGGAAATGAGATTTCCTTCCATTGGATTTGCTTTCCAGGAGGCGAAGGCAAGTTGTTTCTGGGCAACAGCCTCACCACAAGATTCCATGTATCATGGATGGGAGGAAGGGTATGACAACTGAAGACGAGATGGGATAAATCTGTGCATGAGAGAGAGCAATTTACTTTGGAAGAATTCCCAGGATGAGTTGATGTCAGAGGCGGTAGAGATGGGAGACCAGTCCAGATGATTTATGGCTGCTTGAAGACCGTGCCAGTTGGCCTGAGTGAAATGCCAGACTCGTCGACGCTGAGGAGGCTCTCTGAGAATGGTCAGAAAGATGTCCACTTGAACAAGCACATGAATAGATGAGTCGATTGGAGCAGAAGAAGAGCAGCAGACATTTGCAGGGAAGTTCGTCATAAACAAGTCTAGAAGAGAAGATACTCCGTTGACTGAGATCTGGGTCGGCAATTTGACAGATTGTGTCAGTCCCATTGAGTCGCAGAAGTCCTTTGCTGAGGAGCCATGGCTGGTGAGAGAGGTACCCACACCCAGCCAACTGGCATGGTGACAATTGAAATCACCACATATGAGGAAGATAGAGTTGGGATGAGTAGATAGAAGTTGGTCCATATTATTAGACAGCGAGATGTAGATGGAGTCATCACTGTTTGGTGGACGGTACAACACACATCTGAACAAAAGGTGGGAGCGAAGGGGAAGCCATAGCCAGAGGTATTCCTGGGGGTGAGGTGGAGAGAGGGCAGTGCAGGGCGAGTGAGGAAGAGAGTTTTTGATAAAGATAGCAACCTCACCTCCAGGACGAGGCTCAGGTCTATCATACCGGAGGAGGGAATAACCCGGGAGAGATATGAAGGAATCAGAGACATCATGAAGGAGGAAAGTTTCTGTTAAGCAGATCAAGTCTGGTTTGTCAGAAGCAACCTGTATGGAGAGATCAGTTAAGTTTGAACGAAGGCCCTGGATGTTTGAGGTCCATACCGTTAATGAAGAGGAAGGGAGACCATCGGATACAGAACAGGGGGGGGGGGGGGGTGAGGGGTAGGGTAGGATGTGGAAGAGGAAGATGTGGATGTGATGTGGAAGAGGGAGAGCTGTTGACAGTGTGTCAGAGGTTCAGAATAGCGAGGAGAAAGGGAAGGATGGGGCGGGCAAAAGGTTTGATGGTGATTGGGTGAGGTACAGTGAGGTGTTATTTGAGGGGGTGTAGAGCGAGGCAGAAGGTTGGGGGAGATGGAGGTGTGAGTTGGAAGGGGGAAGAAGTGGGGAGGACGCTTTGAGGAGGAGGGGTGAGGCTGGAAATGGAGAAAAAATGAGGGTGGGGAGATTTGAAGGGGAGGGGCGAGGGGGGAGTTTATGAGGGGAGGGGATAGGGGGGAGTTTTAGGAGGGAAGGGGCAAGGGGGGATTTGAAAGGGATGGGAGATGGGGGAGATTTGGAGGGGAGGGGTGAGGGGGGAGTTTAGCAGGGGAGGGGCAAGGGGGGAGATTTGAAAGGGATGGGTGATGGGGAAGATTTTGAGGGGAGGGGTGAGTTTGGATTCTAGAAAGTGTTGTACGATTAATAGTCCTTGAGCCAGACCAAAAGTAATGCTCCGGCGGGGGGAGTAATTCTCATTATGATTTTCCATTAGACCAATGTCTCAAGTGTCAGAAAAGGTGTGATGGACATCTGAGAACGGTAGCTTAGTGCCCGGATGGACGCCATCTTTGAAACCACCCAGCTCGAAAATGCCCATATGGTGGGGTACATTGTTGCACGTGTATCTGGACTTCTATACTAGCTATCGATGTGCGGTTGACGACTAAATATACGTCCGATGTGTACCGTCTAAATAAAAAATAATATGAAGCATTTTGTTTTAGATTAATTATTATAAAAATCAATTATCGAAAAAAAATCATATATTTTTCAATATTTTATTATTAGACTTGTACTTTTTTTAGTGAAACAACACTGGTATGATTTTCCAAATTATGCATTGTGCTACACCGTTTATCTGTCTATAAAAATAACTCAAAAACTAAAACGTATCATCCACCACGAGTTTACAACAAATAAATGTAAAGAGGCATAAAATGACTTAGGCCGCCGCTGGCATTATCTATTCTGACGATAACGCAAGTTAGGAATGTCGTACGGAGAGGATTTTAACACCATACGATATCTAATAAGCAGGCGGAAATTGTTACATAGGAAATCTGCACTTTGGTGGCCATCTTGGATTTCAAAATGGCCGCCAATTATATTAATTATTCATTACTAGAGTTTGGAAAGACGTATGGAGCTGATTTTAACACCATACGATGTATATTCCTAATAAGCAAGCGGAGGTATCGTTGAACATGTCATGTTTTAGTCAAATAACACCGGTATGATCTTCCAAATTATACATTTTGCTAAACCGTTTATCTGTCTATAAAGATTTTCAGGCAATTTGGCCTGCATTATAATAGAGAACAACATATGCTATACAATATACAGTGCACACAAAGTTAATCATCAGAGTCGCCATCAGAGTCATTGGCATCCTGAGCCACGATAGCATCATCCTGCACCATGTTGGAGCATCCCTGCAGCTTACACACAACAGTGCACTTCAACCCATTCAGTATGCAGGAGCAATCTGACGGTCGACACGTCCTTCTGCATGTGCATGAGATGAGATTCAAGACGACATCTGGAGCTGGTAGACCCGCCATCCATCGGATTGTGAGCGAACCGCCATCATCGAGTTCCCAACCATGTCCTGCTGATGGTGTTGGGACGTCTGGTAGGTTTTCAAGGCTGCGTCGCCAGATAGCCGCCTGATAGTTGGCCCTAAGCGTATGCTGCATCAAGGAGTCTTCACAAGGCGGCAATTGTCCAGATTCGATCTGGCCCTTCTTTGCACAGAACATGTGATAACGGAGCGAATTAACACCGACGATCTTCGTGTTCTTGGCGTACAGCTGACACGTGAAGGCCTGAATGCTATTGAAGACGTCTGTTGGTACATTCCACGAAGATCCCAGATCTGTGAATGCTTGAAGATACAGCTCATTCGCTTGCACAAGCTTCAAAGCCTTTATCTTTCCTTGGCTAGCCAGAGCACTCACAGTGTCACACCCGCTCCATGCATGAAGCCCTGGCAATGCACTGCAAACTCCAGACCCCAATACCGCAGCCAACTTTCCAACGTCGATCATTCTGACTCGAACCTTTGTTCCTCGTCTGATGAAGAGCTGACTATCGATGGTTCTGCTGAGATGAAGACTGATGATCAGAACGTCGGTGTCATCTGCCACTAAGATGATCGTCTTGTAGTGGGTAGCGGCGTGCTTTGCGTGGAGAAACATACGCGTGTCTGCTTCCTCGTGGCTACATTCGAGTGCTTGCACCAACTTCCACCTATCGCGGTCAGTACCACACATTTTTCACCACAGGTGACATACAGTGTTCTGTTGCCTAGCTTTTCGCGATTTGTTTCATGTTTCCACGACTCCGCCAGAAACACAACCAGTTTCTCCTTTGTCTGGCTGCAAGCAAGGAGACGCCGCCAGTTCATGATTTTGTGTGCGGGTCTGATCTCGCTGAAACTGATGCCTTCATTTGAACCGCGGTTCACACGCTCAGCTGCTTTGATGGATTCTTCTGTGTATGTGTCAAAGACAACATCGATGCGCTCACTGCCTTGACCAGCGTGAAGCGCTGCAGCAAGGATGCGGTCAGATAGTTCTTCGAACGTGTCGTTCTCGCCATGCATCTTTTGTATGAGAGCCATCGCATCAATTATTGTTGCACTTCGCTTGTCAACGCTCTCGGCTGGTTCCACAAGACCTTCCATGTGTTTCGCAAGTGCAGCTTTGTTCGTTTTTTTCATTGACCCATCAACGTTTGCCAAAGACCATGGTAACGGCCCTAGTGGGTGACAAAGGACAAGTTGCATGTCGAGGTTCCTTGTCTTGGCGATGAGTATCATGGTGGCAAACAGTTGTCTGTCAGCTCTCAGGACGATCTCCTTGTTTGTGCCCTTCACAACTTTCTGCTTGATCTTACCAAAGGTCTTCAAGTTTAGCTTGTTCAATGTGTCATGAAAGCCTGTTCCCTCTTCAAGACGTTTCTGGAAGCTTTGATACGCCGCTTCCCCCTTTTGCAGGGTGTTGAGTAGGTCATTAGAAACGTCCTCCCACGCAGCCGCTCCGGTAGATATACTGAGAAGACATGACGGATCATCGGCGAATGGATTGGTCCAGTCATTTTCCAGTAGATCACAGATAGCTGTGACGCCAGACTCATCACGTTTGATGCGAGAAGTAGACAAGTCAGGGTGCTTGGCGTGAGATGTGTCGCTGCCATTCACAAGGATAGTTTCTCGTAGTTGCCTCAGTGCAGTAGCCCGATTTTCTGCAGTTAGATAGTATCGTGACACAGCCCCTTGTCGAAGACTAAAACCTCGTGTTCCTCCAGCTGTTTGCGTATCTTTGTTTACTGTTTCTTCTGTTGTCTGATCAACAGCGATTCTGGCAAATGGATTCCCTGGTCTAAGCTGTACGGAGAAGTAGCCTTGATTGAAATGCCTGTACAACTCGGGGCATGTTTCGTGGAGTTGCGTCATCTGTGCATAGTACACTGGTATATATCTAGCATAGTTCACCTTGTTCATTGCGAAACACCAAGGGATCACTCTTCTGACACAAGCCAAGTGAAGCATCCAGTCGCCTTCTCTATCCGCACGAATCAACCCCAGCAGGGTCTCTACCATATCAATATACATCATCCAGAAGCGAGCCAGGTCTCCATGTTTGGTTCGCAGAAAATGTAGGTATTTCGCGAACATGTCAAAGCTCTGTACACATGAATCATCATCGAGAGCAGCAGCGAGAGTCTCGTGGCAAACATCCTCCTTGATGCTGCGAATTTTGAGGTCAGTGCTTCGAATCTGGGGTTCCTTGTCAGGATGATTGCTTTCTATCCACACCTGGAAGCCCTTCCAAATGATGCGCATTAGTGCCTCGTACATCAACTTGTGGAGTTGCACAGCACGGTTGTATTGCTTGCCTTCCAGAACCCTGTTGATGGAACCTTCAGCGATTACTCCTGACTCAACAGCTACATCCCGGAGGCCTGCATCTCCAAACATTTTCCCAATGCTCGACATGAAGTTACAGATGGTATGGAAGTTCCCCATCATGAGCACGATTCTTCCATATCGATCGACATCTTTCCATGCTATTTCGGTCGCCTTAGCAAATAGTGCCTGGTCTAGCACCACCGGTATACGCTCAAGCTGAAGTGATGACATGATGTTCAGAGCTTCTCTGAGGATTTCTTGCACTGTTGCCATATCTGTGGCAGGCGCGTTTATAGTCGGCAGGTAGCCAACTACATCTTCCGTCACCTGAACACGATCTCTAGTCATGATGTTGAAACCAGTCCACGAACTGATTGTCTGGTCGCATGGTTCCAGCATGCGAGTCATAATCCATACGTGATTTCGGCGCTGCGCAAGGGATGTTGCGCCTGCAAGAGTGTCAGAAAGATCTGCAGGCTTGATTGCAGGTGGGCCCTCTCGTTTCCCACCGCTGTATATTGGAACTAAATCGCTGGATGACGGGATAGATCGCTTCTTATCTGCTTTGGATACTGCCGATGGAGGTTGGGGCGGCAAACACGACTGCGACTTCGGTTGGACGATGATACCGTTGACGCGATGCGATGTTCCGCCACCACTCAGCGATTCCTCTAGCCTGTCGATGTTATCGAATGCTAATACAGTCGGGACCGAAGGGTGCACATGTGACGGAAGTGGTACTGTATCTTTCTCCACACTTGCTAATTTGTCTATGCATAGCGCTGTCTCGATTTCTTCCAGAACTGTGTACGAACATCCGTGCCCGAGTCGATTCAATATTCTGATGACCTCTGTATTACCGGTGAGCGTTTTCATGACCCACGGAGCTTCGATGTTCTGATGGTACCCCGGTGTACAGCATTGATGATATCTTGAGCCATCGACCATACCAGTGTGTCGGCACGCGCAGAGCTACCCCCACTCCCGCAAATCAAAGTATGCAGAAATACACGAAGAGAATCTGGTATCTTCACGTAATCTGAAGTGAGTTCTGCTGTCTGAGGCGGCCAACGTTCATTGTAATGAGCATCTTTGATCTGGTGTCGCAGTGAAGTAGCTGCACGCACAATGTTACTTTCACCGTCCGTTCGTTCAAATGCTTTCACTTCTGCTTTCAGGTTTACGCACTCTGCAGCAATCTCTCGCTTTGTCAGATTATCGGGCATCAAGTATACACGGTGTTTCACATTGAAGAAGATGAGCGATTCTCCAAACTCTCTTTGTAATGTGCGCTGCAGATTCTTCTTGATGGAGTCACGAACATCAACTGAAAATGTATCTGAAGACAGGATATCTGTTGCAACATCAACTATTGGAACAATCCTCGGGTTCAAGAACAAGTCAGTGCGAATGAAATTGAATATACATCGTATCATTTCTTTTTTCTCGATATTATCTTCAATGTCAGTTTCTACTTGAGGTTTTTGGGGCCGTGTGTAGTTTCTATAGCAGGAGAAGTGGTAGTGAGCCTCAGCTGCAACCATATCTCGTGTAGTCAATGCCAAAACTCTCTCATCATTGCGAGCTGTCGCAGCATCTCTTATTGTCTTATCTGCTCGAAGTTCAACAGCCAAGACAACTGTTTCACGGGTACGACTGCCTTTTATGAATTTTGAAGCACGCTGGCAAAAAATGCATTTATCATCGTAGACCGTTGAAGTTGATCCTGTCTCTTCCCGTGATGATCGCCGTCGCACCGCATCGCCAGTATCAACTGAAGAACTTCTAGCTGCATTGGTCAAAGTAGCTAGGTGGTTTTTGTGAGTGAAGTCTGATCTACAAGCCCTATGGTATAATATTGGAATATTAGGAAGTTCAACTGCGCCTTCTTGGACTAGCTTTAGAATTGGATAAAAGTTTCTAACTGCGGCTGCGTCACACAATGTCTTCCAAGAACTGTTGCCCGCTGCCTTGCTTAGTTCAGAGAGTGGCGACTTCTTGCTGCACAGGATGCACGTTCCAGACTCAGGTTCAATCTTCGCCCGTTTCGCCTCGACACCGGCCATCTCAGCTGAAAGAACAAAAAGACTGACGTTAGATTACTCCGATATCCGAAAAGCTCGCCAGCTTACATAGACATACTCATCCAAGTCAGTGAACATGTTAGATGGCGCCACAATACAACTCTATAATAGAGTTGTATGTGGCGCCATCTAACATGTTCACTTTTAGTTCTTAAGCCACCCACCCCCCCCCCCCCCTCAGAAATTAATCAGGTCACCGCAACAAATCTCAGACTGAGATATAGAATATAGAATATAGATATAGAATAGACTGACGTCACTTTCGGCACTGGGTTCTGTGGGTTGATTATAAATCGGCGGGAAATTCCAACTGACATAGTTTCGGTTTGTGGAAAGTGCATGCCTTTTCATATATTTTTTGTGTACACTCGTGGTGGATGATATGTTTTAGTTTTTGAGTTATTTTTATAGACAGATAAACGGTGTAGCACAATGCATAATTTGGAAAATCATACCAGTGTTGTTTCACTAAAAAAAGTACAAGTCTAATAATAAAATATTGAAAAATATATGATTTTTTTTCGATAATTGATTTTTATAATAATTAATCTAAAACAAAATGCTTCATATTATTTTTTATTTAGACGGTACACATCGGACGTATATTTAGTCGTCAACCGCACATCGATAGCTAGTATAGAAGTCCAGATACACGTGCAACAATGTACCCCACCAAATGGGCATTTTCGAGCTGGGTGGTTTCAAAGATGGCGTCCATCCGGGCACTAAGCTACCGTTCTCAGATGTCCATCACACCTTTTCTGACACTTGAGACATTGGTCTAATGGAAAATCATAATGAGAATTACTCCCCCCCCCCCCCCCCCCCCCCCCCGGAGCATTCACTTCAAAAAATGGCCGGTTGGCTCAAGGACTATAATGGGAAACGAACATTTATTGCAAAATGAGTTTCTTGTGACCTTCGAGTCAGAGATACGTTTGAGGACGCTGGAGGGGGGGGGGGGGGTGGCGGGAGGTGGGGGTGGAGTGCCAGTGAGTTTAGGGAATGTCAGAAAGAGGAACTGTAAGAGATGGAAATTTTTTTTGGTATGAATAGATTTGGTGAGCAAGGCGAAAGCAACCTATTAAAAAAGAAATAGAAAAAGGTGTTATAATATACAACAGAATACATCACTTCAGGGGAAAGTTTAAACATTTTAAAATTGAACAGTGAAAACTATCTGGGGAAATGGGGGTGAAACACGTGGTCGAAGAACGAATGAACGAATAAGAACAACGGATAAACAAATAAGAACAAAGAAGGAAATGTTTTTTGTTTTGTATTTTGAGTTAGGATTTTAAACAAGGAAGTATGGGGTGAAAAGACTGGGAAAAACCAAGAGAACGAAAGTAATTTGACCACAATCGACCGCTGAGAGAAAACAAAGCCTCAAGGTAGGAAACAAGGTACTAGTCCGCAAAAAACGCGGCACGAAATAACCGACGATCTTTTATACAGATATGAAAGATTAACACCGATAATCTTCCTAGGGACACACTATAGGTACACACACCGAAAGATAAATACAGTTTCAACAAAAATACAATTGTGAACCATTACTTAACTTCGAAAGTGTGGAGAGCGGGTGCAGCTTCGAAAAACCGTGCCCTCGCGATCAAGATCTCGCGAGATCTTCCTATTATGCTTTATTCTAAAGGGTTCCTGCTATTGTGTAAGCTACTATAATAAATAGAGGTTGTGTGGCTGTCGCTATGTCACCTTTATTCACTCGTCGATTGGCTGTGGCACTGACCAATTGAGTATTGTCGTGTCTATCCGCATCAGCGCGCAGTGGTCCATCTAGTTGGTGTAGCGTCTTTAACTCTTTAACATAAGCTTTCTTCACCTAGTGTTATCTCACCTCATGATACATCCTATTCTTCTCGATTCCTCCATCTTCGACAGTCATGGTTACATTAGTGGTCATTACAGTGTCATGTCTTTATCACATGGTATCTTCATGATATGGAGTATATGTTGTGATCAATTACATTTCTTTCAAAAATGACCAAAATTATAAAGTGCATTTCCAAGAATGTGTCGCAGCACATTGCCCAACGCAGGTGGGCTGAAAATACCGCTGGTGAAATAAATGGTATTGTTGGAAAACTAATTATAATCAATAATAAAAATTGTGTCCATTTAATCCTAAAAGTGCCTGTTTTAAAAGCTCTCCTTTCCAGGAGGGAAAAGGAAGGAACAGAACTCAGAGCTTTAATGTAGCAGTTCCAATGGTATGACACGAGAACCCTTTAGAATAAAGCGGACGGACATGGAAGGAGCACACAAAATTATATATTGGTGTATTTCTCAAAGAAATATAGAAATATAATAATTGTACACGGAAGAGGCACACATCCAACAACAACCACAGCCACACAGCAACAACAACAATAACGGCATGTTATAAGATCCTATTTTCACTTGTTTCACTTTATTTTACAACCTTATTGAGATTCACACTCACAGACAGACATGCAATATGTTTGTGTGAAGTGCAACATTATGTCTTTTGAGTAAATCCGTCAGAGAAGTGACGGCATGCACAACTAGTATGTAATAAATCGATGGCGCTGTAATGTTGAACTCTTCGTTATTTTTTATTTATGTTGCTGTTTCTTTATAGGCAATTTCACCTTGTGACTCCTTATCCATCACTGGATTGACCGTTACGGTTCCAGTGTCATGTGGCACTGCAGATCCGGGAGCAGCACCTGTTGTTACGTTCCAGTTACTTCAACGAGACCGAGTCTGTTTTCGCTGAGGGCAGATGCTGAATCAGCACAGAGGTAAAGTCAGAGAGTTTGACTTGCATAAACTTTGCACATTATGTGGGTCATAATTGGAGGCATGAGTTAGTGAAGATTATGAATATTTGAATATTTGCATACATCTTTATAGATTAATGCACTTGCGTTTAGTTCGCTCTTCACCCTGCATATACACATGATGACTTGAATAATGTCTTTTGGATTGATCCAAGCTCCGCCAGGGCAGGAGCAGATTTCTTTGAGACTGTCAATACAACATGTTTACTGCAATGCTGGCCTTCCATTAAAGGAGCCACGTTTGGAATGACTTGCTGACAAACAACTTGCTAATATTTCACATCCACAAAAAAAACATTAGTGCATTAGAGTTCACATTAGTGCGGAGAGACCATTGAGACTACTTGGGTGAATGTCATAATTCTTAAAATAAAGATGCAATTGATATCGCTTATCTCAAGTTAACAAGAGAAAAATGACCACAGTGTAGTCACCAGCTGCGACGTGGAGAATCATGAGGATATCCGTTGCAATATGTTCTTACTCATACCAACGCACGTCCGAATGTATGCAAATGCGCAATTCAAAAAGCACCCCAACAACAATAACAACAACGCGGTCCTCTCGTTGAGCTGCTCGTCGCAGCTAAAACAGATCTGTAACTCTCATGGTAATGATATGTGTGTGTGTGTGTGTGTGTGTGTGTGTGTGTGTGTGTGTGTGTGTGTGTGTGTGTGTGTGTGTGTGTGTGTGTGTGCGCGCACCAATGGACAACTTAAGTGAAATAGAGGATGACAGCGAGATCTTCCAATATGATAGTCCGCTGACCGCAATAATAACCTAGATGAAGCAGACGTTGTAATTTGTTTATTTTTTCCTAAGGCTCATGGAGTACTGGCTTGTATCAACAGAATATATATATATATATATATATATATATATATATATATATATATATATATATATATATTATATATATATATATAAATAAATGCAAGTTGCCTGATTGCGTCTGATGGGGTAAACGTCATAACCACAACACGTACAATGATCAAGCATACCTCACTTAAGTGCTCTTGAGTCCAGACAGTACTTGCGGTGGTTACAAATATTGTTATTCATGCAATTTCGAGTTATATTCACTTTTGTTGTTCACATCGTGTATGTGCTCCGAGTCGTTGGTTTGCTCATCTACCAGAAGTAAAACAATAATATAACACAAACTACCGTATTCAGTCAATTCTATTGACGTATAATTACATTTCCATAAATTCACTTTACCCCGAAACGTTAGCAGTTTTAACAGTTAGTGACTTATGCTGTAAAAAGGAAAATCATAGCAAAAAAATCACTGACCAATCACTTACCAATGATTTTACTTACAAACGGAACCTGGTACGCCTTATTAATGCTTCCACTTTATTTTCATGCACAAATGAGGTGTCCGAAATAACACTCTAATAATGCCTTGTGTGGGTAGAAGCAGGAAGTTTCAAGGGCGGTGTATAACCTCAGTGTTACTGGTGTGCACCACTGATCTCCATACTAACTGGATAGGGAGGGAAGCTCATTTTTTGAAGCCATTTGTCCGCCATCTTTGCTCCCCCACGATTCCCCAAAACGAATGGCATTTACCGATGTAATGTGATTCCTCTTCTTCATTCAAATCGACCGCTGCGGTTTTTATAACCGTCAGCAGCGTACGATGGCATTTCATCAATCCTGTAATAATGCTTTTTCAACCCTGCAATGGATTAAAATCAATTCGGAATGGAATAAAATAAAGTGGAACAAAGAACCACCTTTAGACTCTAAATTAGAGGCCATTTTTCCCACAGAGCAGGGGTTGGCCTTTTTTTGGGCACCATGGTCCCCTTTTTGAAGCAATGTTTTGTGGCCGGATGCCCTGCCTGCCACCAACCCTGTTAGTCACCAACCCTGTTGGTCGCCAAACCTGTTAGTCGCCAACCCTGTTAGTCGCCTCTTGCGACACACAGGGAATTACCAGTTGGTACTCAATTTGCCGACCTCGGAAGGATGACAGGCTGAGTCAACCCCCCTGGTGTTAATTCAGCGATCGACCGGGATTCGAACCCAGGATCCTAGGATCCCAAGCCGGCACCCCAACCGCTAAGCCAACACCAGGCTGAATAAAATAAAGTGGGAAGGTGGAATTTTCGTAGGAAATATGCTGATAATTAAATATTAAATTCTTTAAATTCCCTGTAATTAAATATTAAATATTAAATAAATTAAATATTCTAATAAAAAATAATAATATTAAATAATTAAATAATTAAATATAATTAAATAAATTAAATTAAATATTAAATAATATTAATATTAATATTAAATATTAATAGTAATTAAATATTCTTAAAAAATTTAAAGAATAGGAAAATTGGACTGCGTTTACTTTTTCATGGCTGATTAATATAACATGGATCTGCAAAATAAATTTGTATGTGAATAATTGTACACGTACCATATTGTGGTCGTGTTGGTTTTGTTTTGTTTTGTTTTTTCATTCCACATGGCACAATATTCTTACTTTAGTGAGTACCATTGAAAATAAATTGCATCCATTTTTCAAAGAATCAGAATCAGAAGAGTATAGTGAAAACAAACTTCTGAGTTATACTTCTGGGCAGAGAAATATGATGGTCATGGTAAATATTTTTGTTATTCTCCTCCAAGACATGTCAGGATATTGCCAAATTATGATAAATTGTAATTACAGAATATCAAATAGCAACATGTGTACACTGTATCATGTGTGTTCTATAATCTCACTGGTGCTTGAACAAAATCAGTTTGGACATCTGCTTCCTGACTTTCTCTCCGGTGATGGCTCCGTCTCCTTTTTCCCAAGATGAAAGAGTTTGATTCGACAATAAGAAGAAGCTGCTATCTTCACGAGCTTGTGAATATGATTATCTTCCACTGCAGTTTCAAACTGGTGTGAGTGCAGTTCAGGAAACAAGTCCATATGAACAGTATTGCTCATAACAGCCATGGATACTGCAGCTGAAATTCCGGATCCTCGAGGAAGATTCCCATTTGTCGTCTTCAGTAGTCGTTGAAAACATTTCTCTGTTTCCAAGCATTTGGCAATGACGCTTGATGATGCTTTCTGGAGGCCCTCGTGGTCTTTCCTCCTCAATAAATTATGGCAACTACCATCTGAAGTAGTAAGTGCTATCGCACAAGACACGCAGTCGATTCTCTTCTTCATCATGCGAACTACCTAGCCAGCGATGTAGCTAACAGCCGCCTCTTTGTATTGTGAAACTGTTTCGAAGTTTGCTTGGCGTGTCAGCTTAGTCATGGTCATCTTGTGATGGTTGTCTGTCGATGATGTCATATTTGCGTGCAGTGTTGATTGTCGATTGTGGAATGTTCTGATCTGGAAGAATGTCAGTGTGATGATCTAAGAGGGAACAGTTTCCAGTGCCATTTTTTACATGATGTCGCATTAGGAGGGGCTTGTAGGTCGACTGAAATTGACGAACCGTAGGATTGTTGTTAAATCCTCCACATGAACGTGCCGCTGCGAAGAAAAGTTCCAGATGGTCTTGACTGAATTTGTACGTCGTACATCCATATGCTGTACAGGACGGCATCTTTCCTCACAGCAACTTGCTGTCTAAAGTCAATTTGAATCGAATGTTTTGTTGAAAATTCGATTAAATTATTTTATAAAATATAGCAGGCATTGTCTTTTGATAAAGACAATGAACGGACGCAGATTTTCTGGGGGAACCAATATGGCGACGAATCTACTTCCGCTTACTTCACAGCGAATGGACCGATTAGCGTTGATTTGGCGTCGAGCCTCCAATCCAGTTAGTATAGAGATCAGTGGTGTGCACACCTACCAGAAGTTTAAAAAAATAAATAATGTAACCACAACGTATTCCATCAATTCCATCCAACAAATAATTTGCTTTTCGGCCATTTAATTCAGGGAGAACTTCATTAACTTGGTAACGAGGAAGAGTAACCGTCCCAAGTGACTGGAAAAGCTGGCCAAAGTATCCGTCCCCATTGACGGGATAAGTTGAAGTTAATCTATCAATTTCAATAATATTCAATAGACTTTTAAAACGTTAATTGTGTTGCACTCTTGGTTTCGCTCAGAACAAAATCTATGAGCAACGTATACCACCCACCAAAAATTGTAGAGTAGAGTAGGGTAGCGTACATACTACAAAATTGTAGAGTACATACTACATGTCCAACAGTGGAGTTGAAGGACAAAATAAAGGGAGGACAAACAATGGTGTCGGGAGGAATGGAGTGGACAGGATGGATACAGAAGGAAACTTCTTCTCCCTCTCCCCAAATCCTACCTATCCCCCTCTCCCTCTCTTCCCTTCTCCCTATCACCCTCTCACAACTTCTCATGAGGTGGGAGGAAGAAGTGAAAGGGTGGAGGTGGGAGGAAGGAGGGGAAGGGGTGGTGTGGGAGGAAGGAGGGGGAGGGGTGGTGTGGGAGTCCAGAGGGAGAGGGTGGGGTGGGAGGAGGTGGGCAGAGGGAGAGGAAGGGGTAGTGGGAGTCTGGAGGGGTGGGGTAGGAGGAGATTGGGGATGAGGAGCGGGGTGGAGTGGGAGGAGGAGTGTGAGCTAGGGGTGGAAAGAAGGAGGCGAAGGTGTGGAAAGAGGGACTCAGCGTTGTCCGGCAACGGTGAGTACCTTTGCTGGTATATATATATATATATATATATATATATATATATATATATATATATATATATATATATATATATATATATATATATATATATATTGTTACGGATCTCGGGGGTCGGCGCTCCCCTTATCAAGGCGGGGTTAATCCCTTTGTCTTTTTAGCTGGCCGTCCCGAGTCCTTAGAAGTTATAACGCTCCTTCCGGCCGGTATTAGCTAGGGTCATTGGTCAAAGTAGTCCCAAATACGGCTGGATAACGGAATCTGCTTTTGATGGTACGGAATACGGAATCGAAAGGCCCGCTCCCGTTGTTTGTGGCCGTGGCCTTGTTTGCCGGTGGCCTTGTGGTCTTGGTGGCCTTGTGGCCTTGTTTGCCGCTGTGGTCTTGATTAGCGGCTGCAGTCGTTTGCCGCTGCGTTTGCCGCTGCGTTTGCCGCTTTGCCTCCTCGACCTTGGCCTCGTACTCGTCCCTTCGCTCCTGCCTGGCATGGCTCTGAAGTACTCCGCCGCAAGGCTTCTTCTGCTCAATACCCGCTCCACCCCATCATGCATCTCTGCCATCAAATCAAATGGACTCCTCCGACGACCCAGGTACATTCACCGTGGCTCCGGTCGCAAGTTTGTTTATTTGCAATCAGGTCACTCCATCCCCGTCCTCTGGTCGGCTCAGCGCACTCTCACTCTTCGTCCCAGCGCACCTGGTCACAGCAACCCACACGATCGCACCTCTTGCCTACGAACCCTGGCTAAATCACCTGAATTCATCCCTGCTGTTCAAAACAACATCAAGCTCACCCTGTTCAACACCCGGTCCCTCAACAATAAATGCCTCATCCTGAACGAATACATCCTGGATAACAAACTGGACTTTCTCTGTCTCACCGAAACCTGGCAACAACCTCTGGACTACTACACACTCAACCTCACCACACCCAATGGATATTCCTACGTCAATAAACCACGCTCGGAGGGCCGAGGTGGTGGAATTGCCGTTATCCACCGTCAAGACATCAAGACCAACCTCATCTCCATCTCATCTGCTCCATCATTTGAACACCTGGCTTTAAAACTCTCTGGTCACACGCAGTCAGTCATGGCTGTCGTCTACCGCCCTCCCAAACCACACCCATCATTCCTGTCTGACTTCTCCTACTTTCTGACCCAGCTATGTTCCCTCTCCCCCTCAATCCTCCTCCTTGGTGATTTCAATATCCACATGGACTCCACTGACTCCACAATAACCACTGACTTCACTGATTTACTCACCTGCTTTAACCTCACTCAACATGTCGACTTTCCTACCCATATCCGTGGTCACATTTTGGACCTTGTCTGCTCCACTGGATTAAATTTGCACCATCTCTATGGCTCCGACCTCACCCTCTCTGACCACTTAGCCATCACTCTGACCATCAACATCCCCGCCCCAACACCAAGGCATTATCGCACAATCAACTTCCGTAAGCTAAACGCTCTTTCACCTACCTCATTCTCATCCACCCTCTCTGAAAAAATGTCCACTTCTCCCTTCATTGACCTCCACACCCCTTCCGACCTCACTGACTACTACAACCACACTCTCTCCTCCTGCCTTGACCAGCTTGTGCCTGTAAAAACCAAAACAGTTTCTTTCACCCATTCTGCTCCCTGGTTTACCCCTGAACTCCACCTGATGAAAACTCGTGCTCGCCAACTTGAAAGACTCCGCAATAAAACGGGTCTCACAGTTCACTCCCAAGCCTACAAGGACCACATACAACACTACAAAGATGCCCTCTCCCGCGCCCGCTCTGCCTACTACTCTCAAATTATCCACTCTGGCTCCGGAAACCCAAAAGCACTCTTCTCGACAATAAACAAACTCCTCCGCCCCCTGAACACCACCACCCAGTCATTCACAGTAGACAACTGCATCTCCTTCCTCTCTTTCTTCCAACGCAAAATTGACAACATCTACAACAGCTTGACCACCGCCGCACCCGCTCCCCCTCCAACCACCTGCCCCCCCTTGTCCTGCCATCCCCTGTCTCGGTTCTCCCCAATCTCTCCTACTGACCTCTCTGAACTCCTCATAGGAATGAAAACTGCCACCTGCACTCTTGACCCCATCCCCTCCAGCTTTGTCAAAGCCTCCCTCCCTGCTCTCTCTCCACTTATCATTGCAACAATAAACTCCTCCCTGTCTACAGGCATCGTCCCACCTTCCCTCAAAATTGCTGCTGTTACCCCCATTCTAAAAAAACCTGGTCTAAACCCTGACACCCTAAACAACTTCAGACCCATCTCCAACCTACCCTTTCTGTCAAAAGTTTTGGAACGCGCTGTAGCCACTCAACTCAAACATCATCTCTCTGCCAATAACTTGTATGAAACATTCCAATCCGGATTCCGCTCCAACCACAGTACTGAAACTGCTCTCCTCAAAATCACCAACGACCTTCTCCTCTCCTCTGACGCTGGCAACCTCAACATTCTCGTCCTCCTCGACCTCAGCGCTGCCTTTGACACCATCGATCACACTATCCTCCTCACCCGACTTGAATCCACCTTTAACGTCACCGGCACTGCCCTCTCTTGGATTAAATCATACCTCTCTGACAGATGCCAGTTCATCTCCATCAATAACTGCAAATCCCCCACTGCTCCCCTCCCCCAAGGTGTCCCCCAAGGTTCAGTTCTTGGCCCCCTCCTCTTCATCCTTTACCTGTCCCCGCTCGGTCACTTAATCCGCCGTCATGGTCTCCAATTCCACTGCTTCGCCGATGACATCCAGCTTTTCATCTCCACCAAGTCCGTCTCCACCGACACCCACTCTATCCTGACAAACTGCATCACTGAAATAAAATCCTGGCTTCAAATCAACTTCCTCAAGCTTAACTGTGATAAATCTGAAATAATCATCATTGGCCCAAAAACGCTCACAAAATCCACCCATAACTTTGCCCTCAACATCGACGGTATCCCAGTATCCACCTCCCCTCACATCCGGAATCTTGGCGTCATCTTTGACCAAACCCTTTCCTTCGACAAATACACTAAACAGATCACAAAGTCAGCCTTCTTTCACCTGAAAAACATTGCCCGTCTCCGCTCATCCCTCTCCTCCACGGCTGCAGAAACCCTCATCCACGCCTTCATCACCTCCCGTCTGGACTACTGCAATAGCCTCCTCTATGGTTCACCCTCAAAAATCACCAATAAACTCCAATACATTCAGAACTCCGCTGCCCGTCTACTCACTCATTCCCGGACCCGTGACCACATCACCCCCGTCCTTTACAAGCTTCACTGGCTCCCCATCCCCCAGAGAATCCAGTACAAAATCCTCCTCTTGACATACAAAGCCCTCCATAACCTGGCCCCATCCTACCTGGCTGACCTCCTCTCCAGACACACTCCCACCCGCAACCTCCGCTCTGCTGGTACCAACCTCCTGACCCCCTCCATCCGGACCAAATTCAGATCCTGGGGGGACAGGGCCTTCTCCATCGCTGCTCCCACCCTCTGGAACTCACTACCTCACACCATCAGAGACTCCTCCTCACTCACCACATTCAAAACATCACTAAAGACCCACCTGTTCAACGCTGCATTCAACATTCAACCCACAGCATTTAACCCCTGACTATCTCTTCTCCTTCTCCCTCCTTTTGCTTTAAATATTTCCCTATTGATTCTTGTCTTGTCTTTTTGATTCTTGTCTTATATATATGCCGTATATCGCTGCTGTTTGTTTTCTTGATTCTTGTCTTTTTGCAATTGTTGTTTTCATGTATTGTTATGCATTATGTTTTCCACTCTGTCAAAGCGCCTTTGGGCTTCTGGAAAAGCGCTATACAAAATAAATGAATTATTATTATTATTATAAATACCTACTTACTAACCTGACCGTAAAGCAGGGAAATAAGTCCCGCTCGAACCACGGATACAATGGAAAACGCTGAGCGGATGGCAATCCGCCATCCGAGCCGTTAACAATGAGACTAAACCCGATTCTGAGCGGTTCCTAATCGTGCCACAGGTACTCAATTGAGAAAAGAAGAAAGCGAAGGGATTAAGACGAAACCAGAAGGAACAGGTGAATTTATTACGAACAAAAAGGGGAAAGGAAAGAATGTACAAGAAAGGAAGAAGAAGAAGCAGCACACAGGGCAGTCTTAAAAACAGTCTTAACTTATTACCCCAGGACAAACATACACACTCACACGGGGATTGTAGCTGGTAGGGTGGAAGGTCCAGGTAGAGGGTCCGGTGGTGAGGTCCGGCTCCAGGTGAGGCTCCAGTCCAGCGGGCCAAAACCCGGCAGGCAGCTCCGCGTATTGTTGGAACGCCACCGGACCTTACATATAGCGGGGGGGAGGCTGGTGTCCTTCGTACGTACTACCTGTACGTTCGTGCCAAACGCTCTCTCTCTCAAAGTCCTCTTAATCAGCGCCAGAGAGTGAGTCCTTTCGCAAATGTGCGCTCCGTATCAGTTCTCAAATCCTTCTTCATAAGCGCATCTCCAACAAGTCCATTTGCAATGCACTCTCCCGACCAAGTCCAACCAGCGCTCTCTCATCAAAAGAAGTCCGTTCGCATGAGCGCCGCCGAACAAGTCATCCAACAAGTCCGTGAAAGGGCTTTGCGTTCGAGCTTATATCATGCGAGCCAAGATCACTCCGCGCTTCATAAAGCCACGCCCGTCGGTGATATTCCCTCAGCCCTGGTTGGCTGGTGAGGGCTTTCCGGCCACGCCTTTGACGGCTGGTTGACAGGCCACACCTTGTTCTTGGCGTTCCGCCCCCTTTTTCCTCGGGCCTGACCGCATGGTTAATGGTGGCTTGAGCGAGCGCTGAGGCGCGCAATGGCGTCGCTGGGAGAGAGAGGTTGGCAAAATGGCCGGAATTGGATTGTGGACCTACTCTTATTTAATTGATGCAGCGCAGATTCAACTATTGGAAACACGGCCTTATCTAAAACACATAATAATGAAATAAATGGAATTTCTAAGGTGGCCTACGTGTTGCTTGTGGACTAACTAGGGGTGCAACCTTTAACCTTTTAATAATGAGATATTTACAAGTAATTATTTACACAAGTGTGGGTTCTAAAACCGCAACAATATATATATATATATAGTGTGGAGATGAAAGAGTTTGATTTGAGTTTGATATTTTGAGTTTGATAACTTAAGGATAACTTAAGGATTTGAGTTTGATAACTTAAGGTTATATATATATATATATATATATATATATATATATATATATATATATATATATATATATACAGTCACGTGAAAAAGTAAGTACATTAGTACACCCCATGTAAAGTTTTGACTTTTTCAACATATTTCAACATACAGCTATTTGATCTTCATTTCAACAATATTGATAGATAAAGGTGATATAATATAACAAATATCATGAAACATTTACATTTTGTAGTCCATTGTATAATTTAAATAAACATAAATGCAAATTTCGCATGTGGAAAAAGTAAGTACACCCCTACATTCATCACTACTTCAAATACCTAAAATTAGAATCAGGTGCACCAGCTCAGGTGCAAATGATTAGAACATCGTTGGAGAGGATCTTAGAGGAACCTGTCTTATTTAAACCTCAGACATTTAGTTTGGTTTGCTCTTTGTTGGTAAAGTGTGCGGCGTCACCATGCCGAGATCAAAAGAGGTCTCTGAGGCTTTCAGAAAGAAGGTTATAGTCTACGAGTCTGGGCAGGGATTTAAAAAGATCTCCAATTGACAGATATAAATATATATATATATTGACTACGATCGTGGCCCGATGCGCTTTATGGGTTGAGGAAAGTTTTCCCTTTGTGTAGATTTTTTTTTTCCCTAGCTATAGTTTTTCTCCTTCGCTAAGGATTTCCAGAACTTTAAGGGAATTCTAAGCTGATGATTTCCTAAGGGTTGATTAAATGCAACAGCCCTTAAGGAAATCCTCAGCTGAGGAATTTCAGGGAAACCTTTCCTTAAGGTTAGGGGAGTTTGATGCCCTCACGGATGGACAGGTTAAGTACCCCAAAATGATGGGCAGGTTATTTCCTCCAGAATTTGTTCTTTTATTATGACGTGTAATACCACCTCCATGCGGCGCTACACCATACATATTCGTATGGAGAGAATTGGGCTCCTCTTCCTATCCCCCGGGACTACAATTTTTTTTAACCGCCTTAGAAAAACCCCCTCTTGAGATCTCTCCATGGAATGACATGATGAATCATTTTGCTTTTCTCCTTCCTTGTGATTTCACGTTATTTACACCACACATCACCTACAAAACACCATTTTTGAAGTGAGGGTAGAGCCAGTGGTCTCCAGCATTCGTATTGATATTGTCCCTCTCGAACATGGTTCCCCCTTTCTTTGGTGATCAGTCTCTTTCATATTGCAGAATTACTTAGGAGTTTCTCACCAGATTTGTCATCTTCAGTTACTCTTAAGGCCACTGTAAGCTTGCATCTTAATTGCTGGTTTTTGCTGAACTATTTTTATGCCTCGGAAGATGAAGTCGCCAGAGGCATTATGTTTTCAGGTTGTCTGTCCGGCCTTCTGTGATAGGTTTTCGTTTCCGCGATAACTTGAGAACGGCTAAAGGGATCTTAGTCAAACTTGGTGCAGCTATGTATAATGAGGTAAAGATGAACTGATTCGATTTTGGTCTCAAGAGGTCAAAGATCAGAGGTCATGTTCGGTAAAAATTCTGTTACCGCGATAACTTGTGAACCAGTGATGGGTTTCTGACCAAATTTGGTACACTTATGTAGAATGATGTAAAGTTGAACTGATTAGATTTTGGGGCCAAGAGGTCAAAGGTCAAACTCTCATTGGTCTATAAATTGAGAACGGCTGAAGTGATCTAATTCAAACTTAGTACAGGTATATATAATGTTGTAAAGATGAAGTGATTAGATTTTGGGGTCAAAGGTCAAATCTGTAATAGGTCTATAACTTGAGAACGGCTGAAGTGATAGAATTCAAACTTGGTATCGCCTTGTATAATGATGTAAAGATTAAATGATTGGAATTTGGGGTCAAGAGGTCAAAGTCTGTAATAGGTCTATAACTCGAGAATGGCTGAAGTGATCTCATTCAAACTTAGTACAGATATGTATAATGATGTAAAGATTAACTGATGAGATGTTGGGGGTCCCGAGGTCAAAGGTCAGAGCTCAAGTCAGGTAAAAATGTGAGAACTTGTGAACAGCTGAAGGGATTTAAATGAAAACTTGGTGCAGGTATGTACAAAGTAAACATGAACTGATAAAATTTTGGGGTCAATAGGTCAAAGATCAGAGGTCATGTCAGGTAAAAATGTGCCAACTTGGGCACAGCTGAATGGATTTAAATCAAACTTGACGCAAGTATTATAAAGTAATAATGTGGGTGGAGGCATGTCAGTCAACGTCGTGACGTCGAAGAGTGCCTTTCTATTCTACTTTGTAATCCCCTTGATGATGCACGTCTGCTTTTATTATGGTTTGTACTGTAAGTCTGTGGTGCTGGTCTGAACTTGTTCTATCGCATATAAACCCTTGCCACTTACTGCCGCTTGCTGCCTTGGATGTCAGGTTGTTTGAGCTAATGTTGTTGAGTTTATTTGCTTTTGCCACTGAGCCTATAATGCCGAAAGCGAAATAACTGCAGTATCTTTGAACTGCAGTTAACACGTTGTATTGATGAGTAATTTGTATTCTCTTGTCTCCCCCTGCAGATGGGCTGAGTCGCTGCAAGAGGAATTCCTCTAGATGTGGGAGGGAGTGGTGTCATGGATCTGGAATGCACATTCTTGTTGAGTAAACTGGGACGTCGATCAGGACAAAGCAGCTGTCTGCCTTCATTGTACACGATATTCTTAACATGTGTCATGCACCAAGCCTTGTCTCACTCTCCTTTTTGTTTCTTCATCGCATTGTTTCACATTCATCGGCACCTCTTTTGCCTACTTTTTTTTTAAATCTTCTCCTAGCTCTTCCTTGTACTGTGAGCACTTTAACTGTTGCTATTATGCGCTTGGACTGCAGACTCATAGAACAATAAGAAACAACTGTTCAGGCAGAAATCACGTGGGTCACAAAGCAAGAAACATCATCGTTTTTATTGTACCCTTCTTAGTCATACAGAAGAGGCATTTCTGAAACTTTATAAATTAAGGTTAAACTTCATACTAGCTGCAGATTCATTTTGGCTTTTTGCAAGTGTAACAGTAAGGCACGAGGTGATAGCAGAAGGAGGGAGAGAGAAAGAGAGACAGAGACAGAGACAGACAGAGACAGACAGAGACAGAGACAGACAGAGACGCCATTGCCGCCTTTAGAGGCCATTTTTCCCCGCAGAGCAGGGGTTGGCCTTTTTCGCTTTTTCGGGCATTTTGGTCCCCTTTTTGAAGCAATGTTTTGCAGCCCCTTTTTCGGGCATTTTGGTCCCCTTTTTGAAGCAATGTTTTGCAGCCCCTTTTTCGGGCACCTTGGTCCCCTTTTTGAAGCAATGTTTTGCAGCCCCTTTTTCAAGCACCTTGGTCCCCTTTTTGAAGCAATGTTTTGCAGCCCCTTTTTCGGGCACCTTGGTCCCCTTTTTGAAGCAATGTTTTGCAGCCCCTTTTTCGGGCACCTTGGTCCCCTTTTTGAAGCAATGTTTTGCAGCCCCTTTTTCGGGCACCTTGGTCCCCTTTTTGAAGCAATGTTTTGCAGCCCCTTTTTCGGGCACCTTGGTCCCCTTTTTGAAGCAATGTTTTGCAGCCCCTTTTTCAGGCACCTTGGTCCCCTTTTTGAAGCAATGTTTTGCAGCCCCTTTTTCAGGCACCTTGGTCCCCTTTTTGAAGCAATGTTTTGCAGCCCCTTTTTCGGGCACCTTGGTCCCCTTTTTGAAGCAATGTTTTGCAGCCCCTTTTTCAGGCACCTTGGTCCCCTTTTTGAAGCAATGTTTTGCAGCCCCTTTTTCGGGCACCTTGGTCCCCTTTTTGAAGCAATGTTTTGCAGCCCCTTTTTCGGGCACCTTGGTCCCCTTTTTGAAGCAATGTTTTGCAGCCCCTTTTTCAGGCACCTTGGTCCCCTTTTTGAAGCAATGTTTTGCAGCCCCTTTTTCAGGCACCTTGGTCCCCTTTTTGAAGCAATGTTTTGCAGCCCCTTTTTCGGGCACCTTGGTCCCCTTTTTGAAGCAATGTTTTGCAGCCCCTTTTTCAGGCACCTTGGTCCCCTTTTTGAAGCAATGTTTTGCAGCCCCTTTTTCGGGCACTTTGGTCCCCTTTTTGAAGCAATGTTTTGCAGCCGGATGTCCTTCCTGCCACCAACCCTGTTAGTCACCTCTTGCGACACAGGGAATTACCAGTGAACTGGTACTCAATTTGCCGACCTCGGAAGGATGACAGGCTGAGTCAACCCCCTGGCGTTAATTCAGCGATCGACCGGGATTACGAACCCAGGATCCCAGGATCCCAAGCCGGTACCCTAACCGCTAAGCCAACACCAGGTATAATAATGAGCATATATAAACTGATAAAAGATTAGTATTTCTCAGAGTCGGTTCACTTTAGATATTTTATCATGTGCTGTAATCCCGAAACTCAGGTGTTAGATCATACATGGCCTTGCTAAGGCATCCTCTGTTTTCCTAGAAAAGATACCCGACAACTACAATGGAGTTTTGGGAAAATGCTTGTGTTTGTGGTGATTTTGGAGATGGGAGGGGTGTGTTAATTCAATCACATTATTTGTTAAGGGACACACTTCTGGAATGCGGCGAGTAAAGGCATTCTCACAGAGTAATATATATGGACACTACTTATCATGAGGCCAACAATATCTCAAACCTGATCCCGAGAGATTATTTTGCATCTTTGATGCATCTCTTCTTCCTCTTTTGTATATGTAGCACTTGGCTGCAGAAAGAATTATTTCCTTGGGGTGCGTGGCTGTGCCGTTGATGCAGTGCCCCCTGTAGGTTAGAGCAGAAATTTGCCCAGAGCAGCTCGCTTGCTCTTCGCGAAGGACACCGTGGGATCCTCAACGTCCACCAACTAATGCCAGCAGAAGCGCGCCAGTTTAACATCCATCTGAGGGACGGTGGATGCTTGACGCCTTGCCCTGCCTGCGAAACAGCAGGATGACAAATTATGGCTGGGCCAATAGTCAACATGGGCGAGAGAACTCAGAGGCGAGTGGAGATACCTCTAGGCTATCCTGACAGCCACGATGCATCTCCTTTTGTAATTACTCCTGTCCTCTCTTTTCACTAATTTTTTTTGGATGTTTTGAGTCAGTAATTATTGATAGTTTTTCTGTCATATCATTCCATGTATCTTTGGCAGAAGTTTCCACAAAGTAACGAGCTGTGCGTTGTCAGATTGACAGGGCTGACTTTCTGTATACGGAAAGTCTGATGTCCGGTCGGCTGGACTTGATTGGCAGGGTTCTTGTGCCATTGGAACTGCCTGGTCAGTATGTATATAAAACCACTGTGTTGGATATATGTAACAAATAAAAGTTGGCATCGAAAAAAATATGACTATGTGATGTGTATCTGAAAGGGTTCTTTTGTTTTATCTGAAAAAAAAAGAACTTGTTTGAAGTGACAGTTGTTTACTTGGGACGGATAGGACCAGAGTAAGTCAATCGGTTATGGGTTAAACATTGCCTGAGACAAGGTGTACTTTGTCCTATTTGTCACAAGATTGGTGGAATAGTACTCATTCCAATTGTTGTTTGGTTGTGCCCTTTCTTTCCTTTTCTTTGTTAGAAACACCCACTTCCTAAGGGGGCGGCAAGCGGGATGGGGAATTTTTGGGGGAATTTAACTTGGAAGTAGCCACACCACCTCAGTAGAATGTCACTATGCACACCCTGAGTGTACAACCACCAAGTTCCAAAGCATTTTGTCCCACAAACAAACAGACACGTTTGTTTCAATGCATTCCCCCAACATATATGATGACTATAGTTTTCGTTATACTATAACACCGAGAATTGACTTGTTTTAGAATGATTTCTACAACTTCAGGGAGTTTGATTTCTTTTTTTAGCGATAACATCCAGTTTTCTAGTTATTATATCCAGCGGTTAAAAAAAAAAAAAAAAAAAAACCTTTAGAGGCCATTTTTCCCCACAAAGCAGGGGTTGGCCTTTTTCGGGGACCGTGGTTGTTGTTGTTGTTTTTTTTGGTCCCCTTTTTGAAGCAATGTTTTACGGCCAGATGCCCTTCCTGCCGCCAACCCTGTTTGTCGCCTTTTACGACAAGCAGGGAATTACCAGTGAACTGGTACTCAAATTAGCCGACCTCGGAAGGTATGACAGGCTGAGTCAACCCCCTTGGCGTTAATTCAGCGATCGACCGGGATTACGAACCCAGGACCCTAGGATCCTAAGCTGGCACCCTAGCCGCCAGCCCGCTAGCGGTTTTGATGTACATAAAATACAGAGCACATATGTAAATTGGCCAAGTAGTTTATGATTCTATAAATTTTTCATTGAGATATTATTATAATACGAGCAAAGATAACTGGCGTTGCCAGGCAATGCAGTCACTTTGTAATGGGAATATTGAGAGAGAGAGAGAGAGAGAGAGAGAGAGAGAGAGAGAGAGAGAGAGAGAGAGAGAGAGAATGAATGAATGAATGAATGATATGTTGTGCTTAATACGCACGCACATACAAAATCTCCCGCATGAGTGCTTTTCACTTCTTTTCTTTTTTTTTCAGATTTCATTCACTTATTATTTTTTTTTTTTTTGTATATACAGGATCGAGACTCGTGAAAGAGCTAACATCTAAAAAGAGCTAACAGACACACAAAACATATAATCAGGGCAGTGGTAGACAAGATGGGGAGAGAAGGGGAAGCACACAATCACAACATTTGAGAGTAGGGACATCGGGAGATCTGTGGGAGGGAGAGGGCTTGAGGGGAGGAGGCGTGGGAAAGGGGGGGAGGTGGTGGGAGAAGTATAAAACACAAGGACACCAAGGACTTCCAGGAAAGAAGTTGGTATTTCATCAAAGTGGATCTGGGGTGAAATTAGCAGGGATAGAAAATATCAAGGTTTTGGATGGGGGAAGATAAGAGATGGTGGTGAACAGCTGTTTTAAAGACCTGGAGGGAGGAGTGGGATTGAAGAGAGTGATGGAGTTTGTTCCAGAGGCAGGAGAAAAGAGGAATGAAGGAGTGAAGATGAGCAGAGAGTCTTGATTTTGGCAGTTTAACCATAAGAGGGTTGCAGGCAGATATTGTGCGACCTGTAGGAATATTTGGGGGACAGAGCCCAGAGAGAGCTGGGGGAGCAAGGCCGGAGAGGAGTCGGTAGAAGACAGAAAGACCACCAACCTGCCTGCGGTGAGTAAATGAAAGGCCCTCGGAGTTAGCCTCGGAGTTAACTTTCAGAATACTTTATAAATTTCGATTATATTGTTGCGGATCCAGGGTTCGTCGACGTACTAAGGGGGGTTTATGACCCCGTTCTCCCTCGAACTCCGGTTCCACAGGCCGTTGGCTGCGAGCGACTAAACTCGTGATCGACGGGTTGCGAAGCAACTCCGATCCCCAACCTCCTAGCCACGCGCTGAAGAGTTTGCTGGTCAATTAATCCCAAATACCTTCAAGAAACGTGGCCGAAGAGCTCGGGGATCGAACCGTCGCTTTCACACACCTTATTGCGTGCCGAGCAGTGTGCGTGGTGTGGAAAGCGGCGTTACCTGACGTAATTTATGGGCCTGATTCAAGCCAAATTCGGTCTCGGAGGGTGCTAGGAAAAGACGTATCCATGCAGGTTTGAAAGTTACAACAAAAATGTACAGCCTTTTATTTAGAAGGCAAAGAGAAAAAGAGACGAAGATGCAACCTTATTAATCCTTACCTAATTAATCCCCAACGGGCGCCACACACGCACACACACACAGGGAATGACACACCGGTTATTCTCATACCGATGGAAATTTGCAGGGAGTGACTCGAGGGTGGCCGCGACTGTGCGCAGCTCGATCCTCGATCCGGACATGCAGGTGGTGAAGTAAGGTCCGAAGGACGAACCGCCATCTCAGACAGTACGAACGACGAACTTCAACGCAGGTCGGATGAGATTCAATGCAGGTTGGACGACCAGCTTCAAGATGAGTCACGGGAGGGGCCAACGCTTGCAGGTCAGCCGGATCAGAGCGAGGGATCGGCGAAGAGCGATGGGCGTTGGCGAAGAGCGATGGTTCAACACTTGCAGGTCGGATCAGAGAGGGGCGTCGTCGAAGAAAAGAGAGAGGGTAAAGTGATGAGCCCTGTGTTATATTGGACCCTGTGTTATATTGGACCCGAAAAGCTTCCCAGAATGTTCCACAGCCTCCCATTGGCTGAGGTTCATCACGTGCGGGCATTCAATCCTTCCTCCGCCAAGGAAGGTTTCAGTCCTCCTTCCCTCTTTCATTCGGGGAGGTTTCACAACCCATTGGTCGCTTGCTGGTAACGTGTCCTTTGCCGTTTGTTGGTCACATGGCCTGTGATTTTGGCCACGCCTTCCTGCACATTAAAATGTCTTCCCACAACCACACGGAAGTTTGAAATCCTGCCTACCTTCAACGCATATTGGTCTCGATTATTACACAATGGAAAGGGGCTAATCTTTATATTCAATAAGAAATAACTAACTACTGCAGGCTACATGTTGTCATGCAATTAACTATCGGGGGTTTACCTTTATGGCAAAACCATAACAATATACTTTAATTCGTCCATGAGAGTAGATTGCGTTTTCAAAGCAAGGCAAGTTTGAATAGGCCGAAACAAAATGGCAGTGTAAGAACCCAGCAATGTGACGGAGCTGACCAAGATGGCAGACTCTCATTTTGTTTTGGCATTTTTAAATTGTTTTTTTGTTATGAGCACCTCTTAAATGATCTTTAAAAGTGTTGTTTAAACACACCCAAACACCGTTTTCATTCATGCACTCCCATGGAGTTTCATAAGTATGCATGCAAAGTTGGAGCTGCTAGGTTTCATGGTTTTGGAGTTATGGGGGAGACACACACTGACAAACACTTTTTATTAGTAAAGATTGTACTTTACCAGCATTACCAGCAGCTGGGACTGGTAATGCACACTCCCACACGGAGCAGCACTACTCAACACACATTTACACAGATAACTTGTGTAGTGAAATTATACCAAGGTGAACCCAGGGATGCTCGCCACGAAAAGGGGGGCCGTCTATAAGACCCGGGACACTCGGGGCGTGCGGACACTCCGGCGGGACTCACTGTGACATTATCCAGTAGTTGAATGGTATGTACGCCCCCAAAGGCTGCGCTGCGCGAACCATTGTTATATCGAAGCTACCATTGCTGTGCTTGAAATGCTCTGATTTAATGCCTATTGTTGCATGTATTGTTACAGGAGATATTATCGATCTAAATGATATTAAAGCCTACCCAGAGGTAAAGTCGTGTCTGCACTTGATTTTCACGACATTTAATATCATTTAGTTCGCCGAATGGCAGACCACAAGATGATCGTGGTTCCGATTCTCGGTGCCGACCCTCAAGCTGAAGGATCTGCATCGGAGTTTGCTCACTGGCTCAACACGCTGCAGAATTACTTCGCTGCTCACGAGACAGAGCCAACCGCTGCGATGCAGCTGTCCGTGTTACAGTCCAAGGTCCATCACACTGTTTATAAGACCATTTCTCGATTTGAGACGTATGATACGGCCCTGGCCGAGCTGACGCGCCTCTACGTAAAGAAACGGAGCGCTGTGCACGGCCGGCATCAACTCTCTCAGCGACGGCAACAACCGTCTGAATCGATCGATCGCTTTGCCCAGGAGCTGCGCTACTTATTGGCAGATTGCGTGCAGGACGTTCGGACTCACGAGCAAGTGCAGGACGATTTGCTCCGAGATGCATTCATATCCGGAATTAGTTCTGGAGTCCTGCGGCTCCGTCTCCTGGAGGTCGCGGAGCTGACATTTACAGAAGCACTACGGCTGGCACGCGTATACACAGATGCTCGAGAACAATTGACCGCATATGATCACCCACGAGTCGTGGCGGGGACCTCGCAACTCGCGCGACCCGAGAGGGCCACCGCCGAGGATACGGAGGAGGACCAGACCCCCACGACGGCCGAGCCCCTGGGTGCTCCGGAAGCGGACTCCGCATCCTGCCTCACTGCGGCCGCCGCTGCCAGGCCACGGACTGCCCGGTATGCAAAATGTTATTTTTGTGGCAATCGGCAGCATCCTCGCTCTGAATGCCCGGCTCGAGAGGCGACATGTCACCTCTGCTCTACCAAAGGCCATTTTGCAAAAGTCTGCAGAAAGGCCGCTCGGGGCATGCAGTCCCGAGCGACCTTGAATGGGCTCATCGCTGAGCCAACGGATCGCGCACCGGACGGGGCGCCTTGCACAGCTTTGATGAGCCGCTCTCCTCCTCGCGGGCCCCTGGCTTCTTGCCCGACCTTGGTGCGATACGTCGGGCCGCCGAAACAAATGGCGCGAACGCGACCGGTCACAGAGCATCCAACCTTGACTGGCTTTCAAACGCCTACTTCAAACAAGCGACATGCTCCTACTTTGGAAATGCCTCTCGAAGTGCGGCAAACGCAGCACGTGACTCGAGCGCCATCTGATGACAGCTTTTGCGAATTACATGCTCCCCCTCTGGCATGTCAATCTGCAGATGGCAGAAATCTTTCTCACGTGGCTCGAGCGCCATCTCATGGAAGCTTTTGCGAATTACATGCTTTGGCATATGACTCTGCAGATGGCAGAGATCTTTCTCCCGTGGCTCGAGCGCCATCTGGCGGCTGCTCTCATGACCACCCCACACCCACTCTGGCAAATGGAACTACCGATGAGCCAACTGACTACAATGCTCCTGCTGAGGCCCGAAGGATTGCTGCCGGCGTGGGATCCACCCGCGAGGCGCGATCTTCTCGCCCGGCCGGAACTATACCTGCCGGGTCTGCCGGCCTAGCGCAGGCCTTCATTCCACTCACAGTCGCGGGCGTTTTTGCGCAAGCTCTGATTGATACGGGATCCACTGATAGTTTTATTGATCAGCGACTCGTGCATCAACATGGGTGGCCGGTTCTCGGGACAACCCGTCGGATCTTTATGGCTTCTCAGGGACTTCGGTTGAGCACTAAAGGGGCGTGTCGATTGAAACTTGTGATAAATGGACGCACGTTCCCGGACGTGTATCTCATGGTATTACCGGCCTTATGCGCTGACGTTCTGTTAGGACTTCATTTCCTTAAGCGGCATGGTCGTTTGGAAATAGACTTCGGAGGGCCGGACACGCTCGCTGTGTGTGCCCTCGCTCAAATGGACATGGAGCCACTCTCACTGTTTCCCAACCTGACCACTGATTGTACCCCTGTAGCCATCAAATCGCGGCGCTACTCTCGCGCGGACGCGCAATTCATTGCGGAAGAAACGGCCCTGCTCCTGAAGGACGGTATCATAGAACACAGTAGGTCACCGTGGCGGGCTCAAGTCTTAGTGGTGCGGAGTGAGGCCCACCGCAGGCGAATGGTAATCGACTATTCGCAAACGATTAATCGATTTACACAACTGGATGCCTACCCATTACCGGGGATGGACGCCCTAGTACGCCAGGTGGCCCTGTATTCCGTTTATAGCACACTCGATCTACGTAGTGCGTATCATCAAGTCCCCATCTCTAGGGCTGATCGCGTCTTTACAGCCTTTGAATCGGGTCAGCGGTTGTACCAGTTCACGAGACTTCCCTTTGGGGTAACGAACGGCGTCGCTTGTTTTCAGAGAGCTATGGATGACCTCGTTGCAAAGGAGCATTTGACCGATGTCTTTGTCTATCTGGACAATCTTACGGTTTGTGGGCATGACCAGGCGCATCACGACGCTAATCTAAAACGCTTCCTCGAGGTCGCGCGGAAATATCGCTTAACCATGAATGCGGCGAAGTGTCGATACTCTCTACGCACGGTAGACCTTTTGGGGTACACCGTGACCCATGGCTCCGTCTCTCCGGATAAGGAGCGTCTGCGCCCTTTGCTCGATATGGCTCCGCCTAGCGATCGGGCTTCGCTGAAACGCGCCCTGGGGCTGTTCGCCCACTACTCAAAGTGGGTGCAAAATTTCTCCGCTAAGCTCCGCCCCCTCGTGGCCTGCGACACTTTCCCCTTGGGCCCGGCCGCCCTGGCGGCCTTCGAGGGCCTTAAAGTCGACATTGCTGGCGCCGCTGTCGCAACGATTGACGAGAGTGCCTCTTTCGTTTTGGAGAGTGATGCCTCGGATCATGCGATAGCGGCGACTCTCTCCCAAGGAGGCCGCCCTGTGGCTTTCTTCTCGCGGACTCTCACCTCCGCCGAGCGGAGGCATTCGTCTGTCTAAAAGGAAGCGTACGCGATCGTCGAATCAATTCGGCGATGGCGTTCGTACCTGCTTGGGCGGAGTTTCCAAATCATCACGGACCAACAGAGTGTTGCGTTTATGTACGACACCTTACATGCTCAGCGCATTAAGAATGAGAAAATCACCCGTTGGCGTATTGAACTCGCCGACTTCTGCTACACCATCAAATACCGCCCGGGGAAGGATAACCTGGTCGCTGATGCCTTATCGAGGCCGGCCACTTGCGCGGGGATCGTATCTTTGGAGGGGCTGCGCACTTTGCACAGCACTATGTGTCATCCCGGGGTAACGCGCTTCGCGCACTTTGTGCGCGCGGGCAATCTGCCGTACTCGATGGAGGACATCCGCCGCATCTGCCGTGATTGCGCGATCTGTGCGGAACTCAAACCGCGTTTTTATAGCCCCCCTCTGGGGACACTCGTTAGGGCTACTAGACCGTGGGAGCGCTTGGCGATGGACTTCAAAGGGCCGCTGCCAATGTCGAGCAACTCTCGCTATCTGCTCACTATCGTCGATGAGTATTCCCGATTCCCCTTTGCTTACACGTGCGGGGATATGTCGGCTGCCACGGTTATTCGGTGCCTGCAGAATTTGTTTTCTATGTTCGGGTATCCGGCCTACGTGCATACCGATCGGGGTGCGGTGTTCCTGTCCCAGGAAGTGAGGGGCTACTTGCTCCAACATAACGTCGCTTCGAGCTACACCACCCCGTACCGGCCCCAAGCTAATGGACAGATCGAACGCTTTAATGGGATTATATGGCGGGCTGTCATGCTAAGCCTCCGGACCCTCGGCCGAGGCCTCGATAAATGGGCGTGGTCGCTGCCTGCCGCTCTAAACTCGATCCGGGCTCTCCTATGTACTGCCACCAACCAGACTCCTCACGAACGACTGTTCCACCACCCTAGAAGCTCCGGCAGTATCCAGTCTTTACCCAGCTGGCTCGCTGAACCGGGGCCCGCCTATCTCAAACGAGCGGTTCGCACTAGCAAGTACGACCCCCTTGTTGACAAGGTGCAGGTCCTCCAGGCTAATCCCGAGCATGCCCGCGTGTTAACGGCGGATGGCCGCGAGTCTACTGTCTCCGTACGCCATCTCGCCCCTTGTGGGGACGACGACAGGGATACCGACGAACCCGTCTACGAGTCTATGGACTCTATCGAAGCTTCCCCTATGGAACTACCGCTGTTACTCCCGTCGTCCCCCGCCCCCGTGCCCGAAGGCGCGGGGGCGCCCCCTCCGACTCCAACCTCCGGCGGCTATTCCGACGCGGGGGAATCCGGGCTAGGGGACGCCGTGCCCGGTAGTTTCCGAACACGTACGGGCCGGGAGGTTCGCCGCCCCGACCGCTACGGGTGGACCGACTGACGTGGATTGACGTAACCCTTTGGTTTATTGCTGATGCTTGCTTGCAAACTGCCGAGCGGTAGTATAGTTTTAACGACGGGGAGAATGTAGTGAAATTATACCAAGGTGAACCCAGGGATGCTCGCCACGAAAAGGGGGGCCGTCTATAAGACCCGGGACACTCGGGGCGTGCGGACACTCCGGCGGGACTCACTGTGACATTATCCAGTAGTTGAATGGTATGTACGCCCCCAAAGGCTGCGCTGCGCGAACCATTGTTATATCGAAGCTACCATTGCTGTGCTTGAAATGCTCTGATTTAATGCCTATTGTTGCATGTATTGTTACAGGAGATATTATCGATCTAAATGATATTAAAGCCTACCCAGAGGTAAAGTCGTGTCTGCACTTGATTTTCACGACAACTTGTGTATCCCCCTCCTCCCGCTCCCTCCAAACCCCACAACTATGAATTTAGTTGTAACGCCTAAAACCTTTCCTGGCACAGCCCAAATGCAAGAGGAAGAATGAGAGAATAAGGGTAGGGGGACATAAAGGGTGACAAAAATCTGCACATGACTGAGCCAGCTGGATGCAAGCTCAAACACATCAATAAGGGGGTTGAAAGAACAAGAGAAAAATGGGAATGAAATAATAATATATTTAAAAAACAGCCATGACATTTCTTGGGACAACCACATACCGAACCTGGCCTCAAATGCCAACCACACACCATGAACCCTCTGTTGATCCAAGTCTTTCCTTGGAAAATCTGAATGACTCACAATCTACGAGGCCTTTGTCTGTAGCTCAATGGAGTACTTTTATCTGCTACCCCTGCATCACATGAATCGCTCCTGGATTATGAGGCATCTAAAGCTCACAAAATAATTGGAATCTTCCATGATGATATCAAAGTACAAGGTCTGTTGCTCTCACATCACAGGCAGGTTGGTGGTGTCTCTGTTTTCCGCCATCTATTTTTCATTATTACTCCCCCTGCTCTCTATGTGTCTGCCTCTCTCTCTCTCTCTCTCTGTCTCTGTCTCTGTCTCTGTCTCTCTCTCTCTGTGTCTGTCTCTCTCTCTCTCAACCCTCCAACCCTCCAACCCTCCCCAGCAATTCCAAGATGCACGCATTCTTCCAGTAACCCCCTTCTGGTGAAACTTCCAAAATCCAGGCTGATTGCACACTTTTTATTCCTCACTTTTTATTCCATTTCTCACCTCTCTTGTCTATGGAACCACCTTCAAGAGGTTGTTCTGTCTCATTATTCCTTCCAGGGCTTCCAGCAAGGAGTGTACTACCATCTCTTGTCATCCTCAATTCTGTGCCATAACAATTATTACCCCCCCCCCTCCCCCCCCCCCCCCTGGCACCCCATTAATCTTTCCTAACTCAACTATTTTACTTCTACTTTCAGTGTTTCCTCCCTCTCCTATTTTCCTGTTTGTTCATTCCCTTGATGTTTGCCTCACTGTCAGTTCTACCTTGCTCTTTCATGAGCCTTCCTCCTGTAAAATGAATAAAATGTGGAAAGGAGAGTGCACCAATAATAAAACCTCTTCAATGAAATGAGGACTGTGGACCCATGTGCCAGGCAAAACTCGGTGAATGAGTTGGTTACAAAACAAGCTGATTTGGTTGTGGTTCAAGTCAAGATGCAGATCTGGCTTATCAGTGGGATACCAAACGTAAAATCTTCAGTCTGGTGACAAACAAACAAACAGGGGTGAAAACAAGCAAGTGGCATGCGCTCTAGCAAGTGACAAACAAACAGGGGTGAAAACCTAACCTCCGTCCACCTTCTGAAGCAGTTATTTTGCTTTATATGTTCTTTACAGTTTGCTTCTATCGCATGTACATCTGCATAAGGACTTTATAAACATCCTGGATCTGATTCTGACGTACAGTGCCTTCATTAAGTATTCACACCCCTTGACGTTTTCACATTTTGTTGTTACAGCCTGAATTTGAAATGGATCAATTAAAAAAAAATTGGCATGGATCTACACAAAATACCCCATAATGACAAAATGAAAAGATGTTTTTAGAAAGTTTAACAAATGTATTCAAAGTGAAATACAGAAATATCTAATTTACATAAGTATTCAGCTCCATGAGTCAATACTTTGTAGAAGCACCTTTGGCAGCGATTACAGCTTCGAGTCGTCTTGGGTATGTCTGTATCAGCTTTGCACACAATGTGTCTTTACATAGATCTTCAAGTCTTTACACAGATTCTCAGTGGGATTCAAGTCCTGGCCTTAGTTTGGCCACTCAAGGACTTACACATTCTTGATCTGAAGCCATTCCAGTGTTGCTTTGGCTGTATGCTTGGGGTCATTGACCTGTTGGAACGTAAATCTTCGCTGCAGTCTGTGGTCTTTTGCACTCTGAAGCAGGTTCTCCTCAAGGATTTGCCTGGATTTGGCTCCATTCATTGTTCCTTTTATCCTTACAAGTCTCCCAGTCCCAGTCGCTGAAAAGCATCTCCATAACATGATGCTGCCACCACAATGCTTCATAGTAGGCATGGTATTAAATGGGTGATAAGCTGTACTCAGTTTCTCATTGCTCAATCAAGCCAAAGAGTTCAATTTTCATCTTATCAGCCCACATCTTTTGCCTCATGCTCTCAAAGTCTTTCACATACCTTTATGAAAACTCCAGGTGTGCTGTCATGTGCCTTTTTCTCAGGAGTGGCTTCAGTCTGACCACTCTTCAATAAAGCCTAGATTTGTGAAGTGCTGTAGAGACTGTTGTCCTTACAGCAGGTTCCTCCATCTCAGCCAAGGAACTGTAGTTCTGTCAGAATGGTCAATGGGTTCTTGTTCACCTCCCTGATCAAGGTCCTTCTTGCCCGGTTGCTCAGTTTGTTTGGACAGCCAGCTGTAGGAACAGTCTTGGTAGTGTTACGTGCTCCTCCCCGACCCCCTGGTCACGGTGTACCTCCGAGCCCCGAGAGGAGTCACGGCAGAAAAATGTGTTATTCTGTATGTCAAAGATCAATGGTGAAGCCACACCAATTGTTACAAACCAACAGGTATTGTATTAAGATCACACAAGAATAACAGTGCAAAAACAATAGTAATCAATTGTACAACAAATAGTATATCATTCCTATGATGGTACCATCAGGTTCGTACAATATAACCTCAGTGCTCCAAGTGAGCAAAAATAAGAAGATTCCCTTTGTCTCTATTCCCCGGCTTCAAGCCAAAGTCGATCCGCTCCAGCGATCGACAGATCAATGTCCAATCGAGACCAGAATCCCGTTGGGTTGGCAGTTACACTCCGGCTGCCAAAGCTGTGCAAAGGCACCCTCCAGGTGACTGGGAAATCCAAAGGTGCCCTCCCGGCGACTGGGAAATCACACCCTCGGGTATGGACGTTTCACAGCTCGCAGTCGGCAAACCTCAGATTTACCTTCAGGTATATCCGCGTTGCACACACACACACCAGATACGTCTGAAAGCGGTGAAAACGGCTGACGTGAAGCAAAGAAAAACCTTGCGCGACGCGCAAAGGCTGAAGCGAAGCAAAGAAACCTTGCTCGACGCACAAAGCGCGCGAGTCAAAATCCGCTGACAGCTGTACTCGAGACGTAACGGCAGTCCAATGATTCTCTTCGGAATCGATGGCAAAACCTGACACGCAGGTTGATCTGTCACAGCGATAACAACTCTGTCGCAGGAATCCCTTTCCTGGGCAACCCAAAGTTCACTCGTGACTCTTGCTCGCCAACGTTCGCTCTCGACCTCGAAGCGACTATGCTTCTTGTCCGACTCCACTCGCTCCGCCTTCTTTTTCTCCTCCTCTTCTTCGTCGTCCGGTTCCGGTTTCATTTAAAACTAACTTTTTCACCTTTTGAAAACAGTTCATAAACAATAAACCTTTTGACAACAATAATAGTACATGGAATCGAAAATGTTTACAGTGGATGAAAACCACCACAACGGAAGTGACGAATCCATAACAACTTGCCCGGTTGCTCAGTTTGTTTGGACAGCCAGCTGTAGGAAGAGTCTTGGTAGTTCCATATTTTTTTCCATTGCCTAATGATGGAGCTCACTGTGCTCCTGAGCTCAATTTGTAGTGTCATAGCAAAGGGATTGAATACTTATTAACTCAAGACATTTCAGCTTTTCATTAATATTATTTTTTGTAAAAAAAATCGAAAACAAATGCACTTTGTCCATTGTGCTACGTGTGCTACGTGTCCATCAGTGACAAAAAACTTAAATTTCATCCATTTTAAATTCAGGCTGTAACAACAAATGTGAAAAGTCAAAGGGTGTGAATACTTTATGAAGCTACTGTACCATTCACTGTTCCAGAGCGATGATGCTGCAGAAGCAGTTTCCTGGCAAGTGTTATTTATGCTGGTTGGTTTGCCATTGCCGACCGTGCAGTAGTTAGGGTATGGATTTGTAATTTGTTTATGGTGCCGGCGATAGCACACCTACATTTCGTGACGGACACCTTGAGATCTTTAACATCCACCAACCTAATGCCGGCAATTGGTACGTTGGTACGCCAATTGTTGAACACAGTTGGTACGCCAAGTTTGACGTCCTCCCGAGGGTCGGTATACATTTTGATCCCTTGCCTTGCCTGTTAAACACCAAGGATGACAGTTTATAGATGGGTCAACATTCGAACCCCACCTAGACAGCTCAAAGTAACATTTTGTATAACATTTATACTTTTTTGAGTCATCCCAAAAGTTTTTTTTATTATCTCACTTCCACTTTTCCTTTTTAACTCAACTGGACTATGCCCAGATGAGTTTTTGTCGACACCCAGTGTCCGTCGTCCGTCTGTCAGCTGTCTGTCTGTCGTCTGCAAACAATTCGACGTCTACGCTCTAAAAGTGACAAATATTGATGCAATTTGATGAAACTTGTTATGCAGCATCTTTAAGACAGAAACTAGTTTGGGATTGCATTTGGGCGTTGCACGCCCAAAAATGGGCGCGGCAGGGCGGCCATATTGAAAAATCAATTTTTGTCATATATTTTTAGCACATATAAACTATATAGTTTGTGGTTCTATTATGCATATTCTAACCAGAGAAGCTCATCAATATAGACCAGTTGAGTTCAGGTTCCCTGGAACCTCTAGTTCATAAAAGGTCTCGGTAGTTGCAAGATTACATGTACAACCAAATGGAAGACCAAATCGTACATTGGAGTCATCAGAAAGAGCCCAAATAAGCAAAGAGAAAAGATGGAATCATCAGGAGGAATCTGGATAGGATTCGGGTTTCAGCTGCTACGCCACAACCCTCAAAACCATATAAGCGTAGCCAAGTGAACCTTCCAGAAAAATATACAGTTTCACACGATATAATTTAATCAGTATTTACTGATATGCTGGTAAATATTAAATTTCTCACGATATTTGTTTTGTTTCAGAAATCAAAATAATGGCATCTAATTCCAAGGACAAAAAAAACAGGGGAGATTTTTTGCAAATAGCTTCAGTAAAGAAAACATCTCAAATTAATTTGGATGTCGAAGAGAAATGCACATTAAATCCATGATTTCATTTTTGGGATCCTTCTAAACACTTTTCCACACTTCAACAATGTTCAACTATGGATATCATGATGTATTGTAGGAAAAGCGGATGTGCATGGTGGCCTGCATCTGAGGCTGGCTCACACCAGACTATGTGAAGACTGTGTCGCTGTTATTCACGACCTCCTGCTTCAAGGTCCACGTAATACCGTTTAAGAACTTTCGACAGAAGCGTGAATTGCCAAGTCGACACAAAGCGTCACATTATATCACAGGATTTCGGAAAATGATGGGCGAGGGCAACATACGCGCCTCACATCCCAATGGAGGAGAAGAAACCAAACCAGCTCGGCCACTGTCAACAATATATTCAGCGTTTTCGTCAGAAAGGTGATACTCTCTTGCAAGGGATCATACACTGCTGGAAACGAAACCCGGAGCCACACCTACGAGGCAGAACTGGCATTTGGCTCATCAACATGCAAAGGGCCAGCCTCTCCACTTCTGAAAAAGAAGTCCAAATGCAACAAGGGCGAATCAAGGTGCTTCACATTATTTTTTTGTGAGCACATTCATATTTTGATAAACTGGAGAGTTCCATCAGGTGTGATGATAAATGGAGATGACTACCATAAAATTCTGCATGATCATCACAAAATGCATCCAGAGCTTTTGAATAATGACTTCCTCCTCCCTGAAAATGGCACGCTACAAGTGAAACTGAATGTCTTAGACCTTCTACAGTCTTCACCCACAATATTCAGCAGAGTTGAGTCCATCTGACTTATACTTATTACCCAAAATAAAAACTAGAACAGGAAAAGGTGCGCTGCATCAGCTAACAAGGTTTACGTAGTGATATCCGCGACATTAAATATACTTTGGGGCTGGAGAAGAGGAAGGAGATCATGTGGACGAATGGAACACACAATTATAACAAGTAGAAAAAGACATAAAATGTCTTAGCTCTTAACTCCCATGATTTTAGTAATTTTGATGTACGTAGTTAAAGGCTGTCAGTCGGCCATATTTGGTCAGATATTACAAAACAAAATCTTCTGCATATGTATACTCTCACGTACTGTCTTTATGCCAAGTTTGAACAAAATCGGTCCTGGCATGCCTTGCAATGTTTGGGGACACGTTTAAGTAACAAAATGGCCACCAGTCGGCCATCTTGGATCGGATCTCGAAATAAGATGGCGTGCATGTGTAAGCCATCATTATTTATCTGTGTGCCAAATTTGAACAGGATGGGTAAATGCATGTCTGAGAAATGGTTGAAGACGTGTTCAATACAGGGTTTTTTTACAACTAAAATGGCCGCATGTCTACCGGTCAGCCATATTTGATCAGATCGCAAAATAGGTAGAGGTACCTGTGTATGTCAACATGTACTGTGCTTGTGCCAAGATTGAACAAAATCAGACCATGCATGTCTGCTAAATTATTGGAGATACGTTTAAGTAAAAAATTGCCAACAGTCGGCCATCTTGGATCTGATCTCGAAAGAAAATAACCAGCACATGTAAGCTGTCATTCGTTATCTCTTTGCCTTTGTACCTTATGCACGGCCACATATTTTAAGTTACAAACTCCAAAGTCGGGGTACAAATACAACTTTGTGTGTGTGTGTGTGTGTGTGTGTGTGTGTGTGTGTGTGTGTGTGTGTGTGTGTGTGTGTGTGTGTGTGTGTGTGTGTGTGTGTGTAAGATGGGGGGGGGGGGGGTGGGATACCATCGGCTACGCCACCGCGGCATCACAACGGGGAGTGGGGGGCCTAAATTATTCATGTAGATGTGCAACACCTTGTGGTAGCAGAGGGTATTCCAATTTCCTTTTTTGCCTGGTAGTGTAGCAGCATAGCAAACCTGTTGTGCATTTTGTGATACAAGCACCAAATTTGGCACAAATGTACATTAATATGTTGCGAACATTTTCAGATATTGGGCCACTTGAAATTCCGTAATTTTTTTTTTCAAATTTTTTCAAATTTCGTAATTTCAAATTTTTCGGGTGACACCGTCACAATTTCGGTCTTCGAGGCCGGCCGATATAGTGGGGCGGCTTAGCCCAAATATTCAAAAGAATTGTGCATTTTGTGATACAAGCACCAAATTTGGCACACATGTACATTAATATGTTGCGAACATTGTGTGGTCAGCAATGAAGACGAGAGTCTGAATTACATGTATGCAAAAGACCTTGTGAACCAGTGAAGCAAATACACGGGTAAGCATGAATTAAATCTAGGGCATGATATAATTTCCATGATGTTTACCTCTACACTCAATGGTGGAAGGAGGTAATGTTTTGATCCCAGCTTGTCTGTATGTCTGTTAGTCCACAAAATTCCAGACAAAGCTTGTAGTAGTGGTAGTTGTAGTGGTAGTGGTGATAACAGAAATTGTTATATAGAACTGAACTTATATTATTATTATATGCAGAAAATAACTTCATTTCTATATGCCCTGCAGTGGACAGGTTAATTGGTTTATGCACTGAAGGGGTCACCCTGGTGTGCACTGCTGTGTTCTGCCTCACTGAGTTGTTCAGGTATGATGTACTCAGCACAAGCTTCCGGTCGGCCCGGAGGTGGGGGTGCGGGGCCTGTCACGGAACGTCAAAACAAACGGCCTGCCGGGGCCGCCCAAAAGTCGGGCGTGAGGGGCGCGTCCACTAATGGAACGCCTCTCGCTTCCCAGATCGAGGGCCACGTGGTCAGGAGAACCTCGTCCCTTCCGGTCACACTTTGCCTATCGGCCGGCCTCGAAGACCGAAATTGTGACGGTGTCACCCGAAAAATTAGAAATTACGAAATTTGAAAAAATTTGAAAAAAAAAATTACGGAATTTCAAGTGGCCCAATATCTGAAAATGTTCGCAACATATTAATGTACATTTGTGCCAAATTTGGTGCTTGTATCACAAAATGCACAATTCTTTTGAATATTTGGGCTAAGCCGCCCCACTATGGGCAACATTGAGGTTAAAGCACTTTTCGCAAAGGTAAATTTGTTCTTCTTCCCTTCTCCCCCCCGCCCCCCCCCCCGCCCCTCTCCCCCAAACAGAGGGGCCTGTCCAAGCCTGTCATCAAGTGTGAGCCATTTCTAGCGGGAAGGGACATCAGGGTGAATGGGTGCCAAAGGCGGGGGGAGAGCGGATGTGGACGTGAGGATGGGGCGGGTAGGGGTGTGGGTAGGGGTGCGGATGAGGGGTTAAAGCACAGTATAGAAAAAAAAAAAAGAGCTTTGGAGGCCATTTTTCCCCACAGGGCAGGGAGTTGCCTTTTTTTTGTCCCCTTTTTGAAGCAATGTTTTATGACTTTATGCCCTTCCTGCGCGCCAACCCTGTTAGTCGCCTCTTGCGACACACAGGGAACTACCAGTGAACTGGTACTCAATTTGCTGAACTCAGAAGGATGACAGGCTGAGTCAACCCCCCTGGCGTTAATTCAGTGATCGAACGGGATCGAACACAGGATCCTAGGATCCCAAGCCGGCACCCTAACCGCTAAGCCGGCACCCGAACCACTAAGCCGGCACCCGAACCACTAAGCCGGCACCCGAACCACTAAGCCGGCACCCGAACCACTAAGCCGGCACCCGAACCACTAAGCCGGCATCGGAACCACTAAGCCAACACCAGGCTTGTGTTGACAGACAGTAAAAGACAGACAGTATGCACACGTAAATTTGTTTTCCTTCTCCTTCTCGTCTAAAATGGAGGGACCTGTCAAGCTGGGAAAACTAATAACCAGAGGGAGCCAGGAACATCGTATGAAGGAAACATTTCTAGCAGCAAGAGACGTGTGGCCGGGGTGAGGGGGTGAGAGAGGAGTGGTTGGGGTGAGGGGTTGTGGCTGTTCTGAGTCTGCGAAGTGATGCCAATTTGACCAATTTATTATTTTTTGTCAAACAGGACGACTAATTGGTCTATCAGCAAAGCGATGGGTAGACTCTGTATATATCTGGCAGGCTATATATATATATATATATATATATATATATATATATATATATATAGTGGCGGTTTTGCCATGAAAGCAAACCCCCTATAGTTAATTGCACGACAACATGTAGCCTGCAGTAGTTAGTTATTTCTTATTGAATGTAAAGATTAGCCCTTTCCCATTGTGTAGTAATCAAAACAAATATGCGTTGAGATTTGGCAGGATTTCAAACCTTCGTGTGATTGAAGGGAAGCCATTTCTAATGAGCAGGAAGGCGTGGCCAAAGGAACAGGCCCACGTGACCAAGGACGGATCGGGAACACCACCAGCAAACGACCAAGGGGGTGGTGAAACCTCCCCAAATGAAAGGGCGAAGGAAAACTGAAACCTTCTTGGGAGAAGGATGGATTGAAGGCCAGCATGTGACTAACCTCAGCCAATGGGAGGCTGTGGAACATTTTGGGGGCGTGGGCAGGTCTTATAAAACCCCCGTCCAGCGCATTTTCATTCTCTTGCTTTTTGGCTGCGCCCACGACACGACTCTCTTGCTTTGGGATTTTGCAGCGCCACGACCTCCTGCTCTGGACTCTCTTGCTTTTGGCTCCACCAGATGACACTCCTGCTCTTGCCTTTGTCCTTCGACGATGCCTCTTGCTTGTTCAGCCTGCGCTGAAGTTCGTCCGTGCCGACTTCGAGGCGACGGTTCGTCCTTCGGACCTGACCTCGACCAGGCTGTATGTGAGGACCGAACTGCGCACACCACGTGGCCATTTTCGAGTCAGTCCCTGTTAAGCACCGTCGGTGCCAATAACCAGCGTGTTATCCCCTGTGCGAGTGTGTGAGTGTGAAGGTGCCAGTGGGGTTTATTATTAGGTAAGGAATTGATAAGCTGCATCTTTGTCTGTTTCTCTGTGCCTTCAAAATAAAAGGCTGTATATTTCGTTGTTACATTCCAACCTGTTCGGATACATCTTTTCTCCATTGACCTAGCATCATCGGAGACCGAATTTGGTGGTTTGAATCAGGTCCGTAAATCACGTAAGGTAACACCGCTTTCCACACCGTGCAAATCCGCATAGCACACAATTTAATAAGGTGTGTGAAAGTGAGGGTTCTATCCCCGGTTTCTTTGGTCACGTGTCTTGAAGGTATTTGGGAATATTTGACCAGCAAACACTTCAGCGCGTGGCTGGGAGATTGGCGATCCGAATTGCTTAGCAATCCGTCAATCACGAGTCTAGTCACTCGCGGTCGGCGGCCTCAATGGAACCGGAGTTTGAGGGGGAACGGGGCATAAACCCCCCTTAGTACGTCGACGAACCCGGCATCCACAACAATATATATATATATATATATATATATATGTATATATATAAATATATATAAATATATATATTGTTGTGTCTACTGTTACGTGCTGCTCCACAAACCCCGGTCACGGTGTACCTCCGAGCCCCGAGAGGAGTCACGGCAGAAAGATGTGTTATTCTGTATGTCTTAGATCAATGGTGAAACCACACCAATTGTAACAAACAACAAATATTGCATTAAGATCACACAAGAATAACAGTACAAAAAAAATAAATAGTAATCAATTGTACAACAAATATATCCTTCCTATTGTTGGAGAATTTGTAGCTGAGAGACTCAAGACTCCAATGACCGGACACAGGTTTACAAAAGGTCTGGTTTATTAACTGGTTATTCACTTCATTCCATTTACCAAATAATACCGCATAATTCAATGGCTGAGATTAACTCTTTTCGCATGGTCCTTCTCGTTCGGCTGATGTTCCTCCGCCACTCCCGTTGGTCAGAGCTCCTGGTAGCAAGTCCTCTCGACTCCACGTTTGCTCTCGTTTATATGGACAAACTGGACTTAATCCCCTTTCCGCTGACCATTAATCCTTTCTCCGCTAATGCCCCGAGGTCATGCGTGCACCGAGTCCTGGCATCAGCTCGCTCCCCTCCTGCTGTGAGTTCCGTTTACCAAACGATAGGGGGGTGCTTCAGCCAGGGGCTGTGACCAGGTGGACAAGAGATTATCATGTTCGGGCACATTCCTAACACTCATTTACGAACTCGTCTTTCACATAGTTTGCAGATAAAATGTATCTGCTTTGTTACCAGGTTAATTAATAAGTTACCAGTGCCAATTAATAAGTTACACTGAGTTACACTTCCACAATTCCCTCATCTTTTTGTTTTTTGTTTATATTAACCATTAATCTAAACATCAATATAAGTAAACAATCAATCACTACAAGTAAACATCATTACAAGTATAAGTAAATAATCAATCACTACAAGTAAACATCATTACAAGTATAAGTAAATAATCAATCACTACAAGTAAACATCATTACAAGTATAAGTAAATAATCAATCACTTTGGTAATCAAATTCCCTTGGGCATACACCGTCATCCTGCAAGAATCACAAAACATTTCGTTGGTCATTGACTCCTTCCATATCGTTCAATCTATTGCATTTGCATCACAAATATATTTTCAAAACAACACTTCACCATCACCAAGATACAACAATTTCACTTCATTTTCAAGTTTTGTAAAGCATCTGCACCATCTGGCAAAAAACGTTTGCCTCCACACAAATGTTGACTTTGTTTGAAAGGAAGGGCTGATCACTTGTGTTTGAATCCTGGTATGAAACATTTTCTCCTAATGTCTTCATAGCTCCTGCACTACTTCGTGTAGGATTTCTCTGTTGTGGTAACATTGCGGAGTCATAGACTGACCCTGCTCTCCTTGTAGCATTCTTGCCACTTTTTGCTGTAAACCATAGTAATTCCTGAACAAGGCCTTCACCCAGTTGTAGTCGACTTGCCTCCTCCCTCATTGTGAGTGGGCAGCAAGTATTGGTGTGACGTTGATTGGCCAGCAAGATGTGGAACAGGGATGCCGGATGCATCCACAATGATGTTGGGACCATGGTGTTCAGGTCATTCATGGTCCTTACCAGGAGCAACCAGCAGAAATCGTGCACAGCTGTTGTGACAAGGGCACAGCCGTTTTTTGCAGCTCCATGCTGGTTCCCCGGACGTTGGTGAAGTAATAACATATGTCCCCGCATTTCACAGAGGTTGCAGGTAAAATGTCGTTGTCCTGCAACTTCTGATGTGGTGAATGTTCGAAGTCTTCGAACAAGAGTAAGTGATCGCCTTTCTTTCATATGTTGCAGTGTGATCCAGGCAAATGGTCACATAAATTTCCTTGGTGAAGGTAAGCATTCATCTCCAAGTTACACGGGAGATTGTCTTCATCATTCTTTGAGAAAGAGGGTGTATGCCACGATTAACTTCATTTTTTAGCCACAAATTTTCTTTCTCGAACTTCTTCCCAATTCCGTTAGCAATCCCTCCAAAATGTGATCTCGTCTTATCCTTATGCTCAGTCACATCTGAATCTGCTTTCCGCACACACTGGATCAGATAGGGTACATCTTACCATGAAATCAGCATAATCATGTATATCTTCCGACAGTTTCACATTCAACAATTTGTTGTTTTTCCTTAACACAAAAGTTATATTCATTTATATGCGTCACACAAATAATATTCAATCAGGTATGTATTTTATTACTAAACTAAGAATAGCATTGTATATGATTACAATCACAAACGGGAATACCTAATTCCCAACAACAATTTTTCCAAACCAACAAATTAAACATAATGTATTATTACCATAATTCCTCTCCACTTTTTCTTTTCCCTCTTTTTCCTAACAGTGTGTCACTCGTGGTGATATGAGTTCACTGATATTGTAATTGACACAACTCATAACATTGTCGTTATGCCATTATCTTAATTCTACTGTTTCATTTGCAACATCACTTGATTTAATCTTTTAATCTCAGTATTTATTCATATCATCATAACAATCTTTCTATTTTAGGTCCATATTTGTTTATATTCTTATCAACCTCCTACGGTTTATCAATTTGTTCCAAAACACTGCAACCAAAGGTTTTAACCAAAGCTCTACCAAACTATTTCCAATTTGAACTCAAAATGCTAATTAAACAACAATTCAAAGAATTAACTTCAATGGGTCAACAAACTCATTTTATAAACAGATCTAATTTTCCCATCCAATAATTTTCCTTGCCAAATGTCATATTGCAACACTTTAATAAACCTTCGAAAAATGTCTCCCAAATCAATAAATTCCCTTTTTACTTCCCAAATACTCATCTGTAAATAACATATTCAATTACAGTTTTTTCCTATTTGTTCGGCCTAAATGGCCACTGAAGTGGCTGCCAACATGCAGTACCGTTTTTATCTACCAAGCAAGTATTCGTCCACATAAGATCTCTACCAAAATGTTGTTTGTAAAAAACAAATCTGGGATTTCTGATTACATGGATGCACACTCTCAGGACATTTCAGGCTGCTTGTTAACAATCCACTACGATAAATTAATTCCTTTACCCACAATCAAATAATTAGTACAAATTGAGGATATTATCCCTATCACATTCATTTATAGATTCATTATGTTGGATCTAACTTTTCTCCCACTGCTGCAAGGAAGAACAATAGCTCTAATAAGTCTTTGTAATATCTCACTTCATTTACCCAGCATCGAAGAATTTATTTACTATCCATTCCCATCTGTTAACCAGTGACTTTGTTTGAACTCCAAAACTTAATTTGATGAATCCCATGTGTATGGTACCACTTATTGAAACCCCTACTTTTGTAGAAAATATCCAAGTAAGTGTTTTTTTTTACACCCCCTTAACTGTTGCTCATCCATTTCTATGCACCCAGTGAGTACTACTGACACCAGTATGCCAATATAGGTGTGCGAGATTAACAAATATGTTGCAGGTACACGTAATAGCGCGTTCTGAGTATAAATAACGTAACAGCGCGTTCATGTCTGCCCCTTGGTTTAAGATGCACAATGCATTCCGTTTTAAAACTCACAATAGTTCAAATCAGCAAGATTTTCTTTACTATTTTCCCATATCATCTATGCCTAATACACATCCATACATGCAGCACAATTTATATGCTGATAAAATTCAAGTTTATATATATATATTGTTACAGACGTGGTGGTGGATGTTATTTACCGAGCGGTTTGGTATGACCACGTCTGCACAAGTTACCCGATTATACCCGAACGTTGACTAATCGCGCTACGCTAGATCAATGAAGGAAAAGACACACGGCTGGGATTAAAATGACTCGACACCAGGGATATGGTTCTCAAGACCTCCGGAGGAGATTATATTCGTTCGGAAGGTTAGATTACAACTACAAGAGGGACAGCAAAGGAAGATAGGCACTTAGACACAATCTTATATTAACCCCAACAGACGACAGATAAACGGGACAAAAGGCTGACTCACACGGGGATTGATGGCTAGGAAAGGCAGGATCGATGGCTCCAGGTGCACCTGGGCTCAGGGACAGAATCGGCTCGGTCCGGTCCAGAGATGCAGCATGCAGGGAGGTCGCAGCGCTCGGAGGTAGTGACTTGCTCTTCTTCAAGCTGGGGGCGCATCTGACGTCACGTCCGGTGAGTCGCTTCGTATATCCGGCGGGGAGTGACACGCCCTCGGCTCGTTAGCTCCGCCCCAGATGGAATCGGCTCGTTGCTTCTCATTGGGTGCGTGCGGGGGGTTACCGGCTCCGCCCCTTGATGAGGGGCTGACAGGGAGCCCCTTCGTGGTAACCCCGTGGAGCGCATGGTCATGGCGGCGAACCGAGCCGGTGTGAGGACGCACACTCCCCCCGCGCGCCGTTGTTGTAGTTGTTGTTGTAGCTGTAGTTGTTGTTGTTGCTGTAGTTGTTGTTGTTGTTGTAGTTGTTGTTGTAGTTGTTGTTGTTGTTGTTGTTGTTTGGGGAAGAAGATGGGAGTAGGTAAGGGAAGGTCCTAAACTCACTACTGGTGCCATATAATCACATTCTGGTGCAACGAAGAGTCAGAATTAATGGAAAGGAGTCCTTAACTGACATAGACTAAGAATAACTAGCAAGATGTCCGAAAGTTGTCTACGTGAGATGCGGTGGACCTGGGCACGACATTTAATGGGGGAAAAAAGGGGAAGGTCGGCTCTACTGATTGTTGTTTACAGACAATGGGACTAGGGAATGGGGGATTGGGGATAGTTGGGGAGTATTGGGGAAATAGGGGAATATTTACAAGCGGATATGGAGGCCAAATTCCATATTCGCAACATTGCACCCTTCTCTACCCTCGGGGCGTCCCGACCCGATAAATTTTTACCTACTTTAGTGTGGCACGCAATGTAGTTCCCTCTACTATTAACTCTACCCTGAGTGCGACAGTTTTACAGATATTCACAAATGAGTAAATATGTCCCCCTGCGACGTTGCACCCTTCTCCTCACAGAAACACACCCACAGGATAACCGAATCCGGAAAGAATCCTCAAACTAAACATACAGCCGGTAGGGAGCATTATTTACACAAGACTACGCTGATATTTACACTACGATCCAGGACCTGTTTTTGGAGGAACACATGCAGATGTTATGCATAGAGAGAGCACGCATGCTAGCATCGATACACCAACCCACGAGTGCTCTGTGGCCTACGGCCTTTAATAATGTGCAGAGCACCCCTTCCAAGCATCAAGCACCACCCCATCACACAGTGAGCACCATCCGGTGCACCAATAAAGTGTCTATAAATCATTGTGTGGTGTCGCAGCCGGCCGATGTTCTGCCGCTGGTCTTGCCTTCGTGTGGTGCACTTGGCCTTCTTGCCTCTTTCAAAAAATAAAGAAAGGCGCCAACCGCGTCCATTTCTATATTGTGGCCTTCAGTGGTGTCAACTAAAAGTGGTTCACCTGCATGGCATAGGTGCCACGTTGACCCATAGGTCCATCCACGGGTGGTGCTTGGCCGCAAAAGAGCTGCGGTCCATGGTGGGTGGCCACAAACATTGCGGTCCATATGGTGTATCGATCCAGGCAGCAAACAGCGAAAGTGCAGGCCCACAACTGCGAAGCCAGCACCTCTCTCTCCTCTCTCTCTACCCCAAAGCCAGATCCTCGGAGGTGGGAGACAAAAGAAGCAGACAAGTGAGTAAGGTGGTAAGGGCGCAAAAGTGCACGCAATGTAAGGTAATGCACACTGGGGGCACATGGGAACCAGGTGAGACAGGTACGTTCCTACCGTACGCCCCCCCCCCCCACCAGGTAACCTACATGGCCCCTCCCTTACCCCTTACTGTATCCACAAAACACAACACTACCCATAAACATCTACTTTACAAATCCACAAACGTCCCTACTGTCTTCCCCGTTCCTCCCATAAACCAAATTCGTCTTCTCTCCCTCCTAACCAATCAAATTTGCTATTTTCAACTTTCATCAAAATTTGCCATCTCCAACTCAACATCATAATTTGCTATCACCAATTCATCATCAGTCCCTCCTAGGGAGGGAGAGATGGAATCACCCCAATGTCTCATCCACGTCGTGATGCGTCTCACAAATCCACAGCAATCTCATTTCCTGCAACAAAACAAAGAAAACACAGGTGTGGAGTCATCATCATCACCACAGGTAAGTGGCTGCGTATGGTGCGACAGGTTCATCAATCCTAACTATTTCCTAAATGACTTTAACAACTTTACACTACCCGGGGTCTTTCTCCGGCCAAACCATTGGCCCTCTTACACTATGGGTTCTAAAAACCAATTCCCATTGGCTAAACTGTGGTGCTTTTCAATTTGGGGTCTCACTCCCCCGATTCATCTCCCGGTGCCCTCGCACAATTTCTGGGCTGTGGCGTGTACCTCTCCCAGCGGGTCTACCCACCTGCACACCTCCACCACTGCAGTTGCCTCCGAGCTTACCTGCTCCTTACCCTAACCTAACTACCTGGGGACGGCCCTCTGGCGCTCTCCCCACTCGGTGCCCTCTCTTGCACTGGGCTGCCCGATCCACACCCGGGATCCTCAGGCACCCACTCACAACTACCGGCTCCCAGAGCCCACCTGCGGCCTCACCTGGCCGACATCCTCACAGTGGTGGAGTGCCCAACCAACTACACACACTAACAGGCTACACGCCCGGCCATTTCCACGACACTAATGCACCCATCCACAACACCATTCTGCAACCGCACCACAAATGCCAATTTCCAACCACAATTTACCTATACCCTCTACCTAACACTTACACTACCCGCCCCGGGTACTCGTGAAAGGGGTCCACTCTTCCCCCATCCACACCTTCGCACCATGCACACCACTCCGTACCACTTACTCCAACTCTCTCCACACACCTGTACTTGCACACCTGTGCTCTCACACCTGGTGCCACCTGCACCCTTCTCTCCCCAAGCGCATTCGCGCTGATCCACACACTCACTACTCATACACTGCTCCACACACCTGTCCAGTTGCACACCTGTGCAATCACACCTGTTCGATCACACCTGTTCAGTTGCACACCTGTGCAATCACACCTGTTCCATCCTCACACACACACGGCATCATCTCATCTAACTACTCCCTTCTGAAACTTGCGCTTCCCAGTCGCCCCTTTAAACTATTGCGCTCCCACGTCATTATCAACCACACTAATCTACCTGCGTCCCCACTACAGGTATCAGTCACGAACTAAACTTAACGTTACCTAATGTCATCTTCTAGGGCCCTATCAATATAACCTAACCCACCCGGGCTAGTTTTCACTGCCATACACCCCATAAACTATTGCTCCTTTGCCCCCACATGGGAAGGGTGGCAGGGATGCCACCCTTACCCACCGGGCCCATCGCTCACTACCAATTTTGCACATCAAATTTCAACAAATCAAAAATTTGCCAATCACTACCCATCATCTGCCAATCACTACTGCCAATCCCTTGCCAATCATCAAATTTTGTTTTTCTCCAATTTTGGGTCCAAAACACTAACCTCATCACCCAGTCTACTCAATAATGCCTCTCGGTGCGCCAATTCCTGTCCAAAGCCCGGCTTCGTAAAGCCAAGCAATGGATGCTGGTTGTTTTGTGCCGGCGGCAGGATGCGTCCGGCACTCGGTGCAGGGACGGGGGCTTACCCGGGCCGAGATCCCACGCACCACCTCGGCGTGGAGCCATCCAATGTCCCGATCTCGACCTGCCGGCACGTCTCCACAAAACGTGGTCGCCATGACGACCCTTCCTATCCAGCTGCCCGCTCCACCTAGTGGAGCCTGGACGCGGCCGTTCAAAGCGAGGCCCGGCACGCACCGAGGGCCCGCTTCGGCTAAAAGTCGACCTAACCTCTAACCTGGTTACCGTCGATGCTTCACCTGGATGCTTACACCCCGCAGCCCGTTCCTTGCTCACACATCCAGCCGTTTCCATGCTCCTCGTACCTTTCCTTACACACCTCGGTACACTCATTCCACTCACAGCCTTGGTCACACACCTGACCACCGAACACTTTGGCACACACTCGTTGGTCGCACACCTCACCAACACACCTCTTCGCACCCCCTCCTCGGTCGCCTCCTCTGTGACAATCACAGGTGTGCCCTCATTCGCACACCCAACCACGTGCCTCACCACCAACTCCAGCGTGCATTCCCACTCAACCATTCCAGGTGTGCATCCTTCCATCCCAGGTGTACATCCTCGCTCACCTGTCACAACCAACTCACGCTCCTTGTCACTCTCACTACTCTCCCCTCCACTCTTGACAACGCACTCACCCTTACTCCCGACAGCGCACTCTTTCCCCATGCACCTGTCCGTTACACACCTCTCTCGCGCACACTCTTGTGCACACTCTCCCGTCACACCCTCTGTAACACTCACCACAGGTGGACACTCTTCCTTACTTCTGACAGCGCACTCTTTCCTCATGCACCCGTCCGTCACACACCTTTCTCGCGCACACCTTTCTTGCGCACACTCTCCCGTCACACCCTCTGTAACACTTACCACACCGCGCTTCCATGTGCTCCCTCGCACACACGCTACGACCGACTCACTCTCGCCAGCACCCTCACTCCTTGGCACGCACTTTTTCCTCACACACCCCAGAGTCGGACTTTCTCGCACACCTCCTCTTTCGCACACCAGACCTGTCGCACACTTCACCAACGGCCTCTCACGAACACCCGGGTCTATCTCGACCCCCAAGCTTCTTAAATCCCCTGGCGCATCATACGCACGACCATATTGGTCACCACTTACACCGGGTCCTCTTCCTCTTCGCTTCTCCTCCATCACCTGCGAATCCCTCATCCGGTTAATGAGCACATCATCACGATCCAAACACAGACTTTGGACCAATTCTTTTATCTCCTCTTTTATCTCTTTCTTATCCCCTCTCCGTCGCTTCTTAATTTCGCTCATCCCTTCTTCCACTTCTTCTAATTTGTGCTTCACCTCTTTTATTCCCCGGTACGTCTCCTCAAGCTCATCCTCTAAGGCTACCTTGACCGTTTCCAGGTGCGTCCTCACCTGCCGGTCCTTCATCTCCATTACCTCTATCACCTCGTCCAACCTCGTTGTCAGTCCCTCACGTACCATCTGACATTCCCTCTTTGTCGCTATCAAGTCGTTTTTTATGTCGTTTTGTGTCGCTTTTAAACCTCCTAATACCGCAGTATTCCTTTGAACCTGCTCCACTAACTCCGTTTGTCCCACCGTCAGCTGCTCCACCTCCTGCGTCAGGTCCTCTATGCCCCCTTGCAATTTTACAGTCCCCTTTCTCACCTCCTTCTCCATGTGCTCCTTACAGTGCCTCACCTCCTCGCGCACTCCTCCGACCTCCTCACTCACTCCTCTTCTGATCTCCTCCCCCATCACTTGCATCTCCTGCCCAGATGCCACCCTCATCTGCTCCATTTCCTCCCTGTGAGCATCCAGTTTGGTTTCTACCCCCATTCTGACCCCCTCTATCTGCTGCCCCATTTGGTTAACTTCCCTTTCCGCTTGGTCCCTCATGTCCCTCAATTTGCCTTCCATACTGTTTTCTAACCCCTCTAACCCATTTTTCACTCCCTCTATCTGATTCTCCTGGGCAGCCATTCTATTTTCTACCCCCTCTAACCCCTTTTGCATCCCTTCCATTTGATTCTCTTGAGCGGCCATTCTGTTTTCTACCCCCATTAACCCCTCCTGTATTTCCCCTAATCTATTGTCTAATTTCCCAAATTTCTCGTCTAATCCCTTAAAATTGTTGTCTAATCCCCTAAAATTATTGTCTAATCCCTCACCAGTACCCCTCGCTTCGTCCCTCATTACCCCCATTTCGTTATTCATTACCCCCATTTTTGCTTCTAGCCTCTCCATAAGGGCCCCCATTTGCAACATAAAAAGGTTCGGATCCACCAGGGGCGCTGCCACGGTCGCGGGCGCAGTGACCAGCGAGGCGCCATTTTGCGCTCCCGCAATGTCGGGCACGACGACGCTATTTTGTGCGTCTGCTACCCTCGCTGCTTCGCTCTCCTCGCGTCCCTCAATTTGGTCCTGGACCGACCCTGCCTCACTCTCCCCTACCGGACCCCAGCTGTCTTGGTCTGCCATAGCGCGACTTTCAAAATTCGGGTTTTTATTTTTGTAAAACAAATTCAAATTTCGCCGTTATAATTTCGCGCGGGAAACGCGCTCCGAATTGATTCTACTACAAATTTGGGCCTAATAAATTTAGTCCCGGGTTCGAATTCCACTCCTCGACACCAATTGTTACAGACGTGATGGTGGATGTTATTTACCGAGCGGTTTGGTATGACCACGTCTGCACAAGTTACCCGATTATACCCGAACGTTGACTAATCGCGCTACGCTAGATCAATGAAGGAAAAGACACACGGCTGGGATTAAAATGACTCGACACCAGGGATATGGTTCTCAAGACCTCCGGAGGAGATTATATTCGTTCGGAAGGTTAGATTACAACTACAAGAGGGACAGCAAAGGAAGATAGGCACTTAGACACAATCTTATATTAACCCCAACAGACGACAGATAAACGGGACAAAAGGCTGACTCACACGGGGATTGATGGCAAGGAACGGCAGGATCGATGGCTCCAGGTGCACCTGGGCTCAGGGACAGAATCGGCTCGGTCCGGTCCAGAGATGCAGCATGCAGGGAGGTCGCAGCGCTCGGAGGTAGTGACTTGCTCTTCTTCAAGCTGGGGGCGCATCTGACGTCACGTCCGGTGAGTCGCTTCGTATATCCGGCGGGGAGTGACACGCCCTCGGCTCGTTAGCTCTGCCCCAGATGGAATCGGCTCGTTGCTTCTCATTGGGTGCGTGCGGGGGGTTACCGGCTCCGCCCCTTGACGAGGGGCTGACAGGGAGCCCCTTCGTGGTAACCCCGTGGAGCGCATGGTCATGGCGGCGAACCGAGCCGGTGTGAGGACGCACACTCCCCCCGCGTGCCGTTGTTGTAGTTGTTGTTGTAGCTGTAGTTGTTGTTGTTGCTGTAGTTGTTGTTGTTGTTGTAGTTGTTGTTGTAGTTGTTGTTGTTGTTGTTGTTTGGGGAAGAAGATGGGAGTAGGTAAGGGAAGGTCCTAAACTCACTACTGGTGCCATATAATCACATTCTGGTGCAACGAAGAGTCAGAATTAATGGAAAGGAGTCCTTAACTGACATAGACTAAGAATAACTAGCAAGATGTCCGAAAGTTGTCTACGTGAGATGCGGTGGACCTGGGCACGACATTTAATGGGGGAAAAAAGGGGAAGGTCGGCTCTACTGATTGTTGTTTACAGACAATGGGACTAGGGAATGGGGGATTGGGGATAGTTGGGGAGTATTGGGGAAATAGGGGAATATTTACAAGCGGATATGGAGGCCAAATTCCATATTCGCATATTCCATATTCGCAATTCGCAAATTCCATAACATATCCGTTTTAAAACTCACAATAGTTCAAATCAGCAAGATTTTCTTTACTATTTTCCCATATCATCTATGCCTAATACACATCCATACATGCAGCACAATTTATATGCTGATAAAATTCAAGTTTATATATATATATATAAATCCATGAGCAGAGTATTCTGGGAAGTCAGTGTAAGACCTCTCCCAAATTTGGATAATTTTGTACTCCCTCATTTCTTTTTATGAAGCTCATATCCATAAATAGCTGTTATTCTCATATAAATTCTATAAAAAATGGAATCCCCAAATTACTCACAATTTTACTATTAATTAATGGCTGCTCATAACCCAGCACATCAAATCTTTATATTCCATCTCCCTTGACAAAAGAGATAATGTTCATAATCAAATTATATTTCTATTTTATTTTACGGATTCTCTGCATATTCAATCCCATCCACATAAAACTATCCATTTCCAGACAGGCACACTGTCGGTGTCAACAATCTTGTAAGATTGATACACAAAACAATAAAAAACACTAACATTGACACACAAAAAATACACACACACATGCATTATGCGTATTTGTTTGCGTTGGAACTATTATTTACAGATCAAGATGGGTGTCAATTTTATTTCAATTTCATAAAATTTGTCCTTCAATTTTAGAAATGCTAATACACAAATGGACCAAAAAGTTTATTCTTAGAAAACCCCTATGATGTCACATTGAAATTACCCTTCCAGTTCCCACAATAATTTATCCAAATTTGACTACACACCCATTTACATGTCAGTCGCCCACTGACTTATCAATCGTGTGGAACAATAGTCCGAAATTCCCACCTGATCATCATGTGACCCTTGTCCCTTGGTTTAAAATTTGCAAAGCAATTGTTCCAACTTTGTAAATTTAAAATTGTGTGCCCAACATAAAAGATCCAATTTCGGCATGTGATCAATTAATTACTAATTTGCTTACAAGCAAAAGAAAAAATGAATAATTCTTGCTCCGAAAACTTTTCAGACCCAAGAATCATCGACAGTTATTCATGTTTGTCCAGTAATCTAATTTGTTGAGGCCAATCGTCATTTGGGATTTGTCGCAATGAAGGCCTAATCATTGTCTGAGGTATCGGTCAGCACTGGTACCCTTGATCTTGGTTTCTTTGTCCTTGGTTTCTTTGTCCTTGGTTTCCCTGTCGAAATTGTCTTCTGCTCAGATATGGGCATCTCCTTATCCAGTGTCCCATCTCTCCACAGTTGAAGCACCGGCTTCTGTCGTTACCTGCTCTGTCCACTTGTTGACTTGTCTTTCTGGGCTGCATGTCTGGGTCTTTGGGTTGCCATTCTGACCTCTGGTTATCTCCTGATTCATAGTTGTTGTCTGTTGCATTGTTACGTTGTTGCATAGAAAACCTATTGCGTTGGTTCGTAGTCATCAGGGCTTGTGTCTGTAGTTGCATCAATTTTTCGGCATTTATAGCACTGTTCCTGGCCTGAATTCGCTGATGATGCAAAGCATAATTCAATATTTCTTGCATCGGCTTGCCTTCCCAAGCAATACACTGTCTTTCCACTTCACTCTTCAATTTCGGCAACAGACCATTAATAAAAAGGGGTTTTAGGGCATTGTCGATTTGTGCCCGGTCTATTCCCGAATATAGTCGAAAAACATCTCGCAATCTGTCTAAATAATCACTAGCATCCTCTCCTGTTTTCTGTTTGCACGTAACCACTTTATTCCAATCAGTCACGGGCGGCAATTTTTGTATGGCCTCTATTAATTTATTTATCTGTGTCATTTTAGCCTCCGTGGGTATGTCTAATTCTCCATTTACTGCATGTGCCCAGTTTGCCTCACTCATTAATGTCTTCAAAGTGGTGGTATTAGGAATTACCCACTTTAAGAGTATTTCTATGTCTCTTATAGTCGGCAATTGCGTTTCCACAATCAATCGTAGCTCTTCTGCGAATTGAAGTGGATCTGTTTTGTTTGATGGCATATCGCTCTGTAATGCCTTCAATTGGTGTATTTGCCAAGGTCTATACATCAAATCTGGGCGTTCCTCATTTGCCCCTGGAAATTGCCGTTGCGGGAAATTCATAACGCCACATTGTTCAAAACCTCCCTGTGGGAGAGTCAAGTTTTGAATGTTCATTGGCAGATCATATTGATCGTTGGATAGATTGGCATTCATCACAGAACCCTTACTCCTTGTATGGTGGTATGGGACGTATGTTGAAGTTGTTGCAGCTGGTTGTATTGCTTGCCCACTTTGAGTCGGTTCCTGTCCTCCAGTTGCACCCTCTGGGGTAGTCACCTAAACTGGGGCACTGCTTTCACCTGTCTTCTGTCGGCTAGAGCCAATCGTTTCACTCTGTACTGGCCCTTCGGCAGGTAGAGGTACAGGTACCTGTACTTCCTGTGGCTGATATACACTATTTCGCCGATAGGGTGGAGGAGTTTCCTCTTCTATTTCATTTATCTCATATGACCTTGTGTCTGGGTACAATCTGAACTGGGATCGCTTTCCATTGCTAACTTCAAGAGGCATTTGGGTGGATACCTTTTCCAACCTATGTTGTATCTGCTTCATTTCTTTCTTCACACCCCCCATTTTCGTTTTGGTCTCCCTGTCTCTAGACTCGATGTCCCAGTAATAAAATGGTTTCCAATCCACCTTCAACTTCTGTCTGTCTCTTGCTTCTAATTCTTCTCTGAGTGTTTCCAATGTGTTCCTGTCAAACGTGCCATCCTTGGGGAATTCCTTCTTTCTCCCTTTTGTCCATTCATGCCAAGATTCCAAATCTTTAAGTGAATGTGGACCATATTGCTGATACATGTGGTTGACGCAAGCGCCTCTTTGGGACAAGTCTAGCTGACCTTGTTTGCCCTTGCAGACTCCATTTCCCATTTTGCCTGTATGTGAATAACACTCAATATTCCCTCAATGTACCAGGTAGATTACTAGGATCTGCGCTTTGGAATGCACCTGTACACACCTGTACTATATGTCCTATAAATAAAATCTACTGGAGTTTGTTCCACCTTTTATCAAAGTAACGTTGGATGCGTTGTAGCTTGTTCCAGGTTCCTCTAAAGCTTCACTCGTACCTCCAGGAAGGATCTCTCCACCTGTTCACACGGTGATTTCCAGAAAATCTCCCTCAGCTGTGGCTTTGCACAATCCAATCTCACAGATCAGTATTTGCAGATGAGCCGGAGGGTCAGTATGAAATGGGTGAATCCTCAGGTGTCCGCTCTGTTGACGGGGAAATCACACAATGGTAACCGCACATATATATCTGTATATAAACTCACCACCTTGCTCAATTTTCCCAGGTTGTCTCCACATTGTTAATATCTCGCAAAGATATCAAAGCTTCTTTCTTGAGACCGCATTTTCATCAATCAAACAATCAATATATTCAATTCAATTTATTCAGTTCAATTTATTCAGTTAAATTTATTCAGTTAAATTTATTCAATTAAATTCAATCAATTAGATTCAATCAATTAATAATTCAATCAATTATTCAATTTCAATTAATTCATCAATATTCATCAATAAATCAAATTAATCATTTTGGATGACTCCTTGCATAAGCCCTTTCCCCAATGATGTCAGGACAGGTCCATCCATTGACCGTCACCTCTGGTTCGTACCTCATGTTAATTGATGAATCACCGTCCTGTCCTAGGGTCATATCTGACATATTTCCCCATTTTGCCTGGTCTCCACAAATTTTCTTTGCAACCACTAAAGGCAACTCATCCTTCATTCGTGAGACAGCCAAAATGGATGGCAGAAATTAAAGTTCTTTGGGAAAAATATCTCATCATTTTTCTTTTAATAGTACCCAAAATCTCTTGGCAATATAAATTTCGTAAAACTCCTGAAATGGGACTGTCAAATTCCTTCAATCATGCTAAATTTTGAAACTCCATCGCTTGTAATACCCAATTTATCCCATAGGGCTTGAAAGTTCTTTCCCAAGTTCATGCAGCATTCTGCATTTGAACCCTATGATATCATTTATAATAATCATCATGATTTTATAGTCATGGTCCTATCATAATCATCTATTTAAACGAACATTTCCTTTATCACCACAGCTATGTGGTATAATCAACAATAGAATAAAACTGTACATAGCAACAGGCTACCTCATGGCCACTTAGTATACCTATTGACAATAAGTCATAACAATATCGAATAATCATTGAACAATTCAAAAATCGCTTCCACTGCTCTAGCCGCAGCATTCGTTATTTTGTTTGCTCATTCACTATTCCTGATTCGTCATCAAGGATCTCCATCATCACACAGCGTACTTAATTCCGCATTTTAATGAGAATTCAACAGGAATTTACGACTCAAAGGAAAAAGAACGAGCAGACCTTTTGCAGGATGATCGTTACAAAAATCGTTACATATATTAAAGTATTTATAATGTCGACAAATCATATCTTAATTCTTACAAGATTTTGGTTCTTTGAATAAATCACAGCACCGGGAGAACCAGCTCCAAAAAATGGATCTTTGTGTTTATTCAGCACCCTAGTAATTGGCTCTTTGTGTACTAATTACACAGCACCCAGGCCCCGCTCATATGGATCTTTGTGCAGCGCTGCACAGCACCTGAGCAAAAGGGGTTTCATCTACATTTTCCCTATCCGGTGTACCATCCGTGATATTTGTTTGCTCATTCACTATTCCTGATTCGTCATCAAGGATCTCCATCATCACACAGCGTACTTAATTCCGCATTTTAATGAGAGTTCAACAGGAATTTACGACTCAAAGGAAAAAGAACGAGCAGACATTTTGCAGGACGATAACTGGAATTAGTCGTGAAAATATATCCAAATACACAAAAATACACACCCACACAAATAAACAACATTTATTCCGTTTAACAGAACAAACATTTCCTCTATCATGACATGCATGTCTTCAAAATTATATGACCAAGAGAAAAAGTAAAATTAATTAAAACTGCGGGCAGTGATGATCCGGGGACCATACCGCTCCATCCTGATTGGACGGGTGCGTGCTAGAGTCGTTAACAACGACAGTCCAGATCCGATTGTTCAAAATTTCAACTCAATCGATCGAAAAATGAACGCAGGGATGCATTTTAAAGGTGCAGTGGCACTAACTGAGTTGCCACGAATATGGCCACGAAATTGCCAATATGGCCATCACAAAATATTTTCCTTAATCAATTGGCTCATAGCATAACCAATCTGTAAGTATTTCATCCGAAGATGTATTTCTGAGGACTTTTAATTAAATAAGTCATTTATAAATCAACGAGTTAATTTATTAAATGATTAATCAATAAATCACTATTTTCCTTGACAGCCACATCACTTGGTCAGTGTCATGTCCAAATATCAGCTTCCTTACTCAAAAGGTGCCTGAGTTAATGTAATGTAATTACTGTAATAAGATTACTGCAATTACTGTAATGATTACTGTAATTACTGTAATTACCGGAACTGTAATTACTGTAATTACCTCAATTTATATATACTAGGGCGTGCCCGCACGTACGTGCTTGCAAAAAAAACATGCGTGCAAACAACAACAAAAACTTTGAAACCACGTGGCAGTAACGACCACAGAACCCCCCCCCCCCCTCTATTTACATGAAATGGTTTGGTCCATTCGCAAAGCCAAAGCGAACGACCACAGAACCCCCCCCCTCTATTTACATGAAATGGTTTGGTCCATTCGCAGAGCCAAAGCGAACGGCTTGCGAGTACGGTGACCATACCTTGGGACCCACTTGTCCGATTAATTTTAAACCTTGAAAAGGCACATCCTCGGGTCCCCAGCAATATACCTTACCAGGACTAACCTTACCTTACCTTACCAGACTAAAATTACCAGGACCATTATCAAACATTTATCAAAATATTAGGACCATCATCACACCAATGAATGACTCAATCCTTTAATGACTACATCCAAACCCAGACATTTTGAGTTCCGTAACTTTAATACTTCAAATTTTCCATTCCTTCCCTTCCTGATCTTTCGATGTAGGGATGGGTTCTTTTTAGGATCATGTTGCATCGAGCATTATTTTCCAAAACAGTGTGAACATTAAACCACACCAAAACCTCTGACATCCCACCATTAACACCTATTGTAAGCGTGCCGAATCAGTAAGCATCACCCCTCCTATGAGCCTCGACCAGAGGGTGGTTGTTACTCACAAACACTCGTCGCTAGCTGTTCCATTGTCTGCCGATTCCCACTCTGCTGTTTTTGTCTCATAATCACCAAACAAGAACAGTACACATTTCCTGTAATTATCTGTCATAATCAGGATAAATTTGGAACAGCCCTTAAACTAACACCAAGCAGATCAATTTTTATATTTAGGTTGAGGTTTCACACAAACTGGTTAACCAAATAATACAGAATTATTATTATTATTATTATTATTTTTCAAAAGCACTTGTTCACCAATTTCCCCAAATTTCAGCTTCCTATCTCAAAGGATGGCTAAGATATCGCCCAGACGAACAAACACACAACTAGAACAACGCTCAGTAGAGAGCATATCTCCGCCTTGGTGAACAGTTTATGTTTTGTATCCCACTGATAGGCCGGATCTGGATTCGGACCTGAACCAAAAATGGAATCGGCGTGTTTTTGTCACTTTTTAAAAAATATATGAATAATATTAAAATAATAACATTAATAAGTATATTATGTTAAATATCATGTATATCGCTTTTCACCTGATCTCTTTATGGTGAAGAATCACTTTAAACAATTCTCGTAGCCGGATTCGCACCTGGGTCTTCACCAAAATCCAATCATTTTGTCCGTGTCACCCATGCTATTTATCTGGCAAATTTCGTCAAAAAAAACAACAGCACTGGTTTTGTTTCCTGGAAGCGTCCTGCAAAACGCTTTGCTTCTCGCAAAACGTCCGCCAATGGGAAGTAAAGGGATGGAAAAGGAGCGGGAGCAAGAGACAGGGTGCCGGAATGGACATGAGGGACAATGAGGGACAGTGAGGAGTGTTGGTATGCAATTTTTATCCAATCGCCATCTTTCACAGTAATTCTGGACCGGCATGAGGTGGGATTGTCTGTCATGAATTTATTTGTTGATCGAACGAGTTTTAATTTGTCTAAATCCGACCAGTCGTTCCAAAGATATAAGCCGTTTTGTCGCAATACCATAAATTGGAATGAGGTAAAAAAATATATATATAAATATAATTCCCTTTCCCGGTTCCCTGTCGCTCGCCGAGCAAATCGAGTGCTTTGAACAAGTGCAAAAAAAAAACTACTTTACCGGCCTTACACGTCCTGGAAGCAAATGGTCGCAAGGTGCACGCATGCTCCGTTTGCTTCCAGGTCACAGTAAGGCCTTTAATGACCAGCGCCGACCTTGTGCATTTTATTTAGACAGCGCAAAAATACGTATTTACAGAAATCATTTAGGAAAACACGAATAAATAGAATCATTTAACACGTTTCATCCTTGTATTACCTATGGACAATCGCAAGTCCCACACACCAAATCCTCCATCTTCAGAATTCATATTTCATAATGGACAGATCCCCAAGAGGTCATGCTCACCTTGACGACGTCCACTCGAAATTCCAGCGGTGCCTCCAGATTGTTGGAGAATTTGTAGCTGAGAGACTCAAGACTCCAATGACCGGACACAGGTTTACAAAAGGTCTGGTTTATTAACTGGTTATTCACTTCATTCCATTTACCAAATAATACCGCATAATTCAATGGCTGAGATTAACTCTTTTCGCATGGTCCTTCTCGTTCGGCTGATGTTCCTCCGCCACTCCCGTTGGTCAGAGCTCCTGGTAGCAAGTCCTCTCGACTCCACGTTTGCTCTCGTTTATATGGACAAACTGGACTTAATCCCCTTTCCGCTGACCGTTAATCCTTTCTCCGCTAATGCCCCGAGGTCATGCGTGCACCGAGTCCTGGCATCAGCTCGCTCCCCTCCTGCTGTGAGTTCCGTTTACCAAACGATAGGGGGGTGCTTCAGCCAGGGGCTGTGACCAGGTGGACAAGAGATTATCATGTTCGGGCACATTCCTAACACTCATTTACGAACTCGTCTTTCACATAGTTTGCAGGTAAAATGTATCTGCTTTGTTACCAGGTTAATTAATAAGTTACCAGTGCCAATTAATAAGTTACACTGAGTTACACTTCCACACTATGATGGTACCATCAGTTTCGTACAATAACTCACTGTGCTCTAAGTGAGCGCAAAGAACATCCCCAATGTCTCTGTCCCCGTCTTCAAGCCAAAGTTAATCAACTCCAGTGATCGACAGAACGATGTTGAATCGAGACCAGAATCCCGTTCGGTTGACAGTGACAGTCACTGTCAAAGATGCATATAGGTGCCATCAAGGTGACTGGGAAATCACCCCTTTGGATATGGCCGTTCAACGGCTCCCTTTACGGCGAACCGCAAATTTCCATTTAAAACTTCACGTTACACACACACCAGCTTAACTTCTGGATGCGGTGAAAATGGTTAAAGCGAGGTGAAAACCCTGGAGCGATGCGCAAATCCTGCGCGAGGTCAAAATGGCCAACGGCCCGTTCTCGAGACGTAGCGGCACTCAAAGTACGATTCTCTTCCGAATCAACTACAAAACCTGACACGCAGGTTTATCTGTCACAGCGATAACAACTCTGTCGCAGGAATCCCTTTCCCAAGAAACCCCAAAATTCACTCGTGAACCTCGTTCGCCAACGTTCGTTCAAGACCGCGAAGTAACTCGGCTTCTTGTCCGACTCACTCGCTCCGCCTTCTTCTTCTCCTCCTCTGCTTCTTCTTCGTCGTCATCCGGTTCCGGTTTCATTAAAAACATTAACTTTTTACCTTTTGAAAACAGGTATATCTATTTCACTTAAACAACAACAATAATAGTACATGCAACCAAAAATGTTTACAGTGGATGAGAACCACAACAATGGAAGTGACGAATCCGTAACACTTCCCCCCCTCAAGAAAGAAAGTTTGAACATAGTGAAAACTTTCTTTGCATGCAAAAACTCTTTTAACAAACAAAAGTAAAACTCACACCCAAATGATCAATTCATGTGAGCAACAATAATTAATATTCCCCAAAAGAAAGCAACAAAACTTCCAAACAACCTACAGAAATTTCCAAAGTTAGTTCACTCTGGATAAAGCATCAGCAACGACATTGTCCCTGCCCTTTACATGCTCAATTTCCAAGTTGAACTCCTGCAAAGCCAAACTCCATCTCATCAACCTCTGATTTTTATTTTTCATTTTTTGAATGAAGGTTAAGGGGTTGTGATCAGTGAAGACTTTTGTAGGAAAGGTAGTAGTTCCTATATACACCTCATAATGCTGAAGTGCTAGCAGGAGAGCAAGGGTCTCTTTTTCCACAGTGACATAATTTGCATGATGTTTGTTAAACTTTTTCGAATAGTAGCACACCGGGTGATCCACGCCATCACCATCTTCCTGTAATAGAACTGCCCCAGCCCCCACATCACTTGCATCAATGGCCAACTTGAATGGTTCTTGAAAATCCGGGGCTGCTAAGACAGGAGAGCTCATTAATATTGCTTTGACGTGGGCAAAGGCAGCCTGACATTTGTCATCCCAAACAAACTTGGTGTCTTTCCTCAGCAAATTCGTTAAAGGGGCTACCACATCAGAAAAATTCCTGCAGAACCGCTGGTACCAACCAGCCATACCCAAGAATCTCATGAGCTCCTTCTTCCCTTTTGGAACTTGGAAGCGATCAAGGGCTTCTATCTTGGCTGTCACCGGTTTCACCTGCCCCTGACCTACTACATGGCCTAGGAACACCACCTGTGCCTTTACAAACTCACTCTTAGATAAGTTGATGGTCAACCCTGCCTCGGTCACTTTCTTGAAAAATGCATGGATTTGTTTAATATGATCTTCCATGGTCATGGTGTGGATGATGACATCATCCAGATAAGCCTCCACCCCCTCAAGGTCTGCAATAAGCTTATTAATCAGCCGTTGAAATGTAGCAGGCCCGTTTTTCAATCCAAATGGAAGAACCTTGTACTGATACAACCCATCTGGTGTGACTAAAGCCGAGATTTCCTTGTCTCTATCAGTAAGAGGAATCTGCCAATACCCTTTCAGCAAGTCAAATTTAGTTACAAATTTAGCTGGGCCTATTCTATCAATACAGTCATCAATCCTCAGGATGGGATATGAGTCGGTCTTGGTCACTGCATTAACCCGTTTTAAATCCGTACAACAGCGAAAACTGCCATCGGGTTTTGGAACGAACACACATGGTGAGCTCCATTCACTGCTGCTTGGTTCGATGATGTCATTCTCGAACATATACTGAACCTCCTTCCGAAGATACTCCATCTTCACAGGGTTCATCCGATAGGGGTGTTGCTTCACAGGAGTGGCTTCCCCCACCTCAATGTCATGATATACCAGGTCAGTACGACCAGGTACATCTGTGAACAAATGTGCAAACTCAAAAATTAGGCAGGATAGTTGTCCTTGTTGTTCCCTCGTCAAATGACTGAATTTCTCATCTAAATGACTCAACACTTCTGTGTTCGTCAATCTGGGACAAGCCTGGTCATCAAAGTTATCAAACTTCACACCGGCATCAACCTCTGGATTCTCTTGCACCCCGACTACAGGCACGACAGGTGAGACCGGAACCATTTCTTCCACAGGCTTCCTCTCATAATATTTCTTCAGTCGGGTGACATGACACAGCTGCCGATTTTTCCGTCGGTCGGGAGTTGTCACCACGTAATCTGTTTCATTAACCCTCCTTTCGATTGCTTAGGGACCGAAATATCTAGCCTGTAGTGGCTGACCTGGAACAGGAAGCAACACTAACACTCGGTCCTCTGGACTGAAATTTCTTATCTGAGATTTCTTTACATGTCTCACTTTCATTTTATCCTGTGTCACTTTTAAGTTTCTTCTCGCAACTTCACGAGCCTTTGCCAATCTGTGCCTAACAGTTGACACATACTCTACCACTGTTGACTGTGACTCCTCCTGTAGCCACTGTTCTTTCAACAATTTCAATGGTCCTCGCACTGCGTGTCCAAACACATGTTCAAAAGGACTGAACCCCAATGACCCCTGAACAGATTCCCTCGTAGCAAACAACAATAAGGGTATTCCTTCATCCCAATTCTTGTCACATTCAAAACAATACGTTTTGATCATATTCTTCAATGTCTGGTGAAACCTTTCCAAGGACCCTTGGCTCTCGTGATGGTAAGAACTTGATCTTACTTGCTCCACTCCAAACAGGTGTACCACTTGCTGAAAAAGTATTGACATGAAATTGGAACCCTGATCAGACTGGATGACGTTAGGTAGACCAACCAAAGTGAAAAATTTAATCAAGGCCTTCGCAATAACTGCCGCAGTAATTTTTCTAAGAGGCACTGCCTCTGGGAACCTCGTGGAAGCGCACATGATGGTCAACAAATACTGATGTCCAGCCTTAGTTTTAGGTAAAAGGCCTACACAGTCAATAATGACATGGCTGAATGGCTCTTCAAAAGCTGGAATTGGTTTTAAAGGTGCGGATGGGACTTTCTGATTAGGTTTTCCCACCAGCTGGCAAGAGTGGCAAGATTTACAGAAATCCGCTACATCACGTTGCAATCCTGGCCAGAAAAAATGCACCAATATTCTGTCACAGGTCTTGTTCACTCCAAGGTGCCCGGCCAAAGGTGTCTCATGCGCCAAACTCAATATCTCCTTCCGGTACGGCAGTGGCACCACAATTTGGTAATGAACTTTCCACTCATCGTCTGCTGGCACCTCCGGTGGTCTCCATTTTTTCATGAGTATTTCCCCTTTCATGAAGTAACCAACAGGTATCTTCATAGCCTCTTACTCTGTAACGGCTTGATCAATCAAACTCCGGATCTCCAAATCTCCGTGTTGTTCTTCAACAAGTCTCTTTTGGACCAGCACCGTTTGCTCAACCTTGCTCCCAGATGTCTCCGACGGACACTCCATTTCCTCTTTTGTTCCAGATGCCACCTTTTCCTTAAGTTCCTTGATGTCACTCCCTTTCCTATTACCTCTTTCAGAATTTTCCTCCAATACCTCTAAGGAATCCAAATCCACATTGCCTTCCTTCTCCTTCTCTTCAGAGCGCTTCCTACCCATAGCACGAATCACTGCACAAGATTGAAAGATACCCGGAATCTCCTGCTCTAACTGTGCGGTGTTGTTTTCCATACTGGGCTTTTCAACCAACATTGGGTTACCAGAAACTCGACCACCGGCCAAATCATTCCCGATAATAAAAGAGATTCCCTCTACAGGAAGAGTGGCTTGTAAACCTACGGTGACCGGTCCTGACACCAAATCAGACTTCAAATGGATGACATGAAGAGGAGCTTTAACATAGCCACCAACCCCCTGTAAAAGAACACTAACACCAGTTGCCGTCTTCTCTGACAATGGCAAAATGCCTTCAAGCATCAAAGATTGATGTGCTCCTGTGTCCCTCAATACCCTAACAGGTCTCTGGTTCGTTAAGTCTCCATCCAGTGACACAAACCCCTCTGAAATAAAAGGTTTGTAACCCCCTTGAACAAGGTCGTTCTGTGATGCCGTAACTTCGGCATTGGAACTTTCACAAGGCACTGTCCTCCAAGGACGATTTCTCGCATTGGCCAATGCATTCGGAGTTGTACTAGTTTGACTCCGCTCCTGATTTTACCTTTTCAGGGCGTAACATTGGACATCAAATGTCCAGGTTTCTTGCAAAAAGCGCAAGTAGGCCCGGAGGAAAAACTCGTGGTCTGCCTCGGCCCCCCCGGAAGATAAGTCTGTCTTGGAACTGTAGTCTTCTGATCCCCTAAAGTCGCGGTATCAGATTTGTCCCCATAGTCCTCTCTAGGCCGCCTCCATGAAAATTTGTTCTCTGCACCTGATTTACCATAACTCCCCTGGCTAACTCTAGGTGGGAAGTTAGGTTTGTGGAACCCCATCCTGTGTGTCAAGGCATAGTCATCTGCCACAGTTGCTGCCTCAGACAACTCTGGTACTTTCTTTTCATCCAGATGTACTTTAATGTCCGCGTGGTCACACTGTTTGAATTCCTCCACCAAGATCAATTGTCGTAACAGGTTGAAGTCTTTCCCAACTCCTTCGAGTCACACCACCTATCAAACATGGTTTCCTTCATTCTGGCAAACTCCACATGGGTCTCACTCTCCCTCTTCCTGGCATTCCTGAATTTTTGCCGGTAAGCTTCAGGGACCAATTAATAGGCTTTGAGAATGGTTTTCTTCACTATCTCATAATTTGCACATTGGTCAATCGGTAAAGCCGAATAGATATCTTGAGCTTTACCCACCAGAACACTTTGCACTAACATAGTCCAGGACCCCACAGGCCATTTTAGGATTTGAGCCACCTTCTCAAAATGTAAAAATAACTTGGCTACCTCCTTTTCATTGAAGGGTGGAACCAGCCTCACATGCCTACCAACATCCCAAGAGTTCTGACTCGTTGTCGAACTTGCCGGCATGGATACTACTTCTCTCCGTTCTCCCAGTAATTCCAGCTCCTTGAGTTTAAGTTCCTTCTGATACTCCATGTCCCATTCCTTTAACTCCCTTTCGGCTCTCCTTTCCCCCATGCTCTTTTCTCTGCTCTTCTTTTTTCTTCAGCTCTCCTTTCCTCTGCTCTTCTTTCTTCTTCAGCTCTCCTTTCCTCTGCTCTTTTTTCCTCGAGTTCTTTTTCAGCTCTCCTTTCCTCTGCTCTTTCCTCTGCTCTTCTTTCCTCGAGTTCGAGTTCCTGTTCTGCTCTTTCCTTTGCTCTTCTCTCCTCGAGTTCTCATTCCTGTTCTGCTCTTCTTTCCTCGAATTCTCGTTCCTGTTCTGCTCTTTCCTTTTCTGCTTTCCTTTCCTCTGCTTTTAACCCCTCCTGGCTCTGCAGTTGCATCTCCATTTTCCGGAGCTCCACATTTTCTTTTTCCTCCGGTAACCAATCCAAGGCTACCTCTTTCCATGTTCCTTGTCCCACCAGAGATTCTACCACCAATGTCTGCATCTCTGCTTTCTTCATATTAACTCGGTCCTCCAAGTTCAAATATTTGGCCAATATCATGAGTTCCGATCTTTTTAACGCCTGGAACTGTGCCTCATTAGGGGACGCCACAAACTTTTCTGCGTCAAACACCATGGTGACTATCAGCTAGCACCTGTTAACCTTCACACAAAAATTTTTAATTTTTTTTTGAAATATTTGGGAATGTTAGAAAAATTCCAAATTTGGGAATTTTGGGAATTTTAGGGAATTCTATCCCGGACGAGTATTAGGGAATTTAATCCCGGACGAGATTTGGGGATTTTGTCAGCAAAGACGAGCCCCCAATTTCTGTTACGTGCTCCTCCCCAAACCCCGGTCACGGTGTACCTCCGAGCCCCGAGAGGAGTCACGGCAGAAAGATGTGTTATTCTGTATGTCTTAGATCAATGGTGAAACCACACCAATTGTAACAAACAACAAATATTGCATTAAGATCACACAAGAATAACAGTACCAAAAAAAATAATAGTAATCAATTGTACAACAAATATATCCTTCCTATGATTGTACCATCAGTTTCGTACAATAACTCACTGTGCTCTAAGTGAGTGCAAAGAACATCCCCAATGTCTCTGTCCCCGTCTTCAAGCCAAAGTTAATCAACTCCAGTGATCGACAGAACGATGTCGAATCGAGACCAGAATCCCGTTCGGTTGACAGTGACAGTCACTGTCAAAGATGCGTAAAGGTGCCCTCAAGGCGACTTGGAAATCACCCCTTTGGATATGGACGTTCAACGGCTCCCTTTACGGCGAACCGCAAATTTCCATTCAAACTTCACGTTACACACACACCAGCTTAACTTCTGGATGTGGTGAAAATGGTTGAAGTGAGGTGAAAAACCTGGAGCGATGCGCAAATCCTGCGCGAGGTCAAAATAGCCAACGGCCTGTTCTCGAGACGTAACGGCACTCAAAGAACGATTCTCTTCGGAATCAACCGCAAAACCTGACACGCATGTTTATCTGTCACAGCGAGAACAACTCTGTAGCAGGAATCCCATTCCCAGGAAACACCAAAGTTCACTCGTGAACCTCGTTCGCCAACGTTCGTTCAAGACCTCGAAGTAACTCGGATTCTTGTCCGACTCACTCGCTCCACCTTCTTCTACTCCTCTTCTTCTTCGTCGTTGTCCAGTTCCGGTTTCATTTAAAACATTAACTTTTTACCTTTTGAAAACAGGTATATCTATTTCGTTTAAACAACAATAATAATAGTACATGCAACCAAAAATGTTTACAGTGGATGAGAACCACAACAACAGAATTGACGAATCCGTAACACTACCCTGTGGTGAAGACCTCAGGGCGACAGATGACCAAGACAAGCTTTAACTCCAAGGCGTTTACCCAAAACTATGGTAGTGTTGAAGGAGCTGTGGCTCCCACGTCGATCGAAAGAATGGACGCGACAAAAAGCTTGGATTCATCTGAGCTGCTTTATTAGAATCAAACACTCAGGCACTCTGGGAAAAACGTTTTACGGTCGGCAATATATATCTATTCCGCCAGGGGGTTTGCCCAGGCCTGGCGCCAGGGGGCGTGGCCCCGCGGGCCGGCTGCGGCCTGGCAAGCCGAGGGCGAGCCCGGCCTGGTGATCGCTCCGCGTCCTTGATAGGTGCAAGGCGATTGTGTAACCCCAGCGGCAGCCGCTACACACGTCCCCCCAGAATCGACTTGCACCGGCAGGGTCAACTTGAGGGGGGTCCTGATGACCCGGCCGAAGCGACCCCTGGTGGGTCGTGGGAGGGGGTCCGGTGAGGTGGTGGGCGGTCGAGTGGGGGGCATCGTGGACGGGGGGCGGCCTCGCCGCGGCGGGAGGGCCACCCGTGGTGGGTGGTCGACGTCCACGTGCGCCGGCTTGAGGCGGTCCACTGCAATCCGGTCCGACCTGCCGCCGATGTCGATGACGAACGACTTGTCGTCCCGTCGCAGCACCCGGAAGGGCCCGTCGTACGGCGGCTGGAGTGGCCGCCGATGTGCGTCGTGACGCACAAAAACATACTCCGCGGTGCGGAGTGCTGGGGGGACGTAGGACTGGGGGTCACCGTGGTGGGATGTCGGCACGGGGGCAAACCGTCGGGCGGCCTCCTGGAGGTCCGAGCGCTGGCGAGCTGCGGACCAGGGGCTGGTAGCGTCGGGCACGAATTCGCCCGGGACGCGTAGCACCTGGCCATAGACCAGCTCGGCGGTGGATGCCTGGAGGTCCTCCTTGGGGGCCGTGCGAAGGCCCAAAAGGACCCACGGCAGCCGGTCGGCCCAACCGCCGTCTTGAAGGCCGGCCATGAGCGCGGCCTTCATGGAGCGGTGGAATCGCTCGCACAACCCGTTTGCTTGGGGGTGGTAGGCCGTAGTACGGTGGAGCTTGACCCCCAGGTTGCGGGCGACCGCGCCCCACAGCTCGGAGGTGAACTGTGGTCCGCGGTCTGACGAGATGTCCGCCGGTGCGCCGAAGCGGGCGACCCAGGTGGCGATGAAGGCCTGCGCCACGTCGGCGGTGGTGGTGGAGACGAGGGGAACGGCCTCCGGCCACCTGGTGGTCCTGTCCACCATGGTGAGCAGGTGTGTGAACCCTCGTGATGGGGGAAGGGGGCCCACCAGATCCACGTTGACGTGGTCGAAACGTCGTTCGGGCACGGTGAAAGGTGCCAGCGGGGCCTGGGTGTGTCGGTGGACCTTGGCCCGTTGGCAGGCGGTGCAGGCGCTGGTCCAATCGCGGACGTCCCGACGAAGGCCGTGCCAGACGAAACGCGCCGACACCAGCTTCTGGGAAGCTTTCCGGCCCGGGTGGGAAAGGCCGTGGAGGGAGGCGAAGATGCGGCGTTGCCAGGTGACGGGCACGATGGGGCGAGGCCGGCCTTGGGAGACGTCGCAGAGCAGGACAGTGTCCGCGCAGGGGATGTCGGCCAGGCGGAGGCCCGTGTCCGCCGCCCGGAGGGCTTGCACCGTGGTGTCGGTGGTTTGGTCCGCCGCCATGAGCGCAAAATCCACGCCCAGGTGGACCGCGTTCGCGCTGGCCCGGGAAAGACAGTCGGCCACGGCGTTGTTTTTGCCGGCGACGTGCCGGATGTCCGTGGTAAACTCCGACACGGCGGAGAGGTGGCGCTGTTGGCGGGCCGACCATGGCTCCGTGACCTTGGCCATGGCGTAAACCAACGGCTTGTGGTCGACGAACGCCGTGAAAGGTCGGCCCTCCAGGAGGTGGCGGAAATGGCGGACGGCCAGGTGTAGACCGAGGAGCTCCCGGTCAAACGTGCTGTATTTGAGCTCGTTCGGCCGGAGCTGCCGGCTGAAAAAAGCGAGTGGCTGCCAAACCCCGTTCACCCATTGCTCATGTACGGCGCCCACCGCGTAGTCGGAGGCATCCGTGGTGAGGGCGATGGGAGCGTTGAGCACCGGGTGAGCGAGCAGTGTTGCGTCGGCGAGGGCCCGCTTTGAGCTTTGGAAGGCCGCATCCATTGCTGCGGACCAGGCGATGTCGTGCTTGGCCGGCTTGCCCCGGAGGGCTTCGTAGAGGGGCCGCATGAGTTGAGCAGCGCGGGGCACGAAGCGGTGATAAAAATTCACCATTCCCAGGAATTCCTGCAGGGCCTTTATGGTGCGGGGACGCGGGAAAGTGGTGATGGCCTCGACCTTGGTTGGCAGCGGCACGGCCCCGTTCTTGGTGATGTGGTGGCCCAAAAAATCAACGGCCGTCGTGCCGAAGTGGCATTTGGCCGGGTTGACGATGAGGCCGTGCTCGCTGAGGCGCCCGAACAGTGTTCGGAGGTGGAGGAGGTGCTCGGCCCGGGACGTGCTGGCGACGAGGATGTCGTCCAGGTAAACGAAAAGGAACGGCAGGTCACGCAGCACGCCGTCCATCAAGCGCTGGAACGCCTGAGCCGCGTTCTTGAGACCAAACGGCATCCGCAAGAACTCGAATAAGCCGAACGGCGTGATGACTGCCGTTTTAGGGACGTCGGCCGCCCTGACAGGTACCTGGTGATATCCCCGTATGAGATCAATTTTTGAAAAAATGACCCGTCCCGCCAGACGGGCGGAGAAGTCTTGGATATGCGGGATCGGGTACCTGTCGGGTGTTGTAGCGTCATTAAGACGGCGGTAGTCGCCACACGGGCGCCATCCACCCCCCGGCTTTGGCACGATGTGCAGTGGCGAGGCCCACGCGCTATCGGAGCGCCGCACGATGCCGAGGTGCTCCAACGCGTCGAATTCGGCCTTCGCAACGGCAAGCTTGGCTGGGTCGAGGCGGCGGGCCCTGGCGTAGACCGGCGGGCCCGTGGTTGGTATGTGGTGCTCGATCCCATGCCGTACTGCGACGGCCGAAAACGTCGGCCGCGTGAGGGCCGGGAACTCCGCGAGCAGGCGAGCAAACTCGTTCGCCGCCGGGACGGTGCATGCCAGCTCGGTCGGCGCGGAGCTGCTCAATGTGCATACCAGGGAGCTGAAGGTTTCAGCGTTGATTAAACGACGCCGTTGGACGTCCACCAGCAGTCCGTGTGCGCAGAGGAAGTCGGCGCCGAGCAGAGCCATGGGCACGTTGGCGGTTACAAACGTCCAAGCGAAGCGTTGGCCGCCGAAGCAGAGGGTGACGTTGCGCGGGCCGAAGGTGCGGATAGTCGATCCGTTGGCCGCAACCAAGGAGGGGCCGCAAACCGCGGATTGCCTGTCCTGGTCAGAGGCGGGCATGACGCTCACTTGGGCGCCGGTGTCGCACAGGAAGCGCCGTCCGGACGCTTTATCCGTGATGAACAGTAAGTTGCCCGTGTGACTGTGGCCGGCGCTCATGGCAGGTAATGAACGCCGGCCTGGCCGTTTCCCGACCCGCCGAAGGTGCACGGGGGTCGGCATGTCCGGGCCTTCTGTCCGAACCTGGCATGATAGGAACACCACGCTTGGTCGGGTGGAGGCTTCGGACGTCGTGCTGAACGTGGTCGGCTCGGTATAGCGGCCGCCAATTGCGTCGGCAGTTCGGCCGTCGAACGCGCCGGGTGCTCGGGCGCCATGGATGGTGCATCAGGCGGCGGCGGGTCCCATGTCGCCGCTGCGATGCGCTGTCCCGCGGCGGAGATTTTGTCGGCTTCTCTGGCAAGGGCCCGGGGATCTGTGATCGTCGTGCTTGCCAGGGCGAGGCGTACCGGGTTAGGCAGCTGACGGAGGAACAGCTCCCGGAACAGGAATGCCGGAGAGTGCTTGCCGAGCAGCGAAAGCATGTAGTCCATTCGCTCGGAAGGGCGCGTGTCGCCGAGCTCCGGCAAATCGAGCAGGCGCCGTGCGCGTTCCGCCGCTGGGAGGGCGAAAGCATCGAGTAGAAGCTTCTTAATCGCGCCGTATTTGTCCGCGGCCGGCGGGCTCTCGAGGAGGCTCAGGGCGCGGGCTGCGGTGGCTGAACCGAGCGCAGCGACCACGTGGTGGAAGCGGGTGTCGTCCGCCGTGATGCCCCGCAGGGCGAACAGGGACTCCGCTTGTGCGAACCAAACCGCCGCGTGAGCCTCCCAGAAGGTAGGCAGTTTAAGGGCGACTGCCGTGTCCATGTCGGTAGGTCACCAATGAAGGAGCTGTGGCTCCCACGTCGATCGAAAGAATGGACGCGACAAAAAGCTTGGATTCATCTGAGCTGCTTTATTAGAATCAAACACTCAGGCACTCTGGGAAAAACGTTTTACGGTCGGCAATATATATCTATTCCGCCAGGGGGTTTGCCCAGGCCTGGCGCCAGGGGGCGTGGCCCCGCGGGCCGGCTGCGGCCTGGCAAGCCGAGGGCGAGCCCGGCCTGCTGATCGCTCCGCGTCCTTGATAGGTGCAAGGCGATTGTGTAACCCCAGCGGCAGCCGCTACAGTGTTATCTTTTTATGGCATATGAGGGAAACGGAGTTCCCTCATCTTATTTGAATGGACAGACGCGACAAGGGTTTTTAGAAACCACGAACAAATAAATGTACAAGGCCAATCAACAATGCAACAAATAAAATGCAACGAATAATGGTTTGATTGAAAATAAATGCAAAACGATAAAAAGAATGTTGAGGTAAAATAAATCCTACAGTAAGACGTCTCCACTCAGACACATGAAACAGACACAGGGAAAGATTAAATAAATAAAATAATGTTTCTGCCGGCCGGCACCTAACTCTGGTCTTGACGAGCACTTGGTGGGGTTGCCTCAAACCACTGCCTGGGAAACACACAAGATGGAGCGGAGTCGTGCCCGTAGCCAGCCGCCGGCGTGAGGCAAGCAGACAGGATAGCCTCCTTATGATGGGAGTTGTCCACAAAAACTCCCCCACAGCGCTGATGTTTCTCTCAGGTACATATGGCACGAAGTGCAGCTGTTACGAAGCTTGTTCAAGGAAAAGCCAAAAATATGCTCGCTCGCCACACAGCCAGCACCAGAGAGAGAGGGTAGTGCGACCGCTCGTACCAAGAGCCTGACCAAGACAGCGAGAGAGAGAGAGAGAGAGAAATGGACCCTCCCCTCTTTTTGCTGACGTCACACTCAAACCAATCCCTGCACCCCACCACTTCGGTCCATGGCCAAGACCAAGCATTCCCTTTGGGTCGGGGCCTTGCGGACTTTCTTGACGCCTATCAAGAATGATCGGCTGGGTGGGGTGGTAATGTCTGGATACCGTCGGCGATTGGGTTGTTGTAATTATGTGCCGGGTGCATGGCTGGCCGAGTAAATGTCATAAGAACAAACGGAAAAATCACAGGGGCATTTACACAATGGGAATTTATCCTTATGCCCTATCTAATTAGCAAAGTTCCACCCCTCGCATGGAGACACGTAAAGGCGGCTTGCACGGACATTCGACCCTGACTTAGATACATGAAGGTTCTTCTTTGCGACATTTGGATCATGCTCCGCTATACAATACTACCTCGACAGGTATTTCATTACCTACCCCCACACCCTTAACAATATATATAAATATATATATATTGCGCGGAAGCATGCTTTAGCTGAAGGGATATCCCGGGAAACTGCAAGGAGAATCTTACACAAAGACCTCCACTTCCATCCATACAAATGACGGTTGTGCAAGAACTCAATGCGAGAGACTGGATAAGCCGCAGGGAGTTATGCGAGAACATTCTGCAACGTGTTCCGGAAGATGCTGTTCTCTTGTGCAGTGACGAAGCACATTTTCCGTTCCACTGACCTCGCCCCTTGTGATTTTTTTCTGTGGGGCTACCTTAAATCACGAGTGTATACTCATCGACCCCAAACTCTTGAAGCCCTTAAGGTTGCTATTCAGCAGGAGATAGCCGCTGTTCCACCCGACATGACCCGTCGAGCCATGGCAGCCTTCAGAAATCGCCTCCAAGCGTGTATAGACAATGACGGCCATCATTTGGAGGATGTCATCTTTAAAACATGATGAATAAAAACTGTATTGAATGAAGTTTCATGTGTGCATATAATATCTTGATAATAGGCCGAGAAAAATATATTTCCGGGTTCTGGTCAGCGCGCGCATCGGTTTTGACCCTGCGCGTCAACAATTTCTTTTTTCACATTTGGTATCGACGTTCGCGCACGGTTCTCCCCTACAAAATTGCGTTTAGTTTGTCCAAATCCATCCAGCCGTTCCAAAGATATGAGTAGTTATGTGTGTCGTGACGTCATGAATCCAATAGGGAAGTTGCATGTGACGTCATCGTCTTAGTCAAGTGACCGCTTGGGTGGCAAAACATTGCTTCTGCCACCATACGTCATGGCGGCAATTTGAAACTCGTCTCACATAATTTGCCCCCTACACGATGGTAAAGAGTTGTTGTGCTGTCGGATGTACAGCCCGATTTCATAAGGGATCGGGCTTGTCATTCTACCGTTTTCCGGACGACACAACGTTAAAACGGATTCATAGCTGCCTTGACTGCAGCTCTCAGGTGAGAATATGGCTCATGAGGTTGTCACCTTCGCTCGCGAAGCGAAAAGCAGGATTAGGCATTTGGTTACGTACATGTGGAGTGTGTGTGGCGTACGTGTGGGGTGTGTGTGGCGTACATGTGGAGTGTGTGTGGCATATGTGTGGAGTGTGTGTGGCGTACGTGTGGAGTGTGTGTGGCGTACGTGTGGCGTACGTGTGGCTTACTTGTTGTGTATGTGTGGCGTACGTGTGGCGTACTTGTGGAGTGGGTGTGGCGTACTTGTGGCATACGTGTGGAGTGTGTGTGGACTGTGGAGTGCGTGTGGCGTACTTGTGGGTCCACACGGGTCCACAGGCAGATGACACAGCCTCGGTTTCTCGCAATACCGCGAAAACGCCTCAATGGGCAAGCTACGGGCGTAAACTGACAGGTCTGTCTGATCAAACGACAGCTTTCCCGCCATGTTGTTTATGCCACCCAAGATGGCGGCCGGAACCAGTTGCCATGGACGACGCTCACGCGATGCAAGGCCTCTATCGGCTGGATATTGTCATTTATTGAAACGAAGACGTTCTTTGTCGGGTTCGTGTGAAGCAACCAGAAGGCCGAAAGAGCTGCGGGTGGTCTCGTTAGTTAGGCCTGGATCCTATTTCGTTTGTCATGAAGTTGTAAGTGTCTGTGATAATCTGGTGGACTGGGAGAGGAGATCGTGGGAGACCATCGGCCTGTTAGACCACATGCACATGCGCAGTGTTGACGATATCGACGCATTGGAATGTTTGACGGTACGGCGAGGCAATCTCGAGAACGAAATGGCAGTCTATAATATGCTTGAAGAACTTAATAATTTTCAGAATAAATACATTTTAAAATAACTTAAGCTTGTGTTCATTATTTACAAAAAAAAGGCCTACAAGTCCCATTGGCTGTCTTTAATTTCTCTCTGGACGGCGCCACAGCAGATGAGGAGGACTGCAAGGCATGAGGACACAAAAAAACCTCTATATGTGCAATCCATGCTTTTCAAAAAAAACAAAAAGAAAAAAGAAAAAACCACATCGCCGCATCAATTCTGGAACTTTGGTCTGACCAGAGACGAGCAATATATATTTTTTGGCCTTATCTTTAACCATTCTTTTTTCATTTACCTTTGAAATGTGGGAGGTTTTTTGGGTCACCTTGTATATATATATATATATATATATATATATATATATATATATATATATATATATACATACATACATATATATTGTACATATATATAGATCGCGGTTGCGATCGCGATCATATATATAGACCTGACCCTGAGTGCGACATACATATATATAGATCGCGGTTAGGATGTTATAGACCGAGCGGTGGTTTAAAACCGCGACCTAACAAAACTCACCCGATTCCACCTGAACGTTGGTTGTATCGCACCCTAGCTGCTCAATGAGGGAAAAGACGAAAACGACGCAATGCAAAGAGGAAAACGAAGACAAAAAGGTTGGAAATACTACTAAATTTATTTCTACTATTTACACACAAGCAACAAAAAGCAATTCAGTTTATTTACAAGTACAAGACGCAGGTGACACAGTGCAAATTTAGCTTATCTACAGACTTAACTTATTACCCAGGACAGAACAAACAGAACGCTGACTCACGCGGGGAATGCCAGGGATGGCAGAAGGTGGATGGCTGGCGGGAGAGGAAAGGTCCAAGGGGGGGTCTTGCAGCACAACCGGCGCGTTCAGCAGCCGCCGTTCCGTTTCGGCCCTGCTCCGAACCGCCGTTCAGGCCCCCTTTGGCGGTGGGGTGGCGCGGCTGCGGCGGCCTCCGTCCGCTGCGTTCCCAGGACTTGTCTCACTGGTCTGGTCCCTCAACCCTCAACCCTCAACTCTTTCTTGCTTCTCTCACTTCTCACCACCGACTCCTCTCTCTGGCAACCGACTGTGACCAACTCCTTGCAACCAACTCCTCCTCTCTTCACAACCCTTCTTTTTCCAACCCAGAGTGCATCTCTCTTTCTTCTTCTCTTTTTACAACCCTTCCGGTTGCGCCCTTTTATAGCGCCCCCCAGCGATCACGCCCCCGGCGCTTTGGACACGCCCATCGGGGCGCTCACCTCGGCCCTGGCTGGTCGCACGACCCTCGGGCTCCGCCCCGGACGACGACGGGCGGGCGCGCCCCTCCCCTCCTCTGACGAGGTGGAGACACGCCTTTCTTCCCTGACTCGAGCCTCGTGGTCAATGGCGGTTATTGGAGGGGAGGTGATTGGGAATCGAGGCTCAGCAATGACGAGAGGGGATGTAATATGGCAATCGAGGGTCGGCAATCACGAAAGGGGGGATGTGAAGGAAATGGGGATTTTTGGGGATGGGAATGGAAGGGGATCTATTCTCTCTCACTGGTGCAATGGAGTATTTCAATTAATGGGAGACACAGCCTTATCTTAAAACACAGAATAAGATATAACTATCGAACATGAATATCCTATGATTGGCTGACGTGTATGCTTGTGGACTATGGGACGCCCTTTTGATCTTACACAGCTCCGGAGGCAGGAGGCACAGCACAACAACAATAATAATAATCATACAGCACACAATAAAAAATATATATACAGTCCTCATATCCACAACACTGCACTCTCCTCCTCTTAGGCACGTCCCGGGCCTACAACTTTTAGCTTTAGCGTGACACGTAGGTGTAGTTCCCTCTATTTTTAACCTGACCCTGAGTGCGACAGTTTAAACATAAATAAATGTGTCCCGCTGCTCCATTGCACCCTGCCTAACAGACTTTCGCCCACAGTTAACCGAATTGCGGAATGGTCTTCAAACTATACACTGACGGTGGGGAGCATTATTTACACTGACGCTATTTTTATTTACAAAACTAACCCAGGACCTGTAATTGTTCTTTCTGGGGGGGAGACAGTCTGCTCTGCATCAATGCACCATAAAAGCACCTATAACGCACCAACACACCCTCAAGCACCAATCAGTGCAGTCACCACTGTTCAATGAATAAAATAAAACCAACAAACCCAACCCTGCAGGTGTCTCTTGCTCTTCGGCTCCCTCTGCTGGTTATCATTATTTCTTCCAGTTGTTGTCATTTTCTTTGCTTTGCTTACTGGCGGCCTATTTTCAATAAAACTTGCACCCAATGTGTCCTTTTTATTTATTTATGGCCCACCAGGCCGACTATGTGTATGGTTCACCTGTGGGGCATTGGTGCCCTGTGGCCAAGGTCCGCCAGCAAGATTTAGGGCCCTCATGGCCGGTTCCAGCAGAGGGGCCATGCCCCAACCCATGGGGTCCATAAGTGGTGCTCGGCCACTGACATGTGGTCCATAATGTGGTGCATCGATGCAGACAGCTGGTTCTGGGAATTTCGGGCGCACAATGGCCGACCCACGCACGCTCCCCTCGGCGCCCAACGGCGCTCAGGTCCTCATGTGGGAGACAAAAAAAGGGGGGACAAGACAGATGAGCGAGGGGTAAGGTCTCAAGGGTACACATCAAAAAGGCAATGCAAGGCGAAATGCGTACGGAGGGCGAAGTGAGAAAGCTCGTCCCTACCGTACGTCACCCCCCTGTTACCTAGCCCACCCTTGCCCTTACCCCATATGTACAAAACCTACACATTACCAATTCGTCACTACTGTCACGTCTTCCCCATATTTCCCCTATATCAAATTCGTCTCCACAATCCCTCTACTTCAAAAATTTGCCATCATCAATTCATCATCAATCCTCATAAGGAGGCAGAGATGGAACATCAAAGCACAATGTCACACCCACGTCATGATGCGTCTCACAATCCAAACATTTGCATCATAAAAAATAATCAAAACATGGCATGGTGTGGAGTACCTGTCACCTCAGGTGAGTGGATGCAGATGGTGCGAGGAGATCCTTCATCCTAACTATTTTCTAAATGACTTTAACACACTTTACACTACCCGGGGTCTTTCTCCTGCCAAACCATTGGCCCTCTTACACTATGGGTTCTAAAAACCAATTCCCATTGGCCAAACTGTGGTGCTCTTCAATTTGGGGTCTCACTCCCCCGATTCATCTCCCGGTGCCCTCGCACAATTTCTGGGCCGCGACGTGTAGCTCTCCCAACAGGTCTACCCACCTGCACACCTCCACCACTGTAGTTGCCACCCGAGCTTACCTAGCTCCTCACCCTAACCTAACTACCTGGGGACAGCCCCTCTCCTGGCTCTGTCACCCCATGGTGCCCTCTGGCACTGGGCTACCCGGGTCCGTCCTCCGGATCCTCGGGCCCCATTCACACAACTACTACCGGCTCCCAGAGCCCACCTGCGGCCTCACCTGGCCGACATCCTTACAGTGGTGGAGTGCCCAAACCAACTACACACACTAACAGGCTACACGCCCAGCCATTTCCACAACACTAATGCACCCATCCAAACATCATTCTTCCAACCGCACCACAGATGCCAATATCCAACCACAATTTACCTGTACCCTCTACCTAACACTTACACTACCCGCCCCGGGTATCCGTGATGGGGGTCCACTCTTCCCCCATTCACACCTTCGCACCATCCACTCCACTCCACAATTTCCACCATTCTCACTCCACGACCATCCATTCCACTACTCCATACCATTTATTCCATACACCTGTCCTCCATTCACCTGTCGTTGCACACCTGTGCAATCTCACCTGGTGCCACCTGCACCCTCCTCCTCTTTCTGGACCAGTTGGTCAACGCAACACACATCACCATCACTCACTCATACACTGCTCCACACACCTGTTCAGTTGCACACCTGTGCAATCACACCTGTTCCATTCTCACCTGTTCAATCCTCACACGCACGGCATCATCTCAGCTAACTACTCCCCTCTGAAACTTGCGCTTCCCAGTCGTCCCTTTAAACTATTGCGCTCCCACGTCATTATCATCCACACTAATCTACCTGCGTCCCCACTACAGGTATCAGTCACTAACTAAACTTAACGTTACCTAATGTCAATCTCTTCTGGATCCCTACAATATAACCTAACCCACCCGGGCTAGTTTTCACTGCCATACACCCCATAAGCTATTGCTCCTTTGCCCCACGTCTGTGAGGGATGGTGGATTTGCCATCCCACCACATCGGGGGTCTCTCACTATCAATTTTGTATACCTAAATTCCAACCAATCAAAAATTTGCCAATCACTACTCATCATCTGCCAATCATTACTGCCAATCCTTTACCAATCATCAAATTTTGTTTTTTTCTAATTTTGGGAGCAAAACACTATCACTATCACGATCACCATCATCACAGTCCGCTATATCCTAGCCTCGGTGCGTCATGACATCATTAAACTCGGCTTCGTAAAGCCGAGCAATGAATTCGGGTGGTTTGGTTGCCTGCAGGTTGAATCCGTCCGGCTTTCGGTTCAAGGGAGGTGGTTTGGTTGGGCCGAGATTCCACGCACCATCTCGGCGCGGCACCTTGCGGTCCCGGGCCCGATGGCTCAATCTCCCCCGGTCGGAACCCCGTCCCCACGAGGGGGCACCGTTCCGCTTCCTCCCACTCGCCCTCGAACCGGACCGGTCGCCTCGCCCGACAAAGCCCGGACTCGACCGTGCGGGGCGGGGCCAAGCCCGAATCGGCAACGACGCTTCGAAGAGAAACGACGCAGCTTCGATCGACGCCGGGCCTCGCACCCAACCAAGCACCCCTCGCACCGAGTGCTCGCATCGGCTATCCGTCGCTCTAACCACTAAACCGGTTACCATCGATGCTTCACTTGCATGCTTACAAGCATACGCTACCCCTTTCACCCTCACAAAACCTGGCGTTCCAACGCCGTCCGTACATTCCACCAACGCTCTCTCTGTTACACACCACACCTCTTGCGCACACTTCGGTCCACACCTCTCCTCCGTTACGTCCTCCGTAACACTCACCATGGGCGTGCACTCCGCATTGCTCTCACTCCCTGTGTCACACCCCGTACACACCGACGTGCATTCTCGCTCGCACTCGGTTTCACTCCCACACTTTATAACACACCCACTCGCCGACGCACACTTTTTCCTCCCACGCGTGCCATTTCCACTCACTCGGGACCCCTCACCAACGCCCGGGTGCTTCCTCGATCCCAAGCGCGCGAAAATTCTTTTGTCGCTAAACATCCTCTTACAAAATCTCCCCGCACAATACACAACAGCACGACTCACCTGGGGGATCCTTTTCTCCACGCGAACCTGCAAACTTCCATTCGGGTTAAGCACAGCATCGTGATGTGAGCAGGGACTTTGTACATAATCCATTTCTCCCTGCAATTCCCGGGCTACCTCCGTCATCTCTTCAATTTTAATTCCCGCTACTGCTTTTTCTTTATTCTCCTCGGCGACCGTTGGCTTTAATAAAATTCCCTCTACCTCATCGGTCGCCGGCTTTTCAAAACCCCGTGTCGCGATTTCTACCCCCGTCATTGTACCCGTGCTTTCCTCCGCTTCGCTCAACCAGCGCTTTTCGACCCGCGTTACTTCCTTGTGCACCCCTGGGACCCTTTCGCCCAACTTGCGGTCTCTGTCCCTCTGCTCCCTTTCCTTCCTATCGGCCCTCATTCCGTTTATTGTTGCTTCGATTTGCTCACTCTGAGCCTCCATCCGGTTCCCCATTTGTTCCATTCGCTCACCCTGAGCATCCATTTTATTACTCAATTTCTCCCCGTTTATTCTCAGCATCTCGGCGAATTGCGCCATGAAGGCTTGCATTTGGACCACCGTTGGTTGTACAAAGGGTGCGGCCGCAGCTGCCCCCTCAACCACGTGCGCGCGGCCGCCATTTTGTGCACCTGATACACCCTCAACCACACCTTCTTTACTCTCCTCCACCATTTTTTTTTCTAAGTCCTGGGTCGATTCTAACCCCTCTATCTCTCCCACCGGCATCCCGTCGCCTTGGACAGCCATGGCGCGATTTCAAAATTCGGGCTTTTCCTTTAAAACAAAACAAATTTCGTACTTTATAATTTTGAGCGCGTGAAGCGCGCTCCGGGTCGATCTCACTCCCCGACACCAATTGTTATAGTACTAACACAATTGGTGTCCAAAATTTGGGCTAAATAAATTTAGTCCCAGGTTCGAATCCCACCTCCTGACTACCAATTGTTATAGATCGCGGTTAGGATGTTATAGACCGAGCGGTGGTTTAAAACCGCGACCTAACAAAACTCACCCGATTCCACCCGAACGTTGGTTGTATCGCACCCTAGCTGCTCAATGAGGGAAAAGACGAAAACGACGCAATGCAAAGAGGAAAACGAAGACAAAAAGGTTGGAAATACTACTAAATTTATTTCTACTATTTACACACAAACAACAAAAAGCAATTCAGTTTATTTACAAGTACAAGACGCAGGTGACACAGTGCAAATTTAGCTTATCTACAGACTTAACTTATTACCCAGGACAGAACAAACAGAACGCTGACTCACGCGGGGAATGCCAGGGATGGCAGAAGGTGGATGGCTGGCGGGAGAGGAAAGGTCCAAGGGGGGGTCTTGCAGCACAACCGGCGCGTTCAGCAGCCGCCGTTCCGTTTCGGCCCTGCTCCGAACCGCCGTTCAGGCCCCCTTTGGCGGTGGGGTGGCGCGGCTGCGGCGGCCTCCGTCCGCTGCGTTCCCAGGACTTGTCTCACTGGTCTGGTCCCTCAACCCTCAACCCTCAACTCTTTCTTGCTTCTCTCACTTCTCACCACCGACTCCTCTCTCTGGCAACCGACTGTGACCAACTCCTTGCAACCAACTCCTCCTCTCTTCACAACCCTTCTTTTTCCAACCCAGAGTGCATCTCTCTTTCTTCTTCTCTTTTTACAACCCTTCCGGTTGCGCCCTTTTATAGCGCCCCCCAGCGATCACGCCCCCGGCGCTTTGGACACGCCCATCGGGGCGCTCACCTCGGCCCTGGCTGGTCGCACGACCCTCGGGCTCCGCCCCGGACGACGACGGGCGGGCGCGCCCCTCCCCTCCTCTGACGAGGTGGAGACACGCCTTTCTTCCCTGACTCGAGCCTCGTGGTCAATGGCGGTTATTGGAGGGGAGGTGATTGGGAATCGAGGCTCAGCAATGACGAGAGGGGATGTAATATGGCAATCGAGGGTCGGCAATCACGAAAGGGGGGATGTGAAGGAAATGGGGATTTTTGGGGATGGGAATGGAAGGGGATCTATTCTCTCTCACTGGTGCAATGGAGTATTTCAATTAATGGGAGACACAGCCTTATCTTAAAACACAGAATAAGATATAACTATCGAACATGAATATCCTATGATTGGCTGACGTGTATGCTTGTGGACTATGGGACGCCCTTTTGATCTTACACAGCTCCGGAGGCAGGAGGCACAGCACAACAACAATAATAATAATCATACAGCACACAATAAAAAATATATATACAGTCCTCATATCCACAACAATATATATATATATATATATATATATATATATATATATATATATATATATATATATATATATATATATATATATATATATATATATACATACATACATACATATATATATATATATATATATATATATATATATATATACATACATACATATATATATATATATATATATATATATATATATATATATATATACATATATATATACATACAGCAATACCCCGGCCTATGTCATTAATTGGTTCCATAAGCCGTGACGTAACTCGGTTTTTGACATAAACCGGGCGAAATGCCTTAAAAATGCCTTAATATGAAGACAAACACCGTAAAAACCTTTCTGCATTTCGTCTACGGTGCATTTCCTTGACTCTGGTTCTGGAAGCTCATCCTCTTCGTGGTGCTCTTCCTTCAATGCCATTAAGTCCTCATTCGTTAAAGGCTGCTTGTCTGCCTCTATCAAACCGTCGAAACCCTCCTCCTTCTCCTCCTCCTCCAACTCCATCTCCAGGTCAGCGCTGAGGGAAACCAAGTTTTTAGACACAGCCTTGACTGGTGCATCAAACCCCGTGAAATCATTAACAAGGTGGGGGCACAAACGCTTCCACACCCCATTCATCGCCGACTGCGTAACCTCCAACCATGCATCATTGATGTTAAGCACTGCCTGGTAGATGTTATAGTTTTTCCAAAACTGCCGGATGTTGATGCCTTCCTCCTCCGACGTTGCATCGACAACCTGACGAAGAGTGCGGCGGAGATAGTAGCGCTTAAAAAGCGCTATCACACCCTGGGCCATAGGCTGGATGAGCGATGTGGTGTTGGGTGGCAAGTACACCACCTTCACATTGGGGTCGAAATCACCGAGGTTAGTGGGATGGCCTGGTGCATTGTCCAAAATCAGCAGCAATTTAAATTGAATTTTCTTCTCTCGACAATAGCTCTTGACAGCCGGGATGAAATGATTGATGAACCATTCTTCAAAAATTATGACGGTTACCCATGCCTTCATATTATTCATCCAAATGACGGGAAGAGACGCCTTCGGAATGTTCTTAATTGCCCGGGGGTTCGCCGCATGATACACCGAGAGCGGCTTCAGCTTGAAGTCGCCGGTGCAATTACCCCCAAGCATTAGCGTTAGCCGCTCCTTCGCGACTTTGTAGCCTGGCATGGTCTTCTCCTCCTTCGAGATAAAGGAGATGATGATGTAGGAGTGACGTAAAGTCGCACATAATGACGTTCGCTGAACTGAAATTTACTCTAGAAGAGTGGCGTAAAGTCGGATTTGACGTAGGTTGAAATGGCGTAAAACGGGGTATTGCTGTATATATTGTCGTGTGACTACCGTGTAGTGAACACCGCAGCGTGACACAGATGACCAAACCAGCTTTAACTCTGAGGCGTTCAATTCAAAAATGACGGTATTCTTTACACGCAAGGGAAAGGAGGATGACGAACTTACTGGACGGATTACACCCGACTTCTCCGCACCTGGATAAATTAACTCAAACCACACAGATGTAAAATGTACAAAAAAAATGTCGGCTTTATTGAAGAAATGCCAGTAACCAAATGATGCACGATGAAATAAAGTCCTAACTGGAGCGCCCCCATACAGACTCAAATACAAACAATGGGAAAAATAACTGGAAAATAAACATGTGTGATTTGTGGTACTTAGCTCGAATCGGCTCTTGAACCTCGTTAGGAATCGTCCCAAGCCCCACGTCCTTGTGCGCGAAAACCGCAGTCTGCACTCCGGTGGGCGCGAACTTGGCCTCGCCGCATGGTCCGCTCACTCCTGGCTGCGTGCGCGAAGCGAACAGGCCTTGGCGCGCAGTTCGCTCTTTCAGCCGTGCTTGTCCGCACGATCTCGTTCACCAACACCAACACCAAAGCCAGACAATGCGAGCCAGCCACGAGAAGACGAAGAGAGGCGATGTCGGGGCACGACCGTTCGTCGTCAAAGCCAGGACTTGAGAGGACGAAGAAGAGGAGAGCGGAAATCAAGAGGAGAGAATGAAGCCAATAGCGCAAATTGTCGGGGAGACGACAGCACGCCACCAAACCCAGAACATGTGAGGAAATCAAGGGGAAGAGAAAATAGTGGTGTCTCAAGGAATGTCCTTCGCTCAAGAGGCCGAAAATGTCAGCCAGAGCGCTCCTTTATAGTCAAGGCTCTGAGGTCATCCTACGACATCTCCACCAATCCCATAGTCCCTTCTTACCAGTCTTTTTCATTAATCAATCCCGGACCAACACTGATCTTCAGGGCGTGGCCTCACGGCCCTGCCTGTGCCTGTGCGCTCACCATGTCGGTGTTATCAGCGATAGTGCTCAATGTCCTACTTCCAGTTGTTTTTTAAATTTAGTGTGCTAAATGCGTGATTTCTTGGCTACGTGTGTGTGCTGCATGTGTCATAAGGAAAAGATGAAAAATATCAGAGGTCATTACATACAGGGGATTTACCATTAATCCCTAGCTAATTAACATATCCCACCCCTCGTGATGGAAACGAAGATTCGCTCTTCCACGACATATGGTCCACACAGATTTTCTACTTATTACATGGGGTTTCTTCATCTTCTCCACAGTCGGAGCACACTCCCTATGCAATTCTACCTGGACTAAGGTATTACCGACCCCTACAAATGTAACAATATCTATATATACATATATATGTGGGGGATTGTGCCATTAATGATGGCGATTTGCTTTTAGTAAGTTAGTTTAACTTTATATTAAAAACGGATCATTACCTAGGTCAGCTAAACTCAAGGGAACAAGTTTCACCATTTGTTTTTCATGATAAGATGTGAGTCTGACGAAGAAGTAATATCTGGGAACTCAAACATGTGGTGAAAGGAGATAGGCTAAGGAATTTTGCAAGGGCTTTAGAAAAAAACCTTTTGGCTTGGCTCAGCAAATTCGGATTGATAAGATAAAGAATAAAGATGGGATCCTGGCCTCATTTGTAATTCGAGCTGACAGGATGAAGGGTGGGCTATCTTCCCCCTTTATTCTTGTGTTTCTGCCTTGACTCACTGCGAGTAATCTGATTCGGCTCATGTATAAAGCATTACTCCTGGCCTGGTAAAATCAGACTGTCTTGGGATCCTCTTGGCTCTTGGAGCCTTGATTTTCTCGAAACATCTCCGCGATCGTGTACTTGGATTATTAATAAATTTTGTTACTCTTCTTCTTCATCTTGGTGGAACTTCGAATGATTCACCAACATATATATGTATGTGTATATGTATATATATATATATATATATATATATATATATATATATATATATATATATTGTTACGGACGTGGGTTTTAGATGTTATATTGACCGAGCGGTGGTGTATTTAACCGCGTCCGAACAGTTACTCCCCGATTAGAACCCGATTCCACCCAACGTTGACCAGATCGCCCCACAGATATTCAATCGGGAAATCTCTAAAGCGACCGAAAGAGAATGAAAAAGAAGAAGAAGAAGAATACGGAGGAAGAACAGATTTATTATACACACACAGCAATGGATGGAAGAAGCAGTAACACAGCGAATCGTTAACTTACACTATTCATTTTTACTTAGCCCCAAGACAACGAGCAGGACAGGACGTTCACACTTACACAGGGGATAATGCAGGCAGGTAGGGCTTGAGGTGGATTGCTTGAGAGGGAGGCAAAGTCGGGAGGCCGCAGCTCGCAATTCCTCACGGTTTTGGCGGGAAACCCTCCGTCGTGTATCCGCTGCGGTAGACGTCACGCGCTGGTTCGGCACACCTGCTCCCTCCTTTCAGCGCGTCTCTCCAAAGCTGGTTTCCTTGCCGAGTACCTCTCCTCTTTGGCTTGGAGCGTTTCGCATCTCACCTCTTGGTGCAGCCTCTTTGCTCATCTCCCAAGGCCTCTCCAAGTCATCTCATAAAGCAGTCCCTTACAGTCGCTTTTATCACCTCGGGCGAAATCAAGCCGCCGGCTCCGAGGGCACGCCTACTGGGTCGCTCACCGCGGTGTTGATTGGCTGTTAGGGCCGGTTCACTCCTTCCCTCTTATGACGAGGTGGAGACACGCCTTTCTTCCCCAACCCTACCTCGTGGCCAATGGTGGTTTGAAGAAAACCGCCCAAAATGCGGAAGGCAATTGGAAGGGAGGTTTTGGGGAAATTGGAAGGGCCTACGCTTATTTTGTTTGATACAATGCAAAGTCAATCTCGTGGGAAAACACATATTTAGCCTACATGGAATAAGGAAATACACTATTTAAAAGATATATCGTGACCTGCGTGTAAGTTTCATGCAATTAACTAGGACGCCGACTGCGACCATTATTTACATTAACAGGGTGTTACCGTACTTTTGTAATGTTCACATTGTAACGTTTCCACATTCGTTACACGGCACCCTCCTTTCTTCAGGCCCGTCCTCGGGCCTATTAAACTTCAACTTAGTGTGACACGTAGGTGTAATTCCCTCTACAATTAACCTGACCCTGAGTGTGACAATTTTAAAACACAAATAAGTATGTCCCCCTATTGCATTGCATCCTGTCTAACAGACTCAAGCCCACAGCTAACCGAATTACGGAATTATTCTCAAACTATACATTTACGGTGGGGAGCATTATTTAAAATGACGTGATTTCTTATTTACAACGCAACCCAGGACCTGTGTTTTTTTCTTTTTTCTTTTTAGGGAACAAGAGAAAGAAATTCCTGTTGGGAGGGAGGAGACAGCACGCATTGCATCGATGCACCAGTACCAGTACCACCAAAGCACCCAAAAGCACCAAACACCACAAAGCACCACAAAGCACCCAAAAGCACCATCCGGTGCGCAGTCACCATGGTTCATAATAAACACAACAAAACAACTGGTGGTGGTCTTCTCTTTCTCTGCTGGGCCGATGTTCTTCCCGATGTCTTCTGGCTTCATGCGGCCTAGTTGGAAATAATAAAAAGCACAACTTGTGTCCATTTTTATTTAGGGCCTCAGGGGCCAACTAAGGGTGGTCCACCTGTTTGGCATAGGTGCCACCTTACCGAGGTCCGCAAGCAAGATTCCCTGGCCACTATGGCCGGTCTCCAACAGAGGTGCCCTGCCCCAGAACCTGGGGTCCATCAAGTGGTACTTGGCCGCAGAACAGCGGTCCATACAGTGGTACATCAACGCAATGCATGCTGGTTCTGGGAATCTCGGGCGCACAATGGCCACCTCACGCACGCTCCCATCGGCACCCAATGGCGCACAGGTCATGTGGGAGACAAAAGAAAGACAATTGAGCGAGGGGTAAGGTCACAAGGGTGCACGTCAATAAGGCAATGCAAGGTGAAATGCGTACGGAGGGCGAAGTGAGAAAGCTCGTCCCTACCGTACGTCACCCCCCTGTCACCTACCCTACCCTTACCCCATATGTACAAAAATCTACCCATTTACAAATTCGTCACTACTGTCACGTCTTCCCCATATTTCCCCTATACCAAATTCGTCTCCACAATCCCTTTACTTCAAAATTTGCCATCACCAATTCATCATCAATCCTCATAAGGAGGGAGAGATGGAATTACGCACAATGTCACACCCACGTCATGATGCGTCTCACAATCCAAACATTTGCATCATAAAAAATAATCAAAACATGGCATGGTGTGGAGTACCTGTCACCTCAGGTGAGTGGATGCAGATGGTGCGAGGAGATCCTTCATCCTAACTATCCTCTAAATGACTTTAACACACTTTACACTACCCGGGGTCTTTCCCTGCCAATCCATTGGCCAACTTACACTATGGGTTCTAATAACCAATTCCCATTGACCAAACTGTGGTGCTTCTCAATTTGGGGTCTCACTCCCCCGATTCATCTCCCGGTGCTCTAGCACAATTTCTGGCCTTCGACGTGTACCTCTCCCAACAGGTCTACCCACCTGCACACCTCCACCACTGTAGTTGCCACCCGAGCTTACCTAGCTCCTCACCCTAACCTAACTAACTGGGGACAGCCCCTCTCCTGGCTCTGTCACCCCATGGTGCCCTCTGGCACTGGGCTACCCGGGTCCGTCCTCCGGATCCTCGGGCCCCATCCACAACAACTACTACCGGCTCCCAGAGCCCACCTGCGGCCTCACCTGGCCGACATCCTCACAGTGGTGGAGTGCCCAAACCAACTACACACACTAACAGGCTACACGCCCAGCCATTTCCACAACACTAATGCACCCATCCACATACCATTCTGCCACCCGCACCACAGATGCCAATATCCAACCACAATTTACCTGTACCCTCTACCTAACACTTACACTACCCGCCCCGGGTATCCGTGATGGGGGTCCACTCTTCCCCCATTCACACCTTCGCACCATCCACTCCACTCCACAATTTCCACCATTCTCACTCCACGACCATCCATTCCACTACTCCAGATATTCCACACTATCATTTATTCCACACAGCCACATACACCTGTTGTTGCACACCTGTGCCCTCACACCTGGTGCCACCTGCACCCTCCTTTCTTCCTGGACCATTTGGTCAACACAACACGCAATCACCACTACTCCCTCATACACGGCTCCACACATCTGTTCAGTTGCACACCTGTGCAATCACACCTGTTCCATTCTCACCTGTTCAATCCTCACACACACGGCATCATCTCAGCTAACTACTCCCCTCTGAAACTTGCGCTTCCCAGTCGTCCCTTTAAACTATTGCGCTCCCACGTCATTATAATCCATACTAATCTACCTGCTCCCACGTCATTATAATCCATACTAATCTACCTGCGTCCCCACTACAGGTATCAGTCACTAACTAACCTTAACGTTACCTAATGTCATCTTCGCTAGATCCCTACAATATAACCTAACCCACCCGGGCTAGTTTTCACTGCCATACACCCCATAGACTATAGCTCCTTTGCCCCACTCTGTGAGGGATGGTGGATTTGCCATCCCACCACATCGGGGGTCTCTCACTATAAATTTTGCTCGTCCAAATTCCAACCAATTCAAAAATTTCCCATTTACTGCCAATTCTACCCACTATTATAAATTTCGCATCAGATCACTACCATCATCATCCGTCTACTTATTACATCCTCTCGGTGCGCCAATTCACGTCTACAGCCCGGCTTCGTACAGCCGAGCAATGAACGCGGATTCTTTTGTGCCGGCGGCTGGATGCGTCCCGCATTCGGGGCAGGGGCGGGGGCTTACCCGGGCCGAGATCCCACGCACCACCTCGGCGTGGAGCCATCCAATGTCCCGATCTCGACCTGCCGGCACCTCTCAACAAAACGTGGTCGCCATGACGACCCCTCCTATCCAGCTGCCCGCTCCGCCTAGTGGAGCCCGGACGCGGCCGTTCCAAGCGAGGCACAGCGCGGATCGCGTACGGCGGTTCTTTCGAAACCGCCGTGGTTCGGATCCCCGCTGGTCCTCGCGGCACGCGAAGCTGCCCGACGCGCACTGAGGGCCCGATTCGGCTATAAGTCGCCCTAACCGCTAAACCGGTTACCGTCGACGCTTCACCTGGATGCTTACATGCATACGCTACCCCTTTCTTGCTCATACATGCAGCTGTTTCCATTCTCCTCGTACCTTTCCTTACACACCTCGGTACACTCATTCCGCCGCCGACTTGGTCACACACCTGACCACCGAACACTTTGGCACACATTCGTTGGTCGCACACCTCACCAACACACCTCTTCGCGCCCCCTCCTCGGTCACTTCCTCTGTGACAATCACAGGTGTGCTCTCATTCGCACACCCAACCACGTGCCTCACTACCAACTCAAATGTGCCTTCCCACACACGCTCTACCATTCCAGGTGTGCATCCTTCCATTCCAGGTGTACATCCTCGCTCACCTGTCATAACCAACTCACGCTCCGTTTCACTCTCACTACTCTCACCTCCATTCTTGACAGCGCACTCACCCTTACTCTCGACAGCACACTCTTTCCTCATGCACCCGTCCGTTACACACCTTTCTCGCGCACACCCTCCCGTTACATCCTCTGTAACACTCACCACAGGCGTACACTTCCTCGTTACATCCTCTGTAACACTCACCACAGGTGTACATTCTCTCGTTACATCCTCTGTAACACTCACCACAGGTGTACACTCTCTCGTTACATCCTCTGTAACACTCACCACAGGTGTACACTCTCTCGTTACTTCCTCCGTAACACTCACCACACCGCGCTTCCATGTACCCCCTCGCACCCGCGCTTCGACCAACTCACTCTTGACGGCACACTCACTCCTCGGCGTGCACTTTTTCCTCACACACCCCATGGTCGGACATTCTCACACACCTCTTTTTTCGCACACCTGACCTGTCACACACTTCACCAACGGCCTTTCACGAACACCCGGATCCAAACCAATCCCCAAGCCGACTGAAGCTTTCCTCACATCATATACATTGCCACTCACCTCCGTACTTCGTCTCCGCACCTCCTTTGCCACCTGCAAACTTTTTATTTGGTTAGTGAGCACCTCATCATGATTTGAACACAGACCTTGTACATATTCCATTACCTCCTCCTGGATTTCTCTCTTAGTTTCTGTCCGTCCCTTCTTAATTTCACTCACCTCTTCTTCCACTTCCTCTAATTTTTGTTTAACCTCTTTTATTTCTCGGTGCGTCTCCTCAAGTTCGTCCTCTAGGGCTACCGTGACCGTCTCTATGTGCATCCTCACCTGCCGGTCCTTTGTCTCCATTATCTCTGTCACCTCGTCCACCCTCATTGTCAGTTCCTCACGTACCATCTGACATTGCTTCTGTGTCGCTATTAATTCGTTTTTAATTTCTTTTTGTGTCGCCTTTAACCCTCCGAGTACTGCAGTGTTCTTTTGAACCTGCTCCACTAATTTCGTTTGTCCCTCCGTCAGCTGTTCCACCTCCTCCGTCAGATCTTCTATTCCCCCTTGTAACTTAGCCGTATTATTTCTCACCTCTTTCTCCATACGCTTCTCACCTCGCTTTACCTCCTCGCGCAGCCCCGAAACCTCCTCACTTACCCCTCGTCGTATTTCCTCCATCACTTTTGTAGATGCCACCCTCATCTGTCCCAATTCATCCCTCTGAGCATCCAGTTTGGTTTCTACCCCGATTTTCACCTCCTCTATCTGCTCTCCCATTTGTTTGATTTCCCTGGCAGATTGTTCCCCTATTTCCCGCAATTTGTCCTCCATCCTATTTTCTAACCCCATTAACCCATTTTTTACCCCCTCTAACTGATTCTCCTAGGCAGCCATTCTGTTTTCCACCCCCGTTAACCCATTCTTTACCTCTTTTATCCCGTTGTCTAACCCCTCAAAATTTTTGTCTAACTTCTCACCGGTACCCCTCGCTTCGTCCCTCATTACCCCCATTTGCTCACCCTGAGCATCCATCCGGTTCCCCATTACCCCCATTTGGTTTCCCATTACCCCCATTTTTGCTTCTAGCCTCTCCATAAGGGCCCCCATTTGCAACATAAAAAGGTTCGAATCCACCAGCGGCGCTACTACGGTCACGGGCGCGGCTAGATTTGGTGCCGCTGTAACCGCGTGCACAAAGGCGCCATTTTGTGCGTCTGATACCCCCTCAACCACATTGCTATTTTTCTCCTCCTCCCTATCCTCCACATACATTTCCCCGAGGTCCTGGGTCGATTCCACCCTGTCTATCTCTCCCACCGGCATCCGATCGCCTTGATTGTCCATGGCGCGATCTCAAAATTCGGGTTTTGCTTTATAAAACAAAATAAATTTCGGCAGCTTGTAATTTTGAGCGCGTTAAGCGCGCTTCGGGTCCGATTTCGGGTCCGATCTCCCTCCTCGACACCAATTGTTACTCTAATAGTACAATTGGTGTTCCAAAATTTGGGCCTAACAAATTTAGTCCCAGGTCCGAATCCCACTCCTGACACCAAATGTTACGGACGCGGGTTTTAGATGTTATATTGACCGAGCGGTGGTGTATTTAACCGCGTCCGAACAGTTACTCCCCGATTAGAACCCGATTCCACCCGACGTTGACCAGATCGCCCCACAGATATTCAATCGGGAAATCTCTAAAGCGACCGAAAGAGAATGAAAAAGAAGAAGAAGAAGAATACGGAGGAAGAAAAGATTTATTATACACACACAGCAATGGATGGAAGAAGCAGTAACACAGCGAATCGTTAACTTACACTATTCATTTTTACTTAGCCCCAAGACAACGAGCAGGACAGGACGTTCACACTTACACAGGGGATAATGCAGGCAGGTAGGGCTTGAGGTGGATTGCTTGAGAGGGAGGCAAAGTCGGGAGGCCGCAGCTCGCAATTCCTCGCGGTTTTGGCGGGAAACCCTCCGTCATGTATCCGCTGCGGTAGACGTCACGCGCTGGTTCGGCACACCTGCTCCCTCCTTTCAGCGCGTCTCTCCAAAGCTGGTTTCCTTGCCGAGTACCTCTCCTCTTTGGCTTGGAGCGTTTCGCATCTCACCTCTTGGTGCAGCCTCTTTGCTCATCTCCCAAGGCCTCTCCAAGTCATCTCATAAAGCAGTCCCTTACAGTCGCTTTTATCACCTCGGGCGAAATCAAGCCGCCGGCTCCGAGGGCACGCCTACCGGGTCGCTCACCGCGGTGTTGATTGGCTGTTAGGGCCGGTTCACTCCTTCCCTCTTATGACGAGGTGGAGACACGCCTTTCTTCCCCAACCCTACCTCGTGGCCAATGGTGGTTTGAAGAAAACCACCCAAAATGCGGAAGGCAATTGGAAGGGAGGTTTTGGGGAAATTGGAAGGGCCTACGCTTATTTTGTTTGATACAATGCAAAGTCAATCTAGTGGGAAAACACATATTTAGCCTACATGGAATAAGGAAATACACTATTTAAAAGATATATCGTGACCTGCGTGTAAGTTTCATGCAATTAACTAGGACGCCGACTGCGACCATTATTTACATTAACAGGGTGTTACCGTACTTTTGTAACGTTCACATTGTAACGTTTCCACATTCGTTACAATATATTGTTGTGGATTTGAGAATTGTTGTGTTTTTGTATTGTTGTAAGTGTAATGAATTGTTGTACATATCACCCTCCGTGTGTAAAGGTCAAAGGTCGTCCTCCTAGTTAAGCCATATACATACACGTAGCCAATCATATACCCTCTTAAGTAGTTATCTCCTTATTCTATGTAGTTGAAGGCTCTGTTCCCACTAGTTGACACTGCATTGTACCAGATGACATAAGGTAGCTCCCTTCCATTCCCAAAGCCCCCATTCCCAAAGCCTCCGTTGCCAACTGCATCGGGCGGTTTTCAGCATTTGCCGCCATTGGCCATGTGCTCCGTCTCAGGGAAGAAGGGCGTTGCCCTCCACTCGTCATGAGAAGGTGGAGCCCAGCGAGCCCCCACCAGCCAATCAGGGCTGGTGAGACACCATCACGGGCGTGGTGCGGCTTGATCGCGACGCGCCTTATAAAAGTGTGTGGGGAAGGATTACAGAGGAGATGCATCAGAGAGCGAACCCATGACGCCATGCCCCCACGAGCGAGAGACGATTTTGAGAGGAGTCCTTAGAGAGCACGCGAAGCACCAGCACGCAGGAGCTTTGGAACCATCGCAGCTTTGAATGATCGCAGCTTGAACCACCACAGCTTCGGGGCTTTGATGGCTGTTTCGAGCGTGGCCGCGAAGGAATGGCGGCTGCTGAACGCGCCGATCGAGAAAGGGCGGCGGCTGCTCATTCCCGGCCTGACCGTGCTCCGGTTCCAGAGGAACCTTCCTCTCCCTCCAGCCATCCACCCCCTGCCATTCCTGTCATCATCTCCCGTGTAAGTGTGCGTGTAGTCTGTCTTTTGTCTCGTCCCTGGGTTTAAGTAAGACTGCAGTAGGTAAGCTAATATTTGCACTGTGTCCTTCTGGTTCTTCCATCCTTCTGTATTTATTTTATTATCCTTCCTTCTCCTTGGTTTCTTTAATTGTGTACATATTAGTAATAAATCATATTTGTATTTCCTACCTTTGTTCTTCTTTCCTTTACATCCGTTTCGTCCTTGTCTTTTCCCTCATTGAAAACCTGTGGCACGATTTGGCCAACGTACAAGAATCGGGTCTAGTTCTTGTTAATAGTTCGTGCCGCGGTTGCTAAACCGCTCGGCAATTAACATCTGTCCGCGGACGCGAACGGTGTTGCGCACCTGCCTTTCCGGAGGTAGCTGTGCAGCGTCAGGGACCACGTCGCCCAGTCATAGACGAGGGGATTAATCCCCCTTCGATAAGGGGAACAGAGGCCGACGTTGGGTTCCGTAACAATTGGTGTCGGGAGCGAGATTCGGACCCGAAGCGCGCTTAGCGCGCTCAAATTACGAGTGGCCCACAATTTTATTTAACATCTTAAATTTAAAATCGTGCCATGGATGGTCAAGGTGATCGGATGCCGGTTGGGAAGTTAGAGGGGGGTAGAAGCGACCCAGGACCCCAGGGAAGTGTATATGGAGGAAATGGAGGAGGAGAGCAATGAAGAGGTGGTTGCGGGGGTATCAGGTGCGCAAGATGGCGCCCTCGCGCACGTGGTTGCAGAGGCACAAAATGGCGGCGCTGCGGTAGCCGCGCCCGCGGCCAAGTGGGAGGGATAGACATGCAAGCCCTCATTGCACAGCTGCAGGCCGCCGTGCAAATGTGGATGGGAGAACAATTGGAATGAATGGGAAACCAACTTGTGGGATTGAGGGCTGATAGTGAGTGATTGGGAGGCCAAATGGGAGCAATGAGGGACGAAGCGAGGGGTACCAGTGAGCAATTGAGAGACGGGTTAAGTAATATGGGAAATAAATTTGAGGGTTTAGACAATAAATTTGAGGGTTTAGACAATAAATTTGAGGGGTTAGACAATAAATTTGAGGGGTTAGACAACGGGATAAAAGGGGTGAAGAATGGTTTAACGGGGCTAGAAGACAAGATGGAAGGCAAATTGAGGGAAATAGGGGAGCAATCCGCCCGGGAAATCAAACAGATGGGGAACCAGATAGAAGAGGTGAAAGTCGGGTTGGAAGGTAAATTGGATGCTCAGAGGAATGAATTGGAACAGATGAGGGCGGCATCTACCAAAGAGATGGGAGAAATGGGGGAGGAGATCAGACGAGGTGTGGGCGAGGAGTTCGCGGGGGTACGCGAGGAGGTAAAGCGAGGTGAGGAGCGTATGGAGAAAGAGGTGAGGAATAATACGGCTAGGTTGCAGGGGGGCATAGAAGATCTAACGAGGGGTGTAGAACAGCTGACGGTGGGACAAAAGGAATTAGTGGAACAAGTGGAAAAGAACACTGCGGTAATCGGGGGGTTAAAGGCGACGCAGAAGGAGATAAAAGAGGGACGTATAGCGACGAAGAGGGAATGTAAGATGGTACGTGAGGGGTTGACAAAGCATTTTGACGAGGTGACAGAGGCAATGGAGACGAAGGACCGGGAAGTGAGGACGCATACAGAAACGGTCAAGGTGGCCTTAGAGGACGAAATTGAGGAGACGCACCGGGAAATAAAAGAGGTGAAGCAAAAGTTAGAGGATATGGAAGAGGGGGTGAGTGAAATTAGGAAGAGACGGAGGGAAACTAAGAGGGAGATAAAGGAGGAGGTGATGGAATATGTACAAGGTCGGTGCTCAAATCGTGATCGTGTGCTTGCTAACCAAATAAAGAGTTTGCAGGTGGCGGAGGAGGAACGGAGACGAGGTGCCAAGGTGAGTGGCGATATACTCGGAAATGTATATGGTGTGAGGGGAGATTCAGTCGGCTTGGGGGTTGATTTAGACCCGGGTGTTCGTGAGAGGCCGCTGGTGAAGTGTGCGACAGGTACCGAGTGTGAAGGAGGAGGTGTGCGAGGAGGTCCGACTATGGGGTGTGTGAGGAAAATAGGGCGCGCCAAGGAGTGAGTGTGCTGTCGAGAGTGAGTTGGTCGTAGCGCGTGTGCGGGGGGGGCACATGGAAGCGCGTAGTGGGGAGTGTTACAGAGGATGTAACGAAAGAATGCACACCTGTGGTGAGTGTTACGGAGGACGTAACGGGAGAGTATGTGCAAGAGGATGCATGAGAAAGGTGTGTAACAGAGGAGTGCATGATAACAGAGTGCGCTGTCAAGAGTAAGGGTGAATGCGCGACCGAGTGTGGTGGTGAAAGTAGTGAGAGTGACATGGAGCACGAGTTGGTTGTAGCAGGTGAAAGAGGATGCACACCTGGAATGGAAGGATGTACACCTGGAATGGAAGGATGCACACCTGGAATGGTCGAGCGCATGTGGGAATGCACACTGGAGTTAGTAGTAAAGCACGTGATTGGGTGTGCAAGTGAGTGCACACCCGTGGTCGTCACCGGGGATGTGACCGAGGAGGGGGCGCGAAGAGGTGTGTTGGTGAGGTGTGCGAACGACGAGTGTGTGCTAAGGTGTGCGGTGGTCAGGTGTTTGACACTGTCTGTGAGCGGAACAAGAACGAGTGCTGCGACAAAGTACGCGGGGTGTACGGGCGGCGTTGGAGCGCCAAGCTCGGTGAGTGTGAAAGGGGTCGCGTATGCGTGTGAGCCTGCAGGTGAAGCATCGACGTTAACCGGGTTAGCAGCTAGATCAACTTGTAGCCGAAGCGAGCCCTCGGTTCGTGCCGGGCGTTGTGCGCCGCGGGAACCAGCGGGGATCGTAACCACGGTGGTTTCAAAGGAACCGCCGTGCGGGATCCACGCCGGGCCTCGCTCCGAACTGTCGCGTCCGTGCTCCACTAAGCGGCGCGGGTGGCCCGGTTCGAGGAAGGGTCGGCACGGCGACCCCTTGTGGTTGAGACGTCCCGGCAGGGCGAGATCGGGCCATCGGACGGCCCCGTGCCGAGATGGTGCGTGGAATCTCGGCCCAGGTAAGCCCCCTTCCCTGCACCGAATGCCGGACGAATCCAACTGCCTGCAACAAACCACCCGCATTCATTGCTCGGCTTTGCGAAGCCGAGCTTTGGAAACGAATTGGCACACCGAGAGGCTCAAGTGAGTAGACGTGTGAGGGTGGTAGCAGTAGCATATTGGAAAAGCAAAATTTGATGATTAGCAGATGATTGGTAGAATGATTGGCAGTGATTGGAAAAAATTTTGATTGGTTGAAATTTGAGAGCAAAATTTATAGTGGAAGATGCCCGATGTGCAAGGATGGCCAATCCACCATCCCTCGCACAACAGGGGGCAAAGGAGCAATAGTTTTATGGGGCCTATGACAGTGAAAACTAGCCCGGGAGGGTTAGGATAAAGTGTGTAGGGACCTAGAGAGGACCATAGGTAACGGCAAGTTTAGGTAGCAACATTGGACAGGTAGTGGGGACATAGAGAGGGTAGCGGGGTTATAATGACGAGGGAGCGCAATAATGTAAGGGGCGACTGGGAAGCGCGAGTTTCAGAGGGGAGTAGTTAGATCAGATGATGCCGAGTGTTTGAGGATCGAAAGTGTATTGAGCAGTGTATGAGTGAGCAATGGTGATTGAGTGTTGTGTTGAGCAAATGGTCCAGGGAGGAAGGAGGGTGCAGGAAGCACCAGTAGGAGTGATTGCACAGGTGTGCAACTACAGGTGTATGGAGAATGGTTGTGTGGAATATATGGAGTATGGAATGGATGGTGTGGAGTGAGCATGGTGGAAACTGTGGAGTGGAGTGGATGGTGCGAAGGCAGTGGATGGGGATGATGGACCCCATCACGAATACCCGGGGAGGGTAGTTTAAGAGTTAGGTAGAGGGAGTAGGTAAATTGTGGTTGGATATTGGCATCTGTGGTGCGTGGTGGAAGAATGGTGTTTGGATGGGTGCATTAGTGACGTGGAAATGGCTGGGCGTGTGGCCTGTTAGTGTGTGTGTAGTTAAATGGGCACTCCGCCACTGTTAGGATGTCGGCCAGGTGAGGCCGCAGGTGGGCTCTGGGAGCCGTTAGAGTTGTGGATGGGGCCCGAGGATCCAGAGGACAGACCCGGGTAGCCCAGTGCCAGAGAGGGCACCGAGTGGGGAGAGCGCCAGAGGGCCTTCCCCAGGTAGATAGGTTAGGGTGAGGAGCAGGTAAGCTCAGAGGCAAGTACAGTGGTGGAGGTGCGCAGGTGGGTAGACCTGCTGGGAGAGCCACACGACCCAGTCCTGAAATTGTGCAAGGGCACAGGGAGTTGAATCGGGGGAGTGAGACCCAAAATTGATGAAGCACCACAGTTTGGTCAATGGGAATTTGGTTCTTAAAACCACATAGAGTAGGATTGCCAATGGTTTGGCAGGGAAAAGACCCCGGGTAGTGTAAAGTTTATTAAAGTCATTTAGAGGATAGTCAGGATTAAGAATCTCCTCGCACCATCTACATCCACTCACCTGAGGTAACGTACCTCCACACCATGCCATGTTTTGATTATTTCTTTTGTGCAAATGTTTGGATTGTGAGACGCATCATGACGTGGGTGAGACATTGTGCTTTGTTGTTCCATCTCTTCCTCCTTAAGAGGGATTGATGATGAATTGGGTGATGGCAAATTTGGTTAGAAATAGGGATTGTGGTGACGAATTTGGTATAGGGGAAATATGGGGAAGACGTGACAGTAGTGACGAATTTGTAATGTGTAGATTTTTGTAAATATGGGGTAAGGGCAAGGGTAGATTAGGTAACAGGGGGGGTGACGTACGGTAGGGATGAGCTTTCTCACTTCGCTCTCCGTATGCACCTCGTCTTGCATTGCCTTGTTTGATGTGTACCCTTGTGACCTTACCCCTCACTCACCTGTCTGCTGTTCCCCTGTCTCCCACCCGAGGACTGTGCTCTCTGGGCACTGAGGGGAGCGTGCGGGAGTCCGCCATTGTGTGCCCAAACTCTCGCAATCACAGCTGCCTGCATCGATGCACCACTTATGGACCACATGTCTGTGGCTGAGCACCATTCATGGACCCCACTGGTTGGGGCATGGCCCCTCTGCTGGAACCGGCCATGATGGGCCAAGATCTTGCTGGCGGACCTCGGTAACGTGGCACCTATGCCATACAGGTGAACCACCCCTAGCCGGTCCCTGTGAGCCATAAATAAAAAGTGGACATGTTTGGTGCTTTTTATTATGTCCAAATAGGCCGCCAGTAAGAAGAACATGAAGAAAGACAACATCAGGAAGAACCATGGCCAGCAGAGGGAGCCGAAGAGGAAGACCAGCACCAGGGGTTTGTTTATTTTTATTACGAACTGTGATGACTGTGCACTGGTTGGTGCTTTTGGTGCTTTATGGTGTCTTGGTGCGTTTTTGGTGCTTTATGGTGCGTCGATGCAGCGCAGGCTGTCTCCCCCCCAAGAGAACAATCACAGGTCCTGGGTTAGTGTTGTAACTACCAGCGTCAATTGTAAATAATGCTCCCCCACCGTAAACGTTTAGTTTGAGAACCATTCCGAAATTCGGTTAGCTGTGGGCGTACGTCTGTTAGGCAGGGTGCAATGCAGCAGGTGGACATACTTATTTGTGTTTTAAAACTGTCGCACTCAGGGTCAGGTTAAATGTAGAGGGAACTACACCTATGTGCCACACTAAAGTTAAGTTTTATAGGCCCGAGCACGTGCCTGGTGGATGAGGGTGCAGTGTTGTGGATTTGAGAATTGTTGTGTTTTTGTATTGTTGTAAGTGTAATGAATTGTTGTACATACCACCCTCCGTGTGTAAAGGTCAAAGGTCGTCCTCCCAGTTAAGCCATATACATACACGTAGCCAATCATATACCCTCTTAAGTAGTTATCTCCTTATTCTATGTATACACAAAGAATTAAGTTAAGCACCCCTACACAAAGAATTAAGTTAAGCACCCCCTAATATATATTCTTTGTGTATATGTATACATTGGCATATATTCTAAGGTTGCGAAGATGGTCCCTCCAATAGCCAATCTGGATGAATTGGAACATGCATTACATCGGGAATGGAACAACCTGCCACAGCAACGCATACGACGGCTTACAGGGTCTATGAGACGTAGGGTTGAGTCAGTGATCCGATCACGTGGGTCCTACACACGTTATTGACGCAAAGATCGCTGGAGGTCTTCTCAGAACAATGACTGTACGTTAGAAAACATAAACGTCATCCACACTGTCCGTGATGGACCTATAGCTCCATACTTAAATTGAGGTGAAAATATGCCTAAAATTCCCAAAAAATTTCACCTTAAATTATTCAGAATAAAATATTGAAAACGGCATGATTGTTATGTTTTTATGTGACCATAATATCACTTCTCCAGAAAATATAGCAATATCATGGGTATATTACACTGTTTTGACGACAACAAACTTGTAATGTGCGAGGTTGTAAAAAAACGGGGGGGGTGCTTAACTTAATTCTTTGTGTATATATATATATACATATATACATATATATATATATATATATACATATATATATATATATATATATGTATGTATGTATGTATGTATGTATATATATATATATATATATATATATATATATATATATATATATATATGTATATATATATATATATATATATATATATATATATATATATATATATATATATATATACGTATATATATATATATATGTATATATATATATATATACATACATATATATATATATATATATATATATATATATATATATATATATATATATATATATATATATATATATATATATATATATATATATATATACAGACTTGGCATTTAATATGGAATTTTTTTTTCTTGACTTGGGTTTACTTTCTTAACTCAGTTTATCAATCTGGTGAGTTTCTTGTGATTTATTTGTGAAAAGAACCATGTCACTGATTGTCTGTCGCAGCAAGAAGTCAACAACAGGATTATATCACAGGTGGCGTGGCAAAATGTACGGACAGGTGCATTTGATGATTGGCTTCACAGTCGGGTATACAAGGGTTGTTGCGTTCTGTTTTAGTGGAAAACAACTGCTGCACGTCTCCAAAAGTTATTGCCGCTTCCTCTGGAGATGGTCCATCAACTCGACAATGCTGTTTGTCATGGAGTGGTGGCTTTACCAAATTACGGCATGAAACAGCATGCTATTGCTCGGCAGTATGGCATCACTCAAGGTCAGGTGTCAAAGATCCTGAAACGAAATGCTCAGAGGGGTGTCCCTTCTCCAATACCGAGGCCAGGACGTCCCCGCAGAACCACAAGGAGGGATGATCGCCAGCTGCACCGGTTAGTCCGCAATGGCCGTACCAAGTCAGCTAATCGGCTTCGGGCTGAGTGGCAGCAACTGACAAATGTGCCTGTATCCAGAAGGCTAGTCACCCAACGACTGGTTCAAGCAGGCTATCGTGCCAGGTGTCCCCTGAGAAAGCCACGCCTGAGCAGACAACACTGCCAGCGCCGATTGCAGTGGGCCAGAGAGCACCGTCAATGGCAGCCAGGACCCTGGAATCACGTGATCTTCAGTGACGAGTCTAGATTTCTGGTCTATCGTCAAGATGACCGCATCCGAGTGCGCAGACAAGTGCATGAAGCCTACAACAAAGATTGTATAGTGCCAAGAGTCCAAGCTGGAGGTGGTGGGGTGACTGTTTGGGCTGCTTTTCATGCAGGGGGCAAAACTGACCTGGTTGTTCTGAATGGAAACCTGAACCAGTTCAAGTACAGGGCCATTCTGGAAGAAACATTGCTTCCATTTGCTTGTGCAGCCTTTCGAGGAAACTTTGTCTTCCAAGATGACAATGCGAGGCCTCATCATGCTCGCATGATCCAACACTTTCTTGCTGACCGTGGTGTAGAGCATATGGAGTGGCCTGCCATGTCCCCGGATATGAATCCAATAGAGAACTTGTGGGCAGAATTAACGCGTCAAATCGACCACTTGGACCAGCAGCCTGCCTCTGTGCTTGAATTGCAGGAGGCTATTGTGACTGCATGTCAAGCGATTCCTGTCCAAACCTTGGCAAATCTCGTGAACAGCATGCCTCAACGTGTACGTGCTCTCCTGAATGCTCGTGGGGGTTACACGAAGTACTGAACTGTAATTTTACTGTCCGTAATCCCAGTCGTAATTTAACTATTGTTTTTGTTAAAAAAAATTTTGGCTAATGTGCAAAATGAAGAGATACTTCTGGAAAACGTACAGAAGTTTAACACAGTACTGTCCATGAATTGAGTTCGATATCAGTTTACATCACTTTCAAGGATCAATTTATTTGTTTCGAAATGTCAAATGTGGTTTTTGTTTCTTTTAAAGGTCACATTAACAAAATCTAGAATAATTTCACATAATTCTAATGAACTTTTGGTTCTAAGACATCCTGAAATGTAAGTTCACCCCCACAAAAAAAATATTCCATATTAAATTCCAAGTCTGCATATACAACAACAACAACAACAACATGCATTTTAAGGCCATTTTCCCTGCTAGAGTGGAGGTTAGCCTTGCGGTCCCCATGACAATCTTCTCCATTTTGCCCTATTTTCTGCATCTCTCCTTGTTAACCCGCTTGCCCGCATTTCTTCTTCCACCATCTTTAGCCAAGTCTTTCTCAGTCTTCCCCGTCCTCGGACTTCCTTCTACATTAATTTACATCACTCTTCTCAACCAGTCACTTTCATCCTTCCTCAACACATGACCAAACCATCTCAACCTCTTCCTCTTCACAGCATCCATCACAGGCTCTATTCCCATCATCTTTCGTAATTCATCATTTGTCTTCCTCCCTCTCAACGATACTCCACACATCCACCGAACCATTTGCATTTCCACCCTTTCCAGCCTTCGTTGCTGCTCTACGTTCATTACCCATGTCTCGCTCCCATAAATCATAACACTTCTCACACATGCAGCATACACCTTTCCCTTCAGCTTCAACAACACTCCCATCCTCATCAGCACACCACTCACATCCCGAAACCTCTTCCATGCACATCTCACTCGAGCAACCATTGCCGAGTCTGATCCACCTTCTCCATTCAGCATGTCTATGAGGTAGCAAAATGTTTTCACGCCTTCCAGCATCACGCCGTCTCCAAGATCCAACTCGACATTTCCTCCATCTGCAGCTCCCTCTGTGCACACCTTACATTTGAATGTAGCTGCCACACTGGTTAATGACCCTCTCAGACCACTGCATTTTTGATGAACCCACTCAGTGCACATTGTACATTGAATGGAGTTCACTCCGACACCCTTCCTGCACACAGCACATGGCCACTTCCCAGTTCTTTCCACCTCACCACATGCTTTACCACTTGCCATCACCTTCGTCTTTCCGATATTCACCTTCAGACCTTTTGTCTCCTTACATTCCTTCCACTTGTTCATCTTTTCCTTCAGTCCATCCATACTTTCCGCAATCAACACCAGATCATCTGCATGCAACAACTCCCATGGTAAACCCTCCTTTACGTTCAGAGCCAGCACCTCCATCACAGCTACAAATGGTAGTGGACTTAGTACCGACCCCTGATGCACTCCCACCTTCAACTCAAACTCACCACTGTTACCTTCCTTCGTCCTTACAGCTGTGCGTGCTCTTTTGTACATTGCCATCACTAATCTGATCAACCATTCCTCCACTCCTAACTTCCTCAATGCCCACGTCAATACTTCACGTGGAACCCTATCGAATGCTTTCTCCAGATCAACAAACCTAAGAAACAACTTCTTCCTCTCCTCCATGTACTTCTCCTGCAACTGCCTCACAATAAAGAGCGCGTCTGTCGTTCCTCTTCCTGGCATAAATCCAAACTGCATTTCGTTGATCTTCACTTTCTTCCTTATCCTCCTCTCCAACACCCTTTCCAATACCTTCACTCCATGCTCCAATAACTTTGTCGCTCAGTACGAGCCACACTCCAGAAGGTCACCTTTCTCCTTGTATAGAGGGACGAGGGTACTCAGTTCCCAATCCACTGGAATGCGGCCTTCTTTCACCACCAGATTGCAGATCTCTGTCATTCTCTTCACACCCCAATTTCCCGCTGCCTTCAACATATCTCCCACAACTCCCGTCGGCCCTCCCGCTTTTCTACTCTTCGTTGCTTTCATCGCTTCCTCAACCTCCTTCTCAGTTATCTTCTCTGCCGGTCCGAAACCTGGGTTACTCTCTATGTTGCCATCCCATTCATTCTCTGTATTCAACAGTATTTCCATATATCTTTTCCATCTTCCTTTAATTCCATCTGTGTCCACAACGATTTGTCCCACTTCATCCTTCAAGCAACTCATCCCCATCACATCACACATCTCTTTCGCTGTCTGCTTTGCAATCCTGAATACCGCTCTCTGACCTTCTTCTGAATCCAAGCGTTCTCCGAACATTTTCCTACATGCCTCCTGCGCCTTTGCTACCTCTTTCTTTGCAGCCTTCTTGGCTGCCTTATAACTTTCATGCTCTGCTTTTTCTGCTCCCATACCCTTCGCCTTCTGCCACTATTTGAACTTCTTCCTCTTCTCGTCAATCTTCTTTCCAACTTCATCATCCCACCACCATGTTTCTGAGTGCCTCGGGGGTCCTTTGTCCATCCACATACCTCACCAACGGCTCCCAACAGACTATCTTTCATTGACATCCAACCACATCATCCTCTGCCCTACTCAGCCTCTCTTTTAATGCCTCCCTCACTGTCACCTCTTTCAACCTCCACACCTTCATTCTCGGTTGGGACTTCACCCGCCGAGCTCTCCTCGCACCTTTCACTCTTATGTCGCAGACAACCAAGTGGTGCTGTGAAACAGCCTCCTCCCCCGGGATCACCTTTGTGTCCCGGAGGTGCCCCCTATCTCGTCTTCGCACCAGCAGGTAGTCAACGGTTGTCGTCGACCCACCTGACGTGTATGTAACAAGCTTATTATCCTCTTTCTGGAACTGAGTATTACAAATCAACAAATCAGCTCCATCTGCAAACTCCAAAATCCTTTCACCTTCTCCATTTCTCACACCATATCCGTAACCCCCATGAACTCCCTCAAAACTGTCCATACTCCTTCCCACATGTCCATTTAGGTCTCCTGCTACCACAATAACTTCCTCATCTTTCATGTTTTCCATCAGCTTCTCGATCGCACACCAGAAATTGTCCTTCTCTTCATCGCTCTGACCAACCTGCGGAGCATATCCAGAGATGACGTTCACCAAGAGCTTTCCAATCATCATTTTCACCATCATCAACCTATCACTCACTCTAGTCACACTCACCACACTGTCTACAAACTCCTCAGAAAACAGGACACCAACACCATTCACGCCCTCCGGGCACCCTTGCCACACAAACTTGTATTTCTGTCCCTGCCTATCCTTCACCATTCTCACACCACTTCCCTTCCATCTCGTCTCTTGCACACAACATATGTCCACTCTTCTTCTGACCAATACTTCCACCACTTCTCCTGATCTCCCTGTCATTGTCCCTACATTCCATGTCCCAACCTTCAGAAACCGATCTCCACTTCGGGCTGTACCCTGCCCATATGTAGTTGTAATTGTCATGGTTCTCTTTTTTTTTTTTGAGGCAATGCTTTTATGGCCGGATGCCCTTCCTGACGCCAACCCTCTTCGTCGCCTCTTACGACACGCAGGGATACGGTGTTCCTATTCTAAACCAGGGTACACCCCGGGAATATATATATATATATATATATATATATATATATATATATATATCTATATATATATTCCACTTACTTCCATTTCGCTGTAAAGAGGAAGGACATGGGTGAAATTACAGCTCACAGTTCTCTTTTAAATTAATTTTAGGTTCCATTCGAAAAAAAGTATTTCTGGGAACATACTTTAGACTAAAATAAAATACTTCGTGATGAACTTTGCAATTGCCCCTTTTGTATTAGGTATTAAGCAGCAGCATTAAATAAAATATTTCTTTTTTCCAAAATGACTTTTTCCAAAAATGATTTTTCCAAATTCCAGAATTTCAAAAATTTACATTTACAAAAGAATTTACAAAAAAGAAGGTTACAGGAAATGTCATTGAAAAAAAAACATGCAACAAAAATGTAAGTGATGAGACGAGACGAAGAAAAGCTTAATTATCTTAACTTCTCTCACTTTTACAAGTTTTTTTGGTTGAACTTTTTTTTAAACTTGATTTCCAAAGCTGCGATTTGTCATTCATTTGATTCAAAGTTGTTGGGTTTTTTTTCAAACTCGTGGTTCCTCTTTGACTAATGATGTGGCTTGAGCAACCTACGACAGTAACCTTCTCAAAGCTTGCCAAAGCACTGACCTTGGTTTAGCTCGCTGCTCGTATCATCAACATGCCAACACTTGTTTTATGTTTCCACCGTTCATCACAAGCTGGCACTCCCTCAGATTTTAACCAAGCCTCTGGGTATACTGTATATTAAAACAACAACGAATGAGCTGTCTTCAGCAGAATTCCCAACCCACGTGTTGTCATTGAAAATGACAATTCCCATGACATGTAAATGTGTTTCAAGGTTAACCTGTCCGGCGGCATATCTCCTCGACTTTCAACAGCTACACCAGTCTGGTCTGCTCCATGTTTTTATATAGAGTAGCCCAAACGTCAGGAGCCAACGGGTTAATATTGTATAAAGTAAAACATATATGTATAAGGCCAAAAGATAAATGCTTTCTGATAGTAAATCCTATCTGTCTCCTGACAATTTCGTCACCCAGTAAAATGATATGAAAGTCTCATGGAGGGGCTTGCACATAGATAAAGACAAGGGCATTGGTCGACATTACGGTACTTTTATATGAATTACAAGGACATTAGCAGACAAACATATGGCATATGGGATTTGTATCTGGCGCGGAATTCCAAACTTACCTTAGAAAATGACTTTGAACGATATTCCATCAAAAGATATAGAACTAGAACGCCACTCAGTAGTGCGCATACTCCCGCCGTGGGGTTAGTTGGAATAATACGTTTTGTTTAACATCCCCTCTCCCCAAAACAATAAATGAAAAAGAAAGTAAGCCCTGACTGTCAGATAATTTATTTTGATATATATCTCGGAATTAGAGGAGAAAAACATCATTTAAGAATAAGAATAAAAGCTTTAATGCAGTAAAACAGAAAAAAAAAATCCCCCAAAAATTCCCAAAATTTTTTCTTGGATAAAAAACCACCGTTTAGAGGCCATTTTCCCCCGCAAAGCGGGGGTTGGCCTTTTCGGAATCCGGAATAATATCCTGAGCTTCACCAAAAACTAATCAATTCTTCCTTATCCCAAGGGCAATCATCCCACCAACTTTCATCCAAATCCGTTCAGAACTTTTCCAGACATCTTGTTCACAAACACACGAACACACACACACACGGACACGAATGAATGCATTACTCCCTGACGGGGAGTAATTAGAATAGCAATTGGTAGACAGCATACCTCCACCAGACTGAACAGTTTACGTTTTTTGTATCCCACTGACAGGTTGGATCCGGATTCGGACCTGAACCAAAATCTAAAATTAGTTTCTTCTTGTGACCTAACCAACCTATTCGCATAGTTTTGTCATAGTCCATCCACAACTCTGTGAAATATCATGCTATATATAGTTTTTGGCCCCATCTGTTAATGGTGAAGAATCACCTAAAAAAATTTTTACATTATAGTATCCGGATCCAGATCTTCATCAAGATCGAATCAAATCTTCCTTGTCACACACCTAACTCGTCCCCCAAATTTCATCGGAATCCGTCCACAACTTTTTTGAGATATCCTGCTCACATTCAAACAGACAGACAGACATGAAAACAACCTCTATCCACCTTCAGTGGTGGAGCTAATGAAGGAGGTATCGGTATAATTGCTTCTCTTTTTACAGCGTAGCCCATCGGGCTAAGCCGTCGAGAACAGTGTTTGCCTGTCTGTTTGTATCTATGTATGTATGTATTTAAACGTACACCAATCAGAGCTGAGCATCTGGTCACATGACAGGGGTGATATGATGTCATTACGGCGGTACGACGGCTGACTCCACACACCGCCATTTTAATTCTTATGCAGTTCAGGCCGAACATATCGTTGAACCTGTCATGTATCACAATCTGCATGCTCTACCATTACGTTTTTCATTCAGTGTGAAACACAAACAAACATGTGATACACATGAAGTAAAACACGTGAAAATAAGGATCTCTATATATAAAGGAGAAGTATGTGTGTGTGTGTGTGTGTGTGTGTGTGTGTGTGTGTGTGTGTGTGTGTGTGTGTGTGTGTGTGTGTGTGTGTGTGTGTGTGTGTGTGTGTGTCTGTCTGTCTGTCTGGATGTCCGCTTATAACTCAAGAACTACACATCGGAGAAAAGTTTTAGACACAGATTCGGAATCAGCATAAAATCCCGGTGGTTTTAGGCTACGTTTTATTTTAATATCAATGGTTTAAAAAAACCGCGCCAGCTGCAATTCCATGGTGTAGTTTGTGGCGGCGCTAGACGTTTGGGGTGTATTGCAATGGTTTGTCGGGTTTGGCTGTGGGTCCAGAATAGCTCCCATTTCCTTGTGTTCTTCCACTTTTATTTTGATTCTTCTGTTACAACGCCTTCCTTATCTACCTTATATCCCCCCGACGAGGCCTCTACATAATTTCATGCGGCAGAATTTCGTGCATTTTGAGTGAAAGAAGTGAGACGAAGTTGTAGGAGGAAGAAGAGGCGCGGTCACTGTGGAGGCCTCGATCGTGAGTAGAAATGGCGGGAATTGCGTTTGCATCGCAAAGTAAAGGATCTGCATTCATTTCTGAACTTGCATTGGTGGATTGTTATACATCTGCATTATTTTTCATTAAAAAACTTTATGTTGAACTTGAAGGCTCCAAGCACGGACTATATATATAGCCATCATTGAGGTAAAAATAAAAGTAAAAAGCCTGCTATCGCTTGCCAAGCTAGCCGTATCCCCCCCGTTCCCCTCCCCTCCCCCCCCCCCATTCCCCCTCCCCTCCCCTCCCCCCCGTCGTCCCCTCCCCTCCCCCCCCGTTCCCCTCCCCTCCCCCCCCCGTTCCCCTCCCCTCCCCCCCCCCCGTTCCCCCTCCCCCCCCCCCCCGTTCCCCTCCCCTCCCCGTTCCCCTCCCCTCCCCGTTCCCCTCCCCTCCCCTCCCCCCCCGTTCCCCTCCCCTCCCCCTCCTCTCCCCCCCCCCCGTTCCCCTCCCCCCCCCCCGTTCCCCTCCTCTCCCCTCCCCTCCCCTTCCTCCTCCCCTCCCCTTCCTCCTCCCCTCCCTTGCCCCGCCCGGCAATGCCGGGTACTTCCCATGGCCAGCTGTACGTGGGCTGCTCGAGGGTTGGGAAAACCAAGCAATCTTTATGTCTTGGCACCAAGTAAGAAAACCAGAAATGTTGTACACCAAGAGGTTTTGAGAAATTGAAAATTGACAAAACGTCATGTAGGAAATGTACTGTGATATTGCTCTAAAATATACATGTTCTTTTCATCATATATTTGTATTATTCTTATTCAACCCGGGCGAAGCCGAGTACTTCAGCTAGTCTTTTATAACACTCGATGACTGTGGTTGTTGTTGTTTGTAGTCGTTTCTGTGTAGTTTTATATCTTTTTCTATTGCTTCGCAAAATATCACTGCTGTATTTATAATTTTGTATGCTCGTTCCATGTCTTTCTAAAGGGGTTTCTACTGTCGTAGAATAATAAATGTTTCCGTTCAAACTGCTGTGTGAATAAACCATAAATTAGCGCTACTTCCTCCTCTTCAACGCTCAAAGAGGCCTTTATAACTGGCAAATTCGTGATTAAACACGATTTTTTACAGCGTAGATGTTTGGTTCCTGTGTTTACAGCGTTTGTCTCTCCGTATGTATGTCTTTCACATATTTATCCTTCATATTGTGTAAGTTTTATAGCCGACAATTACGCTTATGAAAGGTTGAATGTAATGCCATTTGGCTTTGCCAGTTATGTTTGTTTCAACACCGTTTAGGGACGTTCATATATTACGTCATATACCTGGTTGGGGCAAATGATCACACTTGATGATTGGGGGGAACTGAAATTATGACAACAAGGTGATGATATAAGATGGGGTGGGGGGTGAATGCCCCCCAGATCATATATAATTAAAGCTTTGATTAAGGGATCTTCTAACATTGGTGTTGTCTGTTTACGATGCCTGGTGTTGGCTTAACAGTTAGGGTGGAGGGCTTGGGATCCGAGGGTCCCGAGTTCGAATCCTGGTCAACTGTTGAATTGACACCAGGTCTGTCATCTCAGCCGGTTGACTCAGCCTGTCATCGTTCTGAGGTCGGCAAAATGAGTACCCAACTCACTGGGTCCTCTCTCAAGGAGGTTGGTGGCAGGATTTGCACTCTGGCTGCTGTAAAACACCTCATTCCATAACACACACACACAATGGTGTGTGTCGGTGCTGAGGTCACATTGATAGTGTTGACTAACTGACCAGCATATAGAATAAACCAAATGGTGTCTCAATGCGCTTTAACAGAATGGACCTCAAACATCCGGGGCCTTCGCTCAAACTTGACTGATCTCTCCATACAGGTTGCTTCTGACAAACCAGACGTGATCTGCTTTACAGAAACTTTCCTCCTTCATGATGTCTCTGATTCCTTGGTATCTCTCCCAGGTTACTCCCTCCTCCGGTATGATAGACCTGAGCCTCGTCCTGGAGGAGGGGGGGGGGGGGGGGTTGCTATCTTTATAAAAAACTCTCTTCCTCACTCGCCCTGCACTGCCCTCTCTCCACCTCACCCCCAGGAATACCTTTGGCTACGGCTTCCCCTTCGCTCCCACCTTTTGTTCATATGTGTGTTGTACCGTCCACCAAACAGTGATGACTCCATCTACATCTCGCTGTCTGATAACATGGACCAACTTCTATCTACCCATCTCAACTTTCTCTTCCTCATATGTGGTGATTTCAATTGTCACCATGCCAGTTGGCTGGGTGTGGGTACCTCTCTCACCAGCCATGGCTCTTCAGCAAAGGACTTCTGTGACTCACTGGGACTGACACAATCTGTCAATTTCCCGACCCGGATCTCAATCAACGGAGCATCTTCTCTTCTGGACTTGGTTATGACTAACTTCCCTGAAAATGTCTGCTGCTCTTCTTCTGCTCCAATCGGCTCATCTGATCATGTGCTTGTTAAAGTGGACATCTCTCTGACCATTCTCAGAGAGCCTCCTCAGCGTCGACGAGTCTGGCATTTCACTCAGGCCAACTGGCATGGTCTTCAAGCAGCCATCAATCATCTGGACTGGTCTCCCATCTCTACCGCCTCTGACATCAACTCATCCTGGGAATTCTTCCAAAGTAAACTGCTCTCTCTCATGCACAGATTTATCCCATCTCGTCTTCAGTTGTCATACTCTTCCTCCCGTCCATGGTACACAGAATCTTGTGGTGAGGCTATTGCCCAGAAACAACTTGCTTTCGTCTCCTGGAAAGCAAATCCAACGGAAGGAAATCTCATTTCCTTTCACAAAGCCCGAAACAAGTGTGTGTCCACCCTCAGGAGAGCCAGGAAACAATATCTCTCCGTTCTCAGGACAGAACTCTCTTATCTGTCTCCCTCTTCCAAATCCTGGTGGCGTCTGGTCAAATCTGTTTCTGGTGTTTGTTCCCCCTCCATCCCCTCCCTCACCTCAAACGGCCAAATGGCTGACTCCGCGCATGAAAAAGCTGAATGCCTCAACTCTGTGTTTGCCTCTAAATCTTGTGTCCCAAACCCATCCCTCTCTGTACCCACCGTACCCAGTCATACCCAGCTGCTCCTGGACTCTGTGTCCTTTCCTCCTGACAAGGTGGAAAAGTTTCTGTCAACCCTCGACTCTGATTCTGCAACTGGACCTGACGGCATCAGCCCACGGGTCCTAAAATCTTGTTCTTCCGCTCTTTCACTCCCTCTCTCTGTTCTCTTCACACTCTCTTTTGCTCAAGGTCATCTGCCATCTGCTTGGAAATCTGCCAACATCACCGCTTTGCACAAAAAAGGTGCAAAAACAGATCCCAGCAACTACAGACCAATCAGCCTTCTCTCAATTTATCAGTAAAGTCATGGAATCCATCATTGCTTCAGATATGAAATCTTTCCTCTTCTCCAATGGCTTGGTTTCAGACCTGGTCACTCCACTCTGGACATGCTGCTACTGCTTTCTCAGCAATGGATGGAGGTCCTCAATGCCAAACAGGAAATTAGAGCTGTCTCCCTTGACATATCACGTGCCTTCGATACGATCTGGCACCCCGCTCTGCTCACCAAACGCTCCTCTGTTGGTATCCATGGAAATCTCCACGCATGGCTGGCGGACTTCCTCTCTGGTCGTAGTCAATGTGTGGCCCTGAATGGGTTTCTCTCATCTCCTCTTCCTGTTCAGGCTGGAGTTCCCCAAGGCAGTGTTCTGGGCCCTGTGCTTTTTCTGGTCTTCATCAATGATCTCTCCGACTCTCTTGAAAATCCTCTCTATCTCTTTGCTGATGACTCTACTCTCTGTCGCTCCATTCTTCATCCCTCAGATCGGCAGTCTGCAGCCTCCTCACTCTCTGCAGACCTGGACAAAATCACAGACTGGGCAAACAAGTGGAACATGTCTTTCAATCCTGACAAATCTCACACTCTTACGATGTCTCTCCGAAAAGACCGACTGGACAACCCTCCCATCTACTTTCTGAGTAATCCTCTCCAAGAAGTTCTGTCACTCAAACTTTTGGGTCTCACTATCTGCCATGATCTTTCCTGGGAAAACCACATTTCAAATCTGGCCTCCAAAGCCAGTCGCCGACTGGGCATCCTCCGTCGTGCGAAGTCCTTCCTTGGCACACCTGAGCTCCTCACCACATACAAGGCTTTCATCCGCAGCTCAATGGAATACTGCTCTCCCCTCTGGGCTGGTGCTCCTGCCTCACACCTAGCTCCTCTTCACGCTGTTGAAAGCAAAGCATTCAGAATCATTGGAATCTCCCGCGATGAATCTAACTCCAAGGGCCTCTCACTCACTCACCGCAGGCAGGTTGGTGGTCTTTCCGTCTTCTACCGACTCCTCTCTGGCCTTGCCCCCCCAGCTCTCTCTGGGCTCTGTCCCACAAATATTCCTACAGGTCGCACAAGATCTGCCTGCAACCCTCTTATGGTTAAACTGCCAAAATCAAGACTCTCTGCTCACCTTCACTCCTTCATTCCTCTTTTCTCCCACCTCTGGAACAAACTCCCTCACTCTCTTCAATCCCACTCCACCCTCCAGGTCTTTAAAACAGCTGTTCACCACCATCTCTTATCTTCCCCCATCCAAAACCTTGATCTTTTCTACCCCCGCTAATTTCACCCCAATTCCACTTTTTGAAATACCAACTTCTGTCCTGGAAGTCCTTGGTGTCCTTGTGTTTTATACTTCTCCCACCCCCCCCCCCCCCCTTCCCACGCCTCCTCCCCCCAAGCCCTCTCCCTCCCACACATCTCCCTGCTCTTAAATGTTGTGTGCTCTCAAGTGTTTGTGTGCTTCCCATTCTCTTGTCTTCCGCTCCCTCTTTTTATATATTTTGTTTGTCTGGTTGATTTGTTTGTGAAGTAAATGTCAGCTCTTTCACGAGCCTCGATTCAGCATACAAAAAAAAAAAAAAAAAAAAAAAAAAATGCAATCTCTTCACTTCCATGGTGACAGAAAGCTTAGAGACTTCGAATACTTCAAAATAATTTAATACTTACATTATTTGCTAACTGGTATCCCCACCCAGGTAATACTATCAGTATACTATCATACAAACACACTCTTCGACTAAAGTATCAAACAAGTCCAACTGGTATCTCCACCCAGGTAATACTATCCTCTTCGTCTAAAGTATCAAACAAGTCTGGCTACGCCGCTGTTGGACTGTCGGTTTTGTTTAAATGGAAAGGCTGCTCATGCTGTTTGTTACAGATTCTTCACCGAAAGGTTGAAACCGCAAGGTGGAGAACAACCGCATCAATTTAATGAACACCAAACAGTTGCAGTTTAGACGCTTCTCACAAAGATAGGTCCATGGGTATTTTATTAATACTTTATTGCAAAATGAGGATAAATGTTGTGCAACTTGTTTGAAACATCTCGATTCAATACTGACGAAAGTACAGTCGAAGTTAGTAAAATAGTAGTTAGTTACTTCTCCTAATACTGGGGTTCTTAACCTGGGGTATGCATACCCCTTGGGGGTATGGGGGCCAAAATCTGGGGGTATGGGACTCGTCATAAATTATAATAATAAATTGTAATAAATTCAATGAAATATCAACTTTAAATATATAATAAATATAAATATAAATATAAATAAATATATATATATATATATATATATATATATATATATATATATATATTGTTGCGGATATGAGAACTGTATATATTTTTTGATTGTGTGAATTGTTATTATTGTTTATTCTGCGCCCCCCTGCCTCCGGAGCTGTGTAAAGGTGAAAGGGCATCCCATAATTAGTCCACAAGCATACACGTCAGCCAAATAATAGAATACCCCTGTTTGATAGTTATCTCTTATTCTGTGTTTTAGGGTAAGGCTGTGTCTCCCATTAATTGAAGTACTCCATTGCACCAGTGAAAAAGAATAGATCCCCTTTCATTCCCATCCCCAAAATCTCCATTTCCTTTTACATCCCCTCTCGTGATTGCCAACCCTCGATTGCCAATTACCTCCCCTCCAATAAACGCTATTGACCACGAGGCAGGGTCGGAGAAGAAAGGCGTGTCTCCACCTCGTCATAGAGGGGAAGAGGGGCGTGCCCGCCCGTCGTCATCAAGGGCGGAGCGAGATGGTCGCGTGACCAACCAGGGCCGAGGTGAGCACACCGATGGGCGTGTCCTGAAGGCCGGCGGCTTGATCGCTGGAGGCGCTATAAAAGGCGCGCACGCAAGAAGCAAGTGAGTGAGTCGTCAGTGGAGGGTCAGTGGTTGCGTTGGTTGCGGTAAGAAGTCGGTGGTGAGAAGTGGTGGCGTCGAGTGGTCAGTGGTTGCGTTGGTTGCGTTGAGTTGTCGGTGGTGAGGAGACACCAGGGCCAAGAGAGAGAAGGTTCAAGGTCAATTACCAGCAGTTGCGCCAGAGATGGCAGACGCGCCCTGAGGTGAGCCAGGGAAGCAGCTTTGGCTCCACAAGCAGCGTTGACTCCACCAGGCAGCTTCAACCCGTTACCCCGCGGGGACCAGATAGCAGTGGCATCGGTGGCCGTCGAGGTCCAGCTGACGTCCCGTGCGGGATCAAGCCCGAACCATCTGCCCCAGCTGAACCTTCCCATTCCTCCTTCCAGCATTCATTCCTTTCCTCCACCCTTCTTGTGTACGTGAGTTTGTTCTGTGTGTCTTGTCACTGGGTATTTAATTAAGTCTGGATAAGCTAGTATTTGCACTGTGTCACCTGCGTCTTATGTGTTGTAAATAAACGTGACTGCTTGCTTTTTGCTTATGTGTGTAAATAGTAAATAAATTCAGTAGTATTTCCAAACCTTTCTTTGCCTTCGTCTTCCTCTTTGCATTTGTCGTTTTAGTCTTTTCCCTCATTGAGCAGCCGCGGTGCGATCCGGCCAAAGTTTTGGGTGAATCGGGTGAGTCGGGGATCCTGTAACGGTCGCGGTTGGACCATCCGCTCGGCCCATCATAACATCTAAACCGCGATC